>NC_090028.1:4754598-5072098 GCF_037176765.1 Anolis sagrei | reverse complement strand
AGCAAAGAGTCATTGTTTTGATTTCTTTACCATTAATTTCCATTTGGAAGAGGAGAATGGTGTTGTGGCGGATCTGGAATTGCACCGTCTGGATGTGTACATTGCAAAGGTCCAGCAAAGGGTCATTATTTTGATTTTCTCACCATTAATTTCAGCTTGGAAGTTGGGAACGGTGTGGTGGCGGATCTGGAATTGCACCTTCTCGATGTGTATGTTGCAAAGGTCCAGCAAAGGGTCATTATTTTGATTTTCTCACCATTAATTTCAGCTTGGAAGATGAGAATGGTGTTGTGCCGTCTGGATGTGTATGTTGCAAAGGTCCAGCCAAGGGTCATTGTTGTGTTTTCCTCACCATCAATTTCATGTTGGAAGATGAGAACAGGTTGTGGTGGATCTGGAATTGCACGGTCTCGATGTGTATATTGCAAAGGTCCAGCAAAGGGTCATTGTTTTGATTTCCTCACCAATTAATTTCAGCTTGGAAGATGGGAACGGTGTGGTGGCAGATCTGGAATTGCACCGTCTGGATGTGTATATTGCAAAGGTCCAGCAAAAGGTCATTATTTTGATTTCCTCACTAATTAATTTCAGCTTGGAAGATGGGAACGGTGTTGTGGTGGACCAGGAATTGCACCGTCTCGATGTGTATATTGCAAAGGTCCAGCGAAGGAAATCATTATTTTGATGTGGCGGATCTGGAATGGCACCGTCTCGATGTGTATGTTGGAAAGGTCCAGCAAAGGGTCATTGTTGTGATTTCCTCACCATCAATTTCATGTTGGAAGATGAGGACGGTGTGGTGGTGGATCTGGAATGGCACCGTCTGGATGTGTATATTGCAAAGGTCCAGCAAAGGGTCATTGTTTTAATTTTCTCACCATTAATTTAAGCTTGGAAGATGGGAACGGTGTGGTGGCAGATCTGGAATTGCACTGTCTGGATGTGTATGTTGGAAAGGTCCAGCAAAGGGTCATTATTTGGATTTCCTCACCATTAATTTCAGTGTGGAAGATGGGAACGGTGTGGTGGTGGATCTGGAGTTGCACCATCTCAATGTGTGTATTGCAAAGGTCCAGCAAAGGGTCATTATTTTGATTTTCTCACCATTAATTTCAGCTTGGAAGTTGGGAACGGTGTGGTGGCGGATCTGGAATTGCACCTTCTCGATGTGTGTGTTGCAAAGGTCCAGCAAAGGGTCATTATTTTGATTTCTTTACCATTAATTTCCATTTGGAAGATGGGAATGATGTTGTGGCGGATCTGGAATGGCACCGTCTCGATGTGTATGTTGGAAAGGTCCAGCAAAGGGTCATTGTTGTGATTTCCTCACCATCAATTTCAGGAGGAAGATGAGAACAGGTTGTGGCGGATCTGGAATTGCACGGTCTGGATGTGTATGTTGCAAAGGTCCAGCAAAAGGTCATTGTTTTGATTTCTTTACCATTAATTTCCCTTTGGAAGATGGGAACAGTGTTGTGGCAGATCTGGAATTGCACGGTCTCGATGTGTATATTGCAAAGGTCCAGCCAAGGGTCATTGTTGTGATTTCCTCACCATCAATTTCATGTTGGAAGATGAGAACAGGTTGTGGTGGATCTGGAATGGCACCGTCTCGATGTGTATGTTGCAAAGGTCCAGCAAAAGGTCATAGTTGTGATTTCCTCACCATTAATTTCAGTGTGGAAGATGGGAATGGTGTTGTGGCGGATATGGAATTGCACGGTCTCGATTTGTATATTGCAAAGGTCCAGCAAAGAGTCATTGTTTTGATTTCTTTACCATTAATTTCCATTTGGAAGATGAGAATGGTGTGGTGGCAGATCTGGAATGGCACCGTCTCGATGTGTATATTGCAAAAGTCCAGGAAAGGGTTATTATTTTGATTTCCTCACCAATTGATTTCAGCTTGGAAGATGGGAACGGGGTTGTGGTGGATATGGAATTGCACGGTCTCGATTTGTATATCGCAAAGGTCCAGCAAAGAGTCATTATTTTGATTTCCTCACCATTAATTTCAGCTTGGAAGATGGGAATGGTGTTTTGGCCAATCTGGAATGGCACCATCTCGATGTGTATATTGTAAAGGTCTTGCAAAGAGTCATTGTTTTGATTTCTTTACCATTAATTTCCATTTGGAAGATGAGAATGGTGTTGTGGTGGATCTGGAATTTCACTGTCTCGATGTGTATATAGCACAGGAAATCATTATTTTGATTTCCTCTCCGGCGATTTCAGGATTTCAGCTTGGAAGATGAGAACGGGTTGCAATGCATCCGCAAGCACACTACTTCTATGTGTATATAGCTTTGTCTCTTATGGATCTGTATATATTATGCTAGGCTTTGGGTGCTCCGTCGGCACACCCTTCCTCTCGGGACTCTACGGCTTATGCAAGTATAGCGAGGTGTTTCGTCTCTGCGCTCGTATAGGATGGAACTGGGAGTGGGCTGCCTTGCATTGCATTGCATTGCGTTGCAATGCATTGGTTCAGTGTATTGTCGAAGGCTTTCATGGCTGGAATCACTGGGTTTTTGCTGTAGGTTTTTTGGGCTGTATGGCTATGTTCTAGAAGCATTCTCTCCTGACATTTCGCCTGCATCTCCAGAAAGCACCCTCAGAGGTTGTAAGGTCAGGGTTTCTCAGGGTTGTTGTGTGTTTTACATACTGTATGGCCACGTTCCAGAAGCATTCTCTCCTGGCGTTTCACCTCCATCTACGGCAAGCATCCTCACAGGTTGAGGTCAGGATTGTTGTGTGTTTTACAGACTGTATGTCCATGTTCCAGAAGCATTCTCTCTTGACGTTTCGCCTCGATCTACGGCAAGCATCCTCAGAGGTTGTGAAGTCAGGGTTGTTGTGTGTTTTACAGACTGTATGGCCACTTTCTAGAAGCATTCTCTCCTGACGTTTCGCCTCCATCTACGGCAAGCATCCTCAGAGGTTGTGAGGTCAGGGTTGTTGTGTGTTTTACAGACCGTATGGCCATGTTCCAAAAGCATTCTCTGCTGATGTTTCACCTCCATCTATGGCAAGCATCCTCAGAGGTTGAGGTCAGGATTGTTGTGTGTTTTACAGACTGTATGTCCATGTTCCAGAAGCATTCTCTCCTGACGTTTCGCCTCCATCTGCGGCAAGCATCCTCAGAGGTTGTGAGGTCAGGGTTGTTGTGTGTTTTACAGACCGTATGGCCACTTTCTAGAAGCATTCTCTCCTGACGTTTCACCTCCATCTACGGCAAGCATCCTCAGAGGTTGTGAGGTCAGGGTTGTTGTGTGTTTTACAGGCTGTATGGCCATGTTCTAGAAGCATTCTCTCCTGATGTTTCGCCTGCATCTGTGGCAAGCATCCTCAGAGGTTGTGAGGTTTGTTGGAAACTAGGAAAATGGGGTTAATATATCTGTAGAAGATCCAGGGTGGGAGGAAGAACTCTTGTCTCTTGGAGCTAGGTGTGAATGTCACACTTGTCACAGATGCAGGCAAATTGTCAGGAGAGAATGCTTCTAGAACATGGCCATACAGTCTGTAAAAAACACAACAATCCTGAGAAACCCTGACCTCACAACCTCTGAGGATGCTTGCCGTAGATGGAGGCGAAAGATCAGGAGAGAATGCTTCTAGAACATGGCCATACAGTCTGTGAAACACACAACAACCCTGAGAAACCCTGACCTCACAACCTCTGAGGATGCTTGCCGCAGATGGAGGCGAAACGTCAGGAGGGAATGCTTCTGGAACGTGGCCATACAGTCTGTAAAACACACAACAACCCTGACCTCACAACCTCTGAGGATGCTTGCCGTAGATGGAGGTGAAACGTCAGGAGAGAATGCTTCTAGAAAGTGGCCATACAGCCTGAAAAACCTACAACAACCCAATGCATTTGTTGTTTGCAGCGGGCGGATTGCTAAGTTGCCTTTTTCCAGTTGTGTTTCCACAATTTCCGGGCTGCTGCCATCCCATGTCTTTTGGGAAATAGTTGGCTGGAAGGGGCGAATAATGGTCGGGAATGCATGGTTTCATTGAACCTGTGACTGCCTTTTTGGGTAGTATTGACTGAGATGATGCCACCAAACGCCCATCCAGATCTCTCTCCTTGCCTATCTGTGGAAGGATCTGGCCCCAGACCCCAGAAACAGCTCAGGGATTGGCTTCTTGGAGGGACAGCCTTTGCAGGGAGTTTTCTCAGCCGTTCGGGTTTCCAACAAGAGCATCTCCAGCAGGATAAGAAACATGATCCTTTCTGAATTCTCTTTGTTTTACCTTGATTTTGATGGTTTGGAAGGTAAACAAACTCTGTAGGGGGTTCTGCCCAATAGAAATTCACAATTTCTTCTTGAATAGATGGAAATATATAGATAAATGAATAGATGGATGGATGGATGGATGGATGGATGGATGATAGTATACATAAGTAGATAGATAGATAGATAGATAGATGGATGGATGGATGGATGGATGGATGGATGGATGGATGGATGATAGGGTACATAAGTAGATAGATAGATAGATAGATAGATAGATAGATAGATAGATAGATAGACAAATAGAAATGGTTCCATTAATAAGCATCCCTAGTAGGACGCAATTCATCACTATAATGATGTAATCTACTATATATACACACACATATACACTGTCTATACTGTGTGTATATATGTATGTATATGTATGTATATGTACACACATACTGTGTATATATTATGTATATGTGTGTATTCACACACACATACTTACTGTGTATATACTGTATTTATGTGTTTGTGCATATGTATATTAATATAGATAGATAAATCGATAGATAGGATGCAATTAATCACTATAATAATCTATATAAATAAAAATGTAACATTCGTTTGTGGGATGAACAGAACTCAAAAACCACTGGACGAATTGACACCAAATTTGGACACAAGAGACCTAACAACCCAATCTATGTCCTTCACTCAAAGAAATTTAATTTTGTCATTTGGGAGTTGTAGTTGCTGGGTTTTATAGTTCACCTATAATCACAGAGCATTCTGAACTCAGTCAATGATGGAATTGAATCAAACTTGGCACACAGGACTCCCATGACCAACATAAAACACAAGAAGGGTTTGGTGGCCATTGATGTTGAGTTTGGGAGTTGTAGTTCACCTACATCCACAGAATACAGCAGACACAAACAATGATGGATCTGGACCAAACTCTACACGAATGCTCAAAATGCCCAAATGTGACCACTGGTGGAGTTTGGGGAAAATAGAATCTTGACATTTGGGAGTTGCTGGGATTTATAGTTCACCTAGAATCACAGAGCATTCTGAACCCCACCAATGATAGAATTAGGCCAAACCTCCCACACAGAACCCCCATGACCACCAGAGTGGGCTACAGCAAGGTGTGGCAAGGGACGTCTAGTATAATATAATGTAATATAACGTACACTATATATACTGTGTGTATATGTATATGTATGTGTGTATATATACACACACATACTGTGTATATAGTATGTATGTGTATATATATATGCACACACACATACTGTGTGTATACTGTATTTATGTGTTTGTGCGTATGTATATTAATATAGATAGATAAATCGATAGATAGGATGCAATTCATCACTATAATAATATAATATATACACATATGCATTATATATACTCACTCCGACCCAGGCTGGCTTCAAACTCATGACTTCTTGGTCAGTAGTGATTTAATGCAGCTGGCTACTAACTAGCTGCACCACAGCCTGGTATATACAGTGTATATACCATTTGTATATGTACATATTTGAACTATTAAGTACTGTTTGCTAATAACTCCAGTGTGTGTGTGTATCTGTTATTAACTGGATTCAGCACAAATTTATAAGAGGCCTGTTAATTTTGCATTACATCACTTTGTTGCTCTCTTTAATCATAAATATATATTCTAGCTCTCTATATACAGAGAGTGGTGGTCACTCCTTGGGTAGACTATGGGGTCCCTTTCAAATCTTTGATACTATATCTCTGTGTGTGTGAATCATATCAATCTATCTATATCTATGGCTGGATGGCTCTCTGTCAGGAGGGCTTTGGTTACTTTTTCTTGCCCTGGTGGAGGGAGTTGGACTGGATGGCCTTAAGTATTTTCTGTTGGTCATGGGGGTTCCGTGTGGGAAGTTTGACCCATTTCTGTCATTGGTGGGGTTCAGGATGCTCTTTAATTGTAGGTGAACTATTAATCCCAGCAACCACAACTCCCAAATGTCAAGGTCTATTTGATCCCCAAACTCCATCTGTGTTCATATTTGGGCATACTGAGTATTCATTCCAAGTTTGGTGCAGATCCATCATTGTTTGAGTCCACAGTGCTCTCTGGATGTAGGAGAACTACAACTCCCAAACTCAACGTCAATGCCCACCAAACCCTTCCAGTATTTTCTGTTGGTCATGGGAGTCCTGTGTGCCACGTTTGGTTCAATTCCATCATTGGTGGAGTTCAGAATGCTCTTTGATTGTAGGTGAACTATAAATCCCAGCAACCACAACTCCCAAATGTCAAGGTCTATTTTCCCCAAACTCCATCTGTGTTCATATTTGGGCATATGGAATATTTGTGCCAAGTTTGGTCCAGATCCATCATTGTTTGTGTCCACAGTGCTCTCTGGATGGAGGTGAACTACAACTCCCAAACTCAAGGTCAATGCCCACCAAAACCCTTTCAGTATTTTCTGTTGGTCATGGGAGTTCTGTGTGCCACGTTTGGTTCAATTCCATCGTAGGTGGAGTTCAGAGTGCTCTTTGATTGTAGGTGAACTACAAATCCCAGCAACTACAACTCCCAAATGACAAAATCAATTTTTTGAGTGAAGGACATACGTTGGGTTCTTAGGTGTCTTGTGTCCAAATTTGGTGTCAATTCCTCCAGTGGTTTTTGAGTTCTGTTAATCCCACAAACGAACAGTACATTTTTATTTATATAGATTAATATATAATAAAATATAATATATTATATCTATATATCTATATTTATTTATCTATATAGTCTAGCTTGCTGTTGACCTATGTAGCCCAAAAGACAGTTGCATCTGTCAAGTAGGAAATTTAGGTACCACCAAATCCTCCTAGTATTTTCTGTTGATCATGGGAGTTCTGTGTTTCAAGTTTGGTTCTATTCCATCGTTGATGGAGTATCAGAATGCTCTTTGATTGTAGGTGAACTATAAATCCCAGCAACTAAAACTCCCAAATCAAAGTCTTTTTGAGTGATGATCACTCCTTGAGTTATTAGGTGTCTTGTGTCCAAATTTGGTGTCAATTCGTCCAGTGGTTTTTGAGCTATGTTAATCCCACAAACAAACATTACATTTTTATTTATATCGATATGTATAGTCTAGCTTGCTGTTGACCTATGCAGCCCGAAAGTCAGTTGCATCTGTCAAGTAGGAAATTTAGGTACCACTTTATGCGGAGAGGGTGTGTGTGTATTATTATTATTATTATTATTATTATTATTATTATTATATCCGGCCTCTCCTTGTGGATTGAGGTGGGTTGCAGAATATGAGTTCTGTTAATCCCTCAAATGAACATTACATTTTTATTTATATAGATATACATAGTCTAGCTTGCTGTTGACCTATGCATATGTGTGTGTGTATTATTATTATTATTATTATTATTATTATTATATATCTTGCCTCTCCTTGTGGATTGAGGTGGGTTGCAGAATATGAGTTATGTTAATCCCTCAAACGAACATTACATTTTTATTTATATAGAGATACATATAGTCTAGCTTGCTGTTGACCTATGCATATGTGTGTATTATTATTATTATTATTATTATTATTATTATTATTATTATTATTATAATATCCTGCCTCTCCTTGTGGATTGAGGTGGGATGCAGAATATGAGTTATGTTAATCCCTCAAACGAACATTACATTTTTATTTATATAGATATACATAGTCTAGCTTGCTGTTGACCTATGCATATGTGTGTGTGTATTATTATTATTATTATTATTATTATTATATATCTTGCCTCTCCTTGTGGATTGAGGTGGGTTGCAGAATATGAGTTCTGTTAATCCCTCAAATGAACATTACATTTTTATTTATATAGATATACATAGTCTAGCTTGCTGTTGACCTATGCATATGTATGTGTGTGTGTATTATTATTATTATTATTATTATTATTATTATTATTATATCCTGCCTCTCCTTGTGGATTGAGGTGGGTTGCAGAATATGTTAATCCCTCAAACGAACATTACATTTTTATTTATATAGATATACATAGTCTAGTTTGCTGTTGACCTATGCATATGTGTGTGTGTGTATTATTATTATTATTATTATTATTATTATTATTATTATATCTTGCCTCTCCTTGTGGATTGAGGTGGGTTGCAGAATATGAGTTATGTTAATCCCTCAAACGAACATTACATTTTTATTTATATAGAGATATATAGTCTAGCTTGCTGTTGACCTATGCAGCCCAAAAGACAGTTGCATCTGTCAAGTAGGAAATTTAGGTGCCACTTTATGTGCGGAGGGTAATTATATATGTGTATTATTATTATTATTATTATTATTATTATTATTATTATTATATTTTGCCTCTCCTTGTGGATTGAGGTGGGTTGCAGAATATGTTAATCCCTCAAACGAACATTACATTTTTATTTATATTGATATATATAGTCTAGCTTGCTGTTGACCTATGCATCTGTCAAGTAGGAAATTAAGGTACCACTTTATGCGCGGAGGGTAATTATATATATGTGTGTATTATTATTATTATTATTATTATTATTATTACTATTATTATTATTATATCCTGCCTCTCCTTGTGGATTGAGGTGGGTTGCAGAATAATACACACACATACACACACATATACAAAGATACATATGCCTGTCTTTAACCTCAAAGGACTACTAGATCCAAAATTCCTCTTTCTCTCACCAGCTCAGGCTGGCTGCAGGATACGCTTGGCATGGGAGCTTCCCATCAGAGCCAAGTTTGCCTTTTCAGGGAAGCCTCCAAGCTCAACATTTACACAAATGACCAGCCACTGCCAGGAGGGACGGAGAGCTTCATCTATGCAGATGATCGTGCTATCACTGCTCAAGCAGGGAGCTTTGAGATGGTTGAACAGAAGCTCCCCAAAGTTCTAGGTGCTCTTACTGCCTATTACAGGGAAAACCAGCTGATCCCTAATCCATCTAAAACACAGACATGTGCCTTTCACCTTAAGAACAGACAAGCATCCCGAGCTCTGAGGATCCCACTGGAGCATTGCAGTGCACCCAAGTACCTGGGAGGAGTCACTCTGGACCGTGCTCTTACCTACAAGAAGCACTGCCTGAACATCAAGCAAAAAGTGGGCGCTAGAAACAATATCATACGAAAGCTGACTGGCACAACCTGGGGATCACAACCAGACACAGTGAAGACATCTGCCCTTGCGCTGTGCTACTCTGCTGCTGAGTATGCATGCCCAGTGTGGAACACATCTCACCATGCTAAAACAGTGGATGTGGATCTTAATGAGACATGCCGCATTATCACAGGGTGTCTGCGCCCGACACTACTGGAGAAATTACACTGCTTAGCTGGCATTGCACCACCTGACATCTGCCGGGAAGTAGCAGCCAATAGTGAAAGGACCAAGGTGGAGACATCTCCAGCTCACCCCCTGTTTGGGTATCAGCCAGCATGTCAACGACTTAAATCTAGAAATGGTTTTCTAATATATACAGAGACACTCGCTGGAACACCTCAGCAAGCGAGAGTCCAAAAGTGGCAGGCTCAAACCCAGAACCTCAATCAATGGCTGATACCAAATGAGAGACTCCCCCCTGGGCATACAGAGGACTGGGTGACTTGGAAGGCGCTGAACAGACTGCGCTCTGGCACCACGAGATGCACCACGAGATCCAGGCTTCCTTGATGTGGCTTGGAGGGCGGCAGCCTCTCTTCCTCTCCTTCACCCTGCCAGGATCTGCTGAATCTGCACATCAGTTTCATTTTGTGGGATTTCCCCAGCTGCAGATTCTATTTCATCCCTGTTCATCCTCAAGTGCAAGAAAACACTGGCAAAATTGGGTTGTTGTAGGTTTTTCGGGATGTATGGTCATGTTCTAGAAGCATTCTCTCCTGACGTTTCGCCTGCACACAAATATGCATATAGACAAGCACACACATATACACAATATGCATGCACACATATAAACACACAAATACACACACACACACATATATATATACATATACATATATATATGCAAATACACATACATACATACATACATATATACACACACATATAGACACCCACATATATATACGCAAACACAAATATATACACAAATATATGCACACATATACACAATATGCATGTACACATATAAACACACAAATACACAAATATATACACACACACACACATATATATGTACACATACATACATATATGCAAATACACACATACACACATATATACACCCACATATATATATACACACAAACACACATATATACACAAATATATACACACATATACACAATATGCATGTTCACATATAAACACACAAATACACAAATATACACACACACACATATATATACATACATACATATACGCAAATGCACACATACAAACATACACAAATATATACACACACATATATATATGCAAACACACAAATACACAAATATATACACACACACACATATACACCCATATATATATATATATATATATATATATATATATACACGCAAACACACATATATACACACACACATATATATATACACCCACATATATACATATATATACGCAAACACACATATATACCCACACACACACACATATATATATACACTCACATATATACATATATACGCAAACACACATATATACACAAATATACACACACAAAACACATATACACAGACTGGGCCACAGCAACGCGTGGCAGGGGACGGCTAGTATATATATACATACAGACAGACTCTCTCCTTGCTTCATTGCCAACAGAAACTCTGAAGATGCCTTAGTCACAGATGCAGGCGAAATGTCAGGAGAGAATGCTGCTGGAAGATGGATATACCGTCCGGAAAACTCACAGCAACTCAGTCATTCCAGCCTTGAAAGCCTTTGACAAATAATAACAATAATAATAATAATAATAATAATAATAATAATAATAATGCCATTGCATCTATAGCATTGAAACCAGTCTTCACTTGCCACAGATTTGATGGATCTGCTCAAACTGGGATTCGAATGCAAACCTCAGCCTTGGATCCTCATCGCCTTCTTAGCTATACTAAACGAAGGGTTGCAAATCTCTAGTGAGTGCGCTCGATGCTCGGGATGCCACAGCAAAACTAATACTGCCTTAAACTTTAACCTCGCCTGGGGCCAAGCGTGAACTCCTGGCATTTGGATCCCAGACATTCATGGGAATGTGGCCAGAACTGACACACTTAAATGCAGCCACGTGACCTTTGGAGTCTGTCGTAATGTGATATTTAAATTACTATTAATATTTAATTCCGTTTGCATATTTGAATATTTTTTTTAAAGTATGCTGGTGCTTTTTTGTGAAGCCACCGAGTCTCCTTCAAGAGAGATAGAACAAGGATTTATTATTATTATTATTATTATTATTATTATTATTATTATGGCCATGGTCTAGAGGCATTCTCTCCTGACGTTTTGCCTGCATCTATGGCAAGCATCCTCAGAGGTAGTGAGGTCTGTTGGAAATAGGAAAAAGGGTTGATATATCTATGGAATGACCAGGGTGGGACAAAGGACTCTTGTCTGCTGGAGCTAGGTGTGAATGTTTCAACTGACCACCTTGATTAGCATATAATGGCATTATTATATGTATTATATGTATTATATGTAATATATATTATTATTAGTAGTATTCGTATTAGTATTATTATTATGGCCATGGTCTAGAGGCATTTTCTCCTGACGTTTCGCCTGCATCTATGGCAAGCATCCTCAGAGGTAGTGAGGTCTCTTGGAACTGGGAAAAAGGGTTTATATATCTGTGGAATGACCAGGGTGGGACAAAGGACTCTTGTCTGCTGGAGCTAGGTGTGAATGTTTCAACTGACCACCTTGATTAGCATTATTATTATTATTATTATTATTATTATTATTATTATTATTATTATTATGGCCATGGTCTAGAGGCATTTTCTCCTGACGTTTCGCCTGCATCTATGGTAAGCAACCTCAGAGGTAGTGAGGTCTGTTGGAATTAGGACAATGGGTTTTAAATATCTGTGGAATGACCTGGGTGGGACAAAGGACTCTTGTCTGCTGGAGCCAGGTGTGAATGTTTCAACTGATCACCTTCATTAGCATATAATGGCATTATTATTATTATTATTATTATTATTATTATGGCCATGGTGTAGAGGCATTTTCTCCTGACGTTTCGCCTGCATCTATGGCAAGCATCCTCAGAGGTAGTGAGGTCTGTTGGAACTAGGGAAAAGGGTTTATATATCTGTGGAATGACCAGAGTGGGACAAAGGACTCTTGTCTGCTGGAGCTAGGTGTTAATGTTTCAACTTATTACCTTCATTAGCATATAATGGCATTATTATTATTATTATTATTATTATGGCCATGGTCTAGAGGCATTCTCTCCTGACGTTTCGCCTGCATCTATGGCAAGCATCCTCAGAGGTAGTGAGGTCTGTTGGAACTAGGAAAAAGGGTTTATATATCTGTGGAATGACCAGGGTGGGACAAAGGACTCTTGTGTGCTGGAGCTTGGTGGGAATGTTTCAACTGATCACCTTGATTAGCATATAATGGCCTTATTATTATTATTATTATTATTATTATTATTTGAAACACAACAAGATGAGTCCACTTCCCAAGTGTCTAGGACTGTGTGATGTAGGACTGTGTGATGTATTGGCGAATAATGCGTGCAGATCCCAGTAAGGTGGTCTTTTGCAGCTGGCAGATGGTAATATTGTCAGCGCCGACTGTGTTCAAGTACAAGCCAAGGTCTTGAGGCACTGCACCCAGTGTGCCCATCACCACTGGGACCACCTTTACTGGTTTGTGCCAGAGTCTTTGCAGTTCAATCTTTAAATCCTCATATCGTGTCAGCTTTTCCTGTTGTTTCTATTGTTGTTGTTATTATTATTTGCAACACAACAAGATGAGTCCACAACAGACGCTCTGCTAGCTGTTGAATTGGATCACACATCGGACACTTCCCAAGTGCCTAGGACTGTGTGGTGTATTGACGAATAATGTGTGCAGATCCCAGTAAGGTGGCCTTCTGCAGCTGGCAGGTGGTAATCTTGTCAGCGCCGATTGTGTTTAAGTGCAGGCCAAGGTCTTGAGGCACTGCACCCAGTGTGCCAATCACCACTGGGACCACCTTGACTGTCTTGTGCCAGACCCTTGTATTGTATTGTAGTTGTATTGGATCACACGTCGGACCCTTCCCAAGTGCCTAGGACTGTGTGATGTATCGGTGAATAATGCCTGCAAATCCCAGTAAGGTGGCCTTCTGCAGCTGGCAGGTGGTAATCTTGTCAGCGCCGATTGTGTTTAAGTGCAGGCCAAGGTCTTGAGGCACTGCACCCAGTGTGCCAATCACCACTGGGACCACCTTGACTGTCTTGTGCCAGACCCTTGTATTGTATTGTAGTTGTATTGGATCACACGTCGGACCCTTCCCAAGTGCCTAGGACTGTGTGATGTATCGGTGAATAATGCCTGCAAATCCCAGTAAGGTGGCCTTCTGCAGCTGGCAGGTGGTAATCTTGTCAGCGCCGATTGTGTTTAAGTGCAGGCCAAGGTCTTGAGGCACTGCACCCAGTGTGCCAATCACCACTGGGACCACCTTGACTGGCTTGTGCCAGAGTCCTTGCAATTATTATTATTATTATTATTATTATTATTATTATTATTATTCAATTTATTTTATTATTAATTATTTTATCATTTATTATTAATGTATTAATTTATTATTATTATATTTTTGCAATTATTATTATTATTTTACTGACACCAAAACACAGTATGTCACAGCAAACGAGATATATATGCTGGATTTCGTTTCACAAAATCACAAGTCAAACACTTCCCAAGCATCTAGGACTGTGTGATGTATTATTATTATTATTATTATTATTATTATTATTATGAGGACTTAAAGATCGAACTGTAAAGACCCTCGCACAAGCCAGTCAAAGTGGTCCCAGTGGTCATCTTGCTGCTATGAACTCATATTGTTATGTATCTAATAATAATAACAATAATAACAAATAATAATAATAATAATAATAACAACAACAACAACAATAATAATAAGGATTTAAAGATCAAACTGCAAAGACTCTGGCACAAGCCAGTCAAGGGGGTTCCAGTGGTCATCTTGCTGCTGTGTATTCATATTGTTATGTATCTAATAATAGTAGTAGTAGTCATAATAATAATAATAATAATAATAAGGATTTAAAGATAGAAATGCAAAGACTCTGGCACAAGGCAGTCAAGGGGGTCCGAGTGTTGATTGGCACACTGGGTGCAGTTCCTCAAGACCTTGGCCTGCACTTAAACACAATCGGCGCTGACAAAATTACCATCTGTCAGCTGCAAAAGGCCACCCTACTCGGATCTATATGTATTATTCATGGATATATCACACAATCCTAGACACTTGGGAAGTGCCCGACCCGTGATCCAATACAAAAGCCAGTATAGGGATGTTGTTTGCTGTGTACTAATCTTGTTATGTATCAAATAATAATAATATTAAGATTTAAAGATCGAACTGCAAAGACTTTGGCACAGGCTAGTTAAGGCGGTCCGAGTGGTGATTGGCACACTGGGTGCAGCGCCTCAAGACCTTGGCCTGCACTTAAAAACAATCGGCGCTGACAAAATTACCATCTGTAGCTGCAAAATGCTACCCTACTCGGATCTATATGTATTATTCACGGATATATCACACAATCCTAGGCACTTGGGAAGTGTCCGACGTGTGATCCAATACAACTACAATACAATACAAATATTATAATAATAATAATAATAATAATAATAATTACAAAGGCTCTGGCACAAGACCGTCAAGTTGGTCCCAGTGGTGATCGGCACACTGGGTGCAGTGCCTAAAGACCTTGGCGGATCTATATGTATTATTCACGGATATATCACACAATCCTAGACACTTGGGAAGTGTCCGACGTGTGATCCAATACAACAACCAGCATAGTGATCTTGTTTACTGTGTACAAATCTTGTTATGTATCAAATAATAATAATATTAAGATTTAAAGATCGAACTGCAAAGACTTTGGCACAGGCTAGTTAAGGCGGTCCGAGTGGTGATTGGCACACTGGGTGCAGCGCCTCAAGACCTTGGCCTGGACTTAAAAACAATCGGTTTTGACACAGCATTCAATCCCTGGTGTTCATAGGCATTTAGTGGTGGGTAATATATGCATTACCAAGTGGATAAAAGAAACGAGAAGTTGCAATAATTTTACAAAGTATTAATATCTCGGAAGACGAATGATTTCTTTCTTTTTATCTCTTTGTTTCATTCCAATTCCTGGTAAATCTGGCTCCCATTTAGCTTCTCTCCAGCTGCAAACTGTATCTGTTTATGCAAATACAAGTTGGGAGACAAAAAGGGAAAGAGAGAGAAAGAGAAGAGGGAGGAGAGGATGGAGAAAAGCTTCCTCCCTGCCATTGCTTTGCATTCATTGGATGGAGGTTGGTGCCTGGAAGGCTCAGGTGTGCCACAAAAGGCCATTGGATGCTCTGCGGAGAAGCTCGGCAGACCCTTCCATGGGTAATTAAGTGCCTGCGTGGTAATTAATCCTGGCACCTTGACAGGTCCGGGCCCCACGAGAGGGGGAGAGCTGTCAACGAGGCAGGAAGGGCCTGCCGCCATCCCATAATGAGCCCATCTCAGGAGAAAGGCTGTGCTGGCAATGCTAATTTGGAGAGGAAAGTGGAGTCATCGCAGGGACACTTGGGCATTTTTCTCAATGGGCGAAGGCACTGCAAGGCATATCTTCTGGCGGATTTCTAAACAGGAAAGGAAGTGGGAGGAAGGAAGGAAGAATGAAGGAGATAGACAGATAGATAGATAGATAGATAGATAGATAGATAGATAGATAGATGGAAGAGGGAAGAGGGAAAGAAAGAAAGAGAAAGACAAAAGGAAAAGAAAGGAGGGAAGGGAAGGATGAGGAAAGAAGCAAGGATAAAAGGGAGGGAGAAGGAAGGAAGGAAGGAAGGAAGTGATAAAAGGAGGAAAGAAGAGAGGAAGGAAAGAAAGGGAAAGGCAAAAGGAAAAGAAAAAAGAAAGGATGGAGGAAGGAAAGAAACAAGGAGAAAAGGGAAGGAGAAGGAAGGAAGAAAGGAAGGAGAGGATGGTGGAAGGAAAGAAAGAAGGAAGGAAGGAAAGAGAGAAAAGTCAAAAGGAGGGGAAAAGAGAGGGAGGACAATGAGAAAGGCAAAAAGAAAAGAAACAAGGTAAGGGAAGGGTGGAAGAATGAAAGAAGCAAGGAGAAAAGGGAGGGAGAAGGAAGGAAATAAGGGAGGGTGAGAAACATGTAAGAAAGAAAGAAAGAAAGAAAGAAAGAAAGAAAGAAAGAAAGAAAGAAGAAATAAGGGTGGGGAGGATGGAGGAAAGAAAGAAGCAAGGAAGGAAGGAGGAAAGGAAGGAGGAAGGAAATAAAAGAAGGGAGCAAGAATGAAGGAAGGAAAGAAGCAAAAAAGGAAGGAAGAGGGGGGAAAGTGAAAGAAAGAAAATAAAAGAAGAAAAGAGAGGATGGAAGGAGAAGGGGAAAATGAGGGACAGAGAAAGGGAGGGAGGGAGGGAGGGAGAAAGGGGAGGATGGTGGAAGGAAGGAAGGAAGGAAGGAAGGAAAGAAAGAAAAGGCTAAAGGAGGGGGAAAGAGAGGAAGGAAAGAGAGAGAAAGAAAGGCAAAAGGAACAGAAAAAAGGGAAGGGAAGGATGGAGGAGGGAAAGAAAGAAGCAAGGAGAAAAGGGAGAAAGAAGGAAGGAAAGAAGGGAGGGTGAGAAACAGGTAAGAAAGAAAAAGGAAAGAAGGGTAGGGAGGGTGGAAGAAGGAAAGAAGTAAGAAAGGAGGAAAGGAAGGAGGAAGGAAATAAAAGGAGGGAGCAAGAAGGGAGGAAACAAAGAGAGAAGGAAAGGGAGGGAGAAGGAAGGAAGGAAGGAAGGAAGGAAGGAAGGAAGGAAGGAAGGAAGGAAGGAGAGATGAAGAAAATGAAGGGAGGGAAGGATGGAGGAAGGAAAGAAAGAAAGAAAGAAGCAAAAAAAGAAGGAAGAGCGGAAAGAGAAAGAAAGAAAATAAAAGATGAAAAAGGAGGATGGAGGAAGAAAAGGAGGGAAGGAGAAGGGGAAAAGGAGGGACAGAGAGAAGAAGGAAGGAAGGAGGGAAGGAAGGGAGATAGGGGAAGATGGTGGAAGGAAGAAGGAAGGAAGGAAGGACAGACGGACAGAAAGAGAGAAAGAAAGAAAGAAAGAAAAGGCTAAAGGAGGGAAGAAGAGAGGAAGGAAAAAGAAAGGCAAAAGGAACAGAAAAATTATAAAAGAAGGGAGAAAGAATGAAGGAAGGGAAGAAGCAAGGAGAGACGGAAAGGAGGGAAGGGAGAAGAAAGGAAGAAAGAAGAGAGAAAGAAAATGAAGGGAGGGAAGGATGGAGGGAGTAAGGAAAGAAAGAAACAAAAAAAGAAGCAAGAGAGGAAAGAGAGAAAGAAAAGAAAAGAAGAAAAAGGAGGATGGAGGAAGAGGAGGAGGGAAGGAGAAGGGGAAAAGAAGGGACAGAGAGGAAGGAAGGAAGGAAGGAAGGAAGGAAGGAGGGGAGGGAGGGAGGGAAGGAGAGGATGGTGGAAAGAAAGGGAGGAAGGAAGAAGGAAAGAAGGAAGGAAGGAAGGAAGGAAGAGATAAAAAGAGTGAAGAAGAGAGGAAAGAAAGAGAAAGGCAAAAGGAAAAGAAAGAAGGGAAGGGAAGGGTGGAGGAAGGAAAGAAACAAAAAGCGAAGGAAGAGAGGAAAGAGAGAAAGAAAGAAAAAGGAAGATGGAGGAAAAAAGCGGAGGGGAGGAGAAGGGGGAAAGGAGGGACAGAGAGAGGAAGGGAGGGGGAGGGAAAGAAGGAAAAGAAGGACAGAAAAGGGAGGAAAGGAAGGAAGGAAGGGCTAAAGAAGGGAAGGAATGAAGGGAAGGAGAAAGAAGAGAGGTAGGTAGGAAAAGGGGACCTAAAGGAAGGAATGACAAAGAGAAGGCAAAGAAGGCTAAAAACCTTGCAAAACCGCAACTTCCAGGAATTCATTAGCATTGAGCCGTGGCAGTTTTAAGTGTTGTCAAACTGCATTAACTCTAACGTGTAGGTGCACCATTTGTGTTTGGTTTACTGCATACTGCAAGTCGGAGAGTTCTATCTATGCTGACGATCGTGCCATGCAAACAAATAAATACCCATGACTTGACATAAAAAATGATGAAAAGGCACGCAACAAAATTAACATATACGAAGTCCAACGTGTTGCTTTGGTGGCCTTATACGATCCGTCCACAACTACCTCTCTCCAAATAGAAAACTGATGCTGCAGTTTCCTACTGAAATTTGGCAGCAAACCCTTCCCTGCACTCTAGTCAATGGAAGAAGGAACTTAATGCATTGCAGTCAATAGGTAGACCAGAAGCAAAGTCACTCTCATCGTCTGTGTCGTGGTTCATTTCGTTCTTCTTAGTTCAACATCAATATCATCGCTAAATATAGTCAATTTAAGTGCAGTCAAGTTATATATTGTCTGCCTTCGAGCCATTTCTGATGCACGGTCGGCGATACAAATGTTTGCAATGCTCAGACAGATACGAACGCATGGGGATTGTATTTCCTAACCATGACTAGAAGGGGATTTTAATGAGCGTAATAATACTCCATGAAGAATGGTTTCTCATTAATGGTTTGGAAGAGAGTTTTTCATCTCTTTCACAGCAAAAAGGATGCAAAATACATGGATATTCGGGTCCCTTACTTACTTAGGCGATCCCTCGTTGTCCCTCGAGTAGGATAATCTTCCAGGGTGTTGCAACCCAGATCAGGAAACAAGACCATAAGATATTAATCCACCACACTTGACTGTAGGAAAAAAACAATCCTTTTTTATTGATGAAAAATGGTTACAAAATAGAGGAAAATACAAAGTCCAAAAAGCCACAGTAAAATTCAGCAGTCAGGAATATCTATGAACTAGATCAAAATTCCAAAAGTAACACTATAAAAACCTGGAACCTGTTAGCATCTCACTAACCGTACTTGGAAACTAGAAGCCTCTGGGAATGCAGGCCATGGGAACCGGGAAATCTGCCAAGGTAATGCCTCAGTCTAAACGATGCTTGATCTAACGAGACGGCCCAGGGAGAGACACTTAAAACTAAAGAAACTGTTTCGAGACACGCCTCCAGACTTTGAAGCCTGTGCCTCCTTTTCCTTTAATCTGCTTGACCTTCGCAGACTCTGCGATTCACTCCTGTTTTTCCAAATCTGTCCTTTTCTATCCTCATTAAAAAAAGGCAGGTGCTAGCTCCTCTGGAGAGCTATCACCGCTTGATTCAGAAACATTCCCATCAGGATGCGTAGTTTCACTTTCCAAGCCACTGATCTCAGAATCAACAGTTTCCAAACCTTCAGGGACAAATTCATGTTCAGTAGCCTGTTCAGTTGCAACAGGAAATACAATCAGAGAATCAGGTTCAGGTTCACACCGAGGCTGAACCCCAACACAGGTTGGGTCCGTAGGTGACGGTGGAGTCCTATTCTTGACCTGCATCTTCTCCCGCAGTGAGGGCATTGGTTTCCAGGTGGAAGGCAGTCCCGGTCGGGGTTGGCTTGACGCGCCTTCCTCTTGGCCCGTTTCTCTCTTTCTCCCTCCATTCATGCCTCTTCAGCACTGCTGGTCACAGCTGACCTCTAGCTGGAGCGCTCACGGGCCAGGGCTTCCCAGTTCTCAGTGTCTATGCCAGAGATTTTAAGGTTGGCTTTGAGCCCATCTTTACATCTCTTTTCTGGACCAGAAGCAAGGGAAAGCTGGATCATTTCCGACTCACTTCCTAAGTCGTAACAAATATGGCAGAAAAAGCTTCGGAAGGGCAAAGGAACTTCCGGTTTTTAAAAAAGCTTTGATAGCGCTTCAAAAAGGTAATTTTAACAAAATTATTACAAGCAACGAGTTATCCCGCACAACTCTATCCATGCCTACTGTGTAGATATGTGTGTGGAATGCAAACTCATTAATCTGGGACAGAGGAACCAAGGGAAAGAATAAAGGGAAATGCAATGTAGAGTGAGAAGAAGGAGCTGGGCTCAGCAAAGGCTCGCTGCTCTAGAGAGCTGCCCCATTGAAAATGCCCCGGTCAGCAAAGACCTCTCCGGGTCACCAAGCCTAGAATTATGCCAACGCAAAGACTGCAGGCTTCGCCTCCCTGGTATTTATGTACCCTGCATTTCTATAAATATGTATTATCATGCTGGCCTTCCAAATATATACACGTGAAAAGCATATAATGAAAGAGGCAACAAGATCCATCAAAACAAGGCACAAACACAGCAGCAATTAAAACCAGCTTAACTCTGCAAAGGCTGTCTCTGAACCAATATTGTCTTTTTACCCACCTCTTCTAATAGCATTGTTGTTGTTGTTGTTGTTGTTGTTGTTAGAGTATAGTTCACACAAACTCTCTCCATACATCTGCTTCTGGGCCGGCCCATATGTCAAATTTTAAAACATGATGATATAGATTCATATTATATTCATCATATTATATTCATATTTATTAATAACTAGCTTGGGGACCCAGTGGTGCCCGGGTTATTTGAGAAAGGCATTGTGTGCCAAGTTTGGTCTTTATCAGTTATTTATGTGGCTCACAGTGCTCTCAGGAAGTTAGTGAAGGTACTGTGAGACCCATTGTCCATTGTCCATCTTCCTCCAAACAGCACCAGGATGTAGAGTTGGTCACGGGGGCTCTGTGTACCAAATCTGGTCTTGATCCGTCATTGGATGAGCATCGCAGTAGTCTCAGAAAGTGAGTGAAGGTACTGCAAGTCCCATCATCCATGGTCAATTCTCCTCCAAACTGCATCAGGATGTAGAGTGGGTCATGAGGACTTTGTGTGCCAAGTTTGGTCTTGATCAGTCATTGGATGAGGTTCTCAGTGGTCTCGAGAAGTGAGTGAAGGTACTGCAAGTCCCATCATCCATGGTCCATTCTCCTCCAAACCACACCAGGATATTGAGTGGGTCATAGGGGCTCTGTGTGCCAAGTTAGGTCATCATCGGTCTTTGGATGAGGGTGTCAGTAGTTTCAGGAAGGAAGTGAAGGTACTGCAAGCTCCATAATCCATTGTCCATCTTTCTACAAACTGAAACAGGATGTTGAGTGTGCCATGGGGGTATGGTGGGTATGTGTGCCAAGTTTGGTCCAGATCTGTCTTTGGTGGGCATCACAGTGGCCTATGGGACCCGAAGCGAATGAAAGTACTGCAAATCCCATTATCTGTAGTCCATCCTCCCCCAAACTGTACCAGGACATAAAGTGGGTCATGGGGGTTATGTGTACCAAGTTTGGTCCAGGTCCGTCACCTGTGCAGGATGCAGTAGCCTGTGAAAGTGGGAGCCAATCAGAAAGCCGCCACATACATACATACAAACATTGACTTTTATTAGATAGATAGATAGATATTTTAATTATTGTATTAAAATATTATATCAGTTCTTAGAAAACAAGAAAGTATTACATTAAAAGCAAAGTAACCATCCTCACAATATAATATTTAAAAAATTCTTGGGGTTCTTTGGGAAACTTTTGCTTCAAAAAGGTATCTGGGTTAGTTCGCCTCAGTGTGAAGGAGGCCTCAGTCTGAGAGAGCCCTCAGTGTGAGGTAGGCCTCAGTCTGAGAGAGCCTTCAGTGTGAGAAAACCTCAGTGTGAGGTAGGCCTCAGTCTGAGAGAGCCCTCAGTGTGAGAAAACCTCAGTGTGAGGTAGGCCTCAGTCTGAGAGAGCCCTCAGTGTGAGAAAACCTCAGTGTGAGGGAGGCCTCGGTCTGAGAGAGCCCTCAGTGTGAGAAAACCTTAGTGTGAGGTAGGCCTCGGTCTGAGAGAGCCCTCAGTCTGAGAAAACCTCAGTGTGAGGTAGGCCTCAGTCTGAGAGAGCCCTCAGTGTGAGAAAACCTCAGTGTGAAGGAGGCCTCAATCTGAGAGAGCCCTCAGTATGAGAAAACCTCAGTGTGAGGTAGGCCTCAGTCTGAGAGAGCCCTCAGTGTGAGAAAACCTCAGTGTGAGGTAGGCCTCAGTCTGAGAGAGCCCTCAGTGTGAGAAAACCTCAGTGTGAAGTAGGCCTCAGTCTGAGAGAGCCCTCAGTGTGAGAAAACCTCAGTGTGAGGGAGGCCTCAGTCTGAGAGAGCCCTCAGTGTGAGAAAACCTCAGTGTGAGGGAGGCCTCAGTCTGAGAGAGCCCTCAGTGTGAGAAAACCTCACTGTGAGGGAGGCCTCAGTCTGAGAGAGCCCTCAGTGTGAGAAAACCTCAGTGTGAGGGAGGCCTCAGTCTGAAAGAGCCCTCAGTGTCAGTTCTTAGAAAACAAGAAAGTATTACATTAAAAGCAAAGTAACCATCCTCACAATATAATATTTAAGCATTTCTTGGGGTTCCTTGGGAAACTCTTGCTTCAAAAAGGTGTCTGTGTTAGTTCGCCTCAGTATGAGGGAGGCCTCAGCCCGAGAGAGCCTTCAGTGTGAGGTAGGCCTCAGTCTGAAAGAGCCCTCAGTGTGAGAAAACCTCAGTGTGAGGTAGGCCTCAGCCTGAGAGAGCCCTCAGTGTGAGAAAACCTCAGTGTGAGGGAGGCCTCAGTCTGAGAGAGCCCTCAGTGTGAGAAAACCTCAGTGTGAGGTAGGCCTCAGTCTGAGAGAGCCCTCAGTGTGAGAAAACCTCAGTGTGAGGTAGGCCTCAGTGTTAGTTCACCTCAGTATGAGGTAGACCTCAATATGAGAAGTCCTGATGTGAGAAGCTTCAGTGAGAGAAGCCCCAGGTTGAAGGCCATTGTGTGTGAAGTTGAAAAGCTTTGAGAACCCGTACTTTAGAAGATTGCAAAACTAAGGCGGGTGCGATGAAGTCCTGAGACTCATTTAATTCCGTTAATAGTAATAAGGATCACAAAGAACCATAGAAGGGTTTGGGGGGATTCCTGAGCTAAATAAACAACCATCTTGTCTTGCTTCTCTTTGCCAGATTTACCGACGCTGTTGGCTGGTATTCCGGAAATCGTCCAGCAAAGGACCCCAGCGGCTGGAGAAATATCCAGATGAGAAGTCTGTCTGCTTACGGGGTTGCCCAAAGGTGAGGATCCCTCCTCTTTGATCTAATCAGGGATGTCCAAACTTTTTGCAAAGAGGGCCAGATTTGGTGAAGTGAAAATGAACGGGGGGAGGGGGGGCGGACCACTGGCATAATTTTCAGTCCTTCACAGAGAAAACAAATAAATCTAAACATTGTACGTGATGCAACTCAGAGTAAGCTTCCCCTTGCTTCCAAACACCACCACACAAGAGCTGAAGTATTATAGTTTATTGAGGAGAAAATACAAGTCAAACTAAAGAATAAACATTACAAAATTCCAAAGATTAAGGTTAAAAGCAGAATATAGTTCCAAAGATCTTCAGGTAAAAACAGGAGACATAATCCTATTGGCAAAGTTCAAACCAGAGTCCCAGGTACAAGCAATGAAACAATTGCCCCATGAATCACAATGCAAGAAATCCCAAGCGTACTGCTTTCCAGGCTAAGGTTATTCCATGAAACTTTCAGGATAGTAAGCTACGTTGAACTGACACTTTCTCAGAGTTTGCAAGAGGTCTAAATACCTTTCTAACATGAAAACATTAGGCTCTCATCATCATAAAAGCATTGCGATGACCTTTCACCGAGCTGGTTCTCATCTGCTGGCCAGACGAGAACTCCGCCTGACCCGGAGATCAAGACGAGCTTGCCAGGTCAAGTCACTATCTACACTTTTGGTATCAGCGTGGGAAGGCACCTGCTCGCTATCTCCTTCGTTAAAATTCCTTTTTGGTGGTGGGAACGGCTGTGTTGACACTGCACTGTCTGTGAGAGCCTCAGAAGCAGGCCCAGAGATTTGAGGCACAGACTAAGAGCCATGAAGCTGTTGCAACCCAGAGCAGGAAACGAGATCCTAAGATAACAATCCACCATACTTGACTGTGGGGAAAACAATCCCTCTTTATTGATGAAAAATGCTTACAAAATAGAGGAAAATGCAAAGTCAAAAAGCCACAGTAAAAATCAGCAATCACAAATACCCATGAACTAGATCAAAAACCAAAAGCAACACTGTAAAATCCTGGAACCTGTTAGCAATCCACTAACCGTACTTGGAGCACTAGAAGCCTCTTGGGATGAAGGCCACGGGAAATGGGAGATCTGCCAAGGTAATGCCTCAGTCTAAAACGGTGCCTGATCTAAAGAGTCAACCCGGCGAGAGGCACTTAAAGCCGAGGAAATTGTTTCGTGACATGCCTCCAGGCTTTGAAGCCCTTGTTTCTTTTTCTTTTAATCTGCTTGACCTTCGCAGACTCTGTGATTCACTCCTGTTTCTCCAAATCTGTCCTCTTCTATCCTCATTAAGGATCCCAGGTGTTAGCCTCTCTGGAGAGCTATCACCGCTTGACCCTGAAACATTCTCAGGGTCAAGGTTATTCCATGAAGCTTTCAGGATAGTAAGCTACGTTGAACTGACGCTTTCTCAGAGTTTGCAAGAGGCCTAAATACCTTTCTAACATGAAAACATTAGGCTCTCATCATCATAGAAGCATTGCGATGACCTTTCACCAAGCTGGCTTCTCGTCTGCTGGCAAGACGAGAACTCCGCCTGACCCGGAGATCAAGACGAGCTTGCCGGGTCAAGTCACTATCTCAGGGTCATGGAATAACCTTAGCCTGGATTGTGTACTTTCACTTTCCAACCCTTCCAAGCCTGCAGGAGTTTCTTCTACGCTGACCTCAGAATCAACATTTTCATTAGCATCGGGAGCATCAGAAAATACATTTTCAGTAGCATCAGGAAATACAATCAGAGAAGCAGGTTCAGGTTCACACCCAGGCTGAACCCCAACAGAAGTTGAATCCCAGCAGGAATCTGAATCCCATCATCCTCATCCACAACAGTACGTCTCTTTCAAGAGAGGAAAACAAATTTATTTATTTATTTATTTACGACATTTATATTTTGCTCTTCTCATCCCGAAGGGGACTCAAGAGCAGCTTACAAGATATATATCCATACAATCTATATCTATAAATCGGTAAGGGGCGTCCAACGGGACAGCAAAACTCAAAAAAACCCCAACGAAAATTAACCAAAATTCCCATGCGCATACCTCAACCCACAAGGTACAAACATATCGAATCAAAATAAAAAACAACTCAACAACACACCCACAAAACAACAAAACAACTGAGCATGCGCAATGGCACCCAGCCGCAAGTTCCCTGGCGCGCGCACATGGCCTGCCGGCCAACGCTCCCTCCGCACAAGCCACGCCCCATCCTCCGTCGCCCCGCCCCGCGCAATCACCCCACACCATGCCCCGTCCCTCCCCCTGCCCGCCCCACACGATCACGCCACAACACGCCGCCTCCAAGGAAGCCCCGCCCACTCCAAGCCCGCCGTGCCGCTTCCCGCCCTGTCAAAAACAACCCTCCTCCCCTCCTTCATCTTACCCCGCCCACGCGACACGCCCCCTTCCTTCGCCCCCCCACCCCTTCCCTCCCTCACTCAATCCTTCCCTCCTCCCACCCCCTCCGGTAAGACACGCCCCCTTCCTTCCCCGCAGCTGGCCCAATCAAGGAAGAGGAAAAACATCGAAGGAAGGAAGGAAACAGAGAAGGAAACATGGAAGCAAAGAGTGAAGGAAAGAGGTAGAGAAGGAAGCAAAGAGAGAAAGAGGAAATGAAGAGGGATGGAAAGAAATGGGTAGAGAAAGAAGGAAGGAGATAAGGAAAGAAAAGGAAGGAAAGAGGAGCGAAGGAAGAAGAGAAATAAAGAGAAAGAGGGGGGAAGGAAGGACAGAAAAAAAGGAAGAATGGAAACAAAAACCAAAGGAAGGAAGAAACAGAGAAGGAAACATGGAAGCAAAAAGTGAAGAAAAGAAGGAAAGAGGTAGAGAAGGAAGAAAAGAGAGAAAGAGGAAATGAAGAGGGATGGAAAGAAATGGGTAGAGAAAGAAGGAAGGAGATAAGGAAAGCAAAGGAAGGAAAGAGGAGCGAAGGAAGAAGAGAAAGAAAGAAAAAGAGGGGGGAAGGAAGGACAGAAAAAAGGAAGAATGGAAACAAAAACCAAAGGAAGGAAGGAAGGAAAGAGGCAGGGAAGGAAGAAAGAGAAAGGGAAGGAAAAGAAAAAAGGAAGAAGGAAAGAGGAAGAGAAGGAAGGAAGGAGAGAAGGAAAGAAAAGGAAGGAAAGAGGAGCAAAGGAAGAAGAGATAGAAAGAGAAAGAGGGGGGGAAGGAAGGACAGACAAAAGGAAGAATGGAAACAATAACCGAAGGAAGGAAGGAAGGAAGGAAGGAAGGAAGGAAGGAAGGAAGGAAAGAGGCAGGGAAGGAAGAAAGAGAAAGGGAAGAAAAAGAAAAAAGGAAGAAGGAAAGAGGAAGAGAAGGAAGGAAGGAGATAAGGAAAGAAAAAGAAGGAAAGAGGAGCGAAGGAAGAAGAGAAAGAAAGAGAAAGAGGGGGGAAGGAAGGACAGAAAAAAGGAAGAATGGAAACAAAAACCAAAGGAAGGAAGGAAGGAAAGAGGCAGGGAAGGAAGAAAGAGAAAGGGAAGGAAAAGAAAAAAGGAAGAAGGAAAGAGGAAGAGAAGGAAGGAAGGAGAAAAGGAAAGAAGAAAAGGGAATGAGGGAAAGAAGGAGAGAAAGAGGGAGGTAAGGTCTGCCACAGCAACGCGTGGCAGGGTACAGCTAGTACATTATATTATTAGCATAGTACAGTATCAGTATTATATATTACTATATTGTACTATACCATTATATGTATTGTAATATTATTAATAATATTACATGTAATATAAAATATATAATTATAATATCATATTATTATTAGTAGTAGTAGTATTATATTGTATTACATTATAATATTATAAATATTATATGTATATACAATATATTATATTATATAATCACTATCATCATGATTTCTGGGCTAAGACCTCAGACCAAGGGATGATACCTTGTGATATCAAAGGAGGGTGTTATGAGGGTGAGGGGGCAGGAATCATGGCATCCCAGAGCTGGAAAGGATCCCCAAAGGTCATCCAGTCCAACCCCTTTCTTTCTGCCAGACTGGAAGACACAATCAGAGCCCTCCCAACAGATACCCATCCAGCCTCTGCTTAGAAACCTCCAGAGAAAAAGAGTTATCAAGTTATTGATTTTGTGACAGAGATTGGAGTCCAATGGCAATTTGAACAAGGGACGGAATTGGACCCCGGGCCGGACTTTGGCCATGCCGGGTCTAAATGATCAGAGCTTGGAAAAATCGAAGTTATGTTCTTCTGGATCATACATCCCCCAATTCTCTATCTGCTTGAGGAGATTTGAGAAACTGCAATCCCCCCAAAAGCTAACTTCTTCCAATAGTGGACAGTCCTGTCCCCGGCAAGAAAGCTCTTCTTGGAAACTATAGGAAGGGATAACCTCTATGTTATCGTCTCCAGCAGCATTCTGCAACATTTCGTCACTCCGGCAAATGTTCCCGTTATTGTCTTTCGATGCCTCCCTGGGGTACCATTGTGTGACACAACATATTGGAAGGAAAAACAACATCTCGGCCCCAGGGAGCCATTGTGGTGGAAAATAACCCAGTTTTATGATTGCGAAGGAACGGTTCCTTCCGCCTTCGCCTCTCCGGCTCATTCTGTTCTGCCTTCGAAGCTGCGCTCTGGGGTTCGTCACAAAGCCCATCGCTTCGCAAAACAGCCTTCGCCTCTGTTTCTGAAGCTGATGGAAACCCATCCACACAACGCATCCTAGCACTTTAGGATCACATTAACAGCTGTGGTTCGATGCTGTGACATTCTGAGGTCTGTAGGTTTGTGCGATAACTCTATCAAGAGTGCGTGTGGCGTTCGGATCCGAGCGAGCCAAATCGAACACGGTTTGTGTCCTTTCTAAGGGCATATACCATGGCGATAAAGGCCGCAAAGAAATCCTTCTTTGCAGCCACTATTGCGTCTGCAAAGAACCGTCCAGCTGAGCTGTTTCGAGTTGTCAGAGGCCTTTTAAATTCCACCACACAGGATGGGAGTCCTGACAACTCGGCAGCTCGCTGTGAAGCTTTTGCTCAGTTCTTCGCAGACAAAGTCGCTTTGATCCGTTCTGGTCTGGATACTAGGCTTGGGTAACCACGGAAAAAATTGGTTCTAAACTCGTTTCGTTTTTAAGGGGGGCCTTGCGTTTCGTTTTTTTAAAGAATTCCGAAATTTTCCTTCAAAAAAGTTCGAAATATACGAAATTTCGTAAAATTACGAATCGATTCGTTAATGGCGGACGCGATTGCGCAATATGCTAAAAAAACCCTCCAAATGGGACAAGGGGAACTTCTGAAGCTTCCCTCTCACTCTGTTGTTGACTGTTGGTGTGATAATTTATTTTTTATCACTGACAAAACAAACAACAACTATAAAACTTGCACCAGACATACGGAAACAATTACGAAACAATTTCGAAACAATTTTGAAACAATTACGAAACAATACGAAATAAATTGGAAATTTTTTTTTCGATTTTTAATTACTCCTCACAGTAGTCCTGCATGGCTCAATATTGGATCGTAAGCTAATTTAAATACAAATTAATAACGAATTACGAAATTAACAAACGAAACCACCCAAGCCTACTGGATACCATGTTAACGGCAGTCTCTGAGGATGTAACTGGAACATCTGCTTGTCCGGTTTTAATGGATTCATTTCAATTGGTGAAACCCGAGGATGTGGACAAGATACTTGGAGGAATGAGGGCTACCACATGCATCCTAGACCCCTGCCTATCCTGGCTTTTAAAGGAGGCCGGGGGGGGGGGGGGATTTGGCCGAATGGGTAAAGGTGGTGGTTAATGCCTCCTTTCGGGAAGGCAGTATTCCATCTAGCTTAAAACAAGCTATAATAAAAACGCTGTTGAAAAAAACATCACTGGACCCCACTCAATTCATCAACTATCGGCCAGTTTCCAATCTCTCCTTTTTGGGCAAAGTCCTGGAACGTGTGGTTGCTTCACAACTCCAGGTATTCTTGGAAGACACGGATTATCTGGATTCGGCACAGTCTGGCTTTAGGCCGGGACATGGAACTGAAACAGTCTTGGTCACCTTAGTGGGTGATCTACGCCGGGAGCTCGACAGGGGGAGTGTGTCCCTGTTAGTTCTGCTGGACCTCTCTTCGGCCTTCGATACCGTCAACCACGGTATCCTTCTGGGACGCCTCGCGGGAATGGGCCTTGGAGGTACTGTTTTGCGGTCCTTCCTAGAGGGTCGTTCTCAGAAGGTGTTATTGGGGGACACCTGTTCTACCCCACAACCATTGTCTTGTGGGGTTCCACAGGGTTCAATATTGTCTCCCATGTTGTTTAACATCTACATGAAGCCGCTGGGGGAGATCATCCGGAATTTCGGGGTACGGTGTCACCTGTACGCAGATGATGTCCAATTCTGTCACTCCTTTCCACCTTCTACTAAGGAGGCTGTCCAGGTCCTGAACTGGTGCTTGGCCGCTGTGATGGTCTGGATGAGGGCGAACAAATTGAAATTGAATCCAGACAAGACAGAGGTCCTCCTGGTCAGTCGTAAGGCCAAACAGGGCCTGTGCTTGACAGGGTTACACTCCCCCTGAAGGTACAGGTTCGCAGCTTGGTTGTGATCCTGGATTCATCGCTGAGCCTGGAACCCAAGGTCTCGGTGGTGACCGGGAGAGCATTCGCACAATTAAAACTTGTGTGCCAGCTGCACCCGTACCTTGGGAAGTCTGACTTGGCCACGGTAGTCCACGCTCTAGTTACATCCCGTATAGACTACTGCAACGCTCTCTACGTGGGGTTGCCTTTGAAGACTGTTCGGAAGCTCCAAATGGTCCAGCGTTCGGCAGCCAGGTTGCTAACAGGAGCGGCACTCAGGGAGCTCACAAAATCTACCCCCCCCCAACCCCACCAGTATTCAAATTTGGGCGTATTGGTGCCAAATTTGGACCAGTGAATGAAATTACACCCTGCAGATGAGATATTTACATTACGATTCATAACAGTAGCAAAATTACAGTTATGAAGTAACAACAAGAATAATTTTATGGTTGGGGGATCACCACAACATGAGGAACTGTATTAACGGGTCGCGGCATTAGGAAGGTTGAGAACCACTGCCCTAAACGGTTCTGGCCCTGTTTATCTGTCCGAACGTATCTCTCCTTATGAACCATCCAGGAATTTAAGATCTTCTGGAGAGTCCCTGCTCTCTGTCCTGCCTTCTTCACAGGTTCGGATGGCGGGGATGAGAGATAGGACCTTTTCAGTGGTGGTCCCTCAGCTATGGAATGCCCTCCCCAGAGATATTCAATCGGCTCCCACTCTCCTAACATTCCAAAAAAAGTCAAAACCTAGCTTTGTGAGCAGGCTTTCTCAAATACTCTACTACTCCTTCATCCGGAGAGGCCCTGCTCTCGCTCCCGCCCCCTTCACAGGCACGATTGGTGGGGACAAGGGAGAGGGCCTTCTCGGTGGTGGCCCCCCAACTCTGGAACTCACTTCCCAGGGATATCAGGCATGCCCCAACATTGGCAGTCTTTAGTAGGAACCTGAAAACATGGCTGTTCCAGTGTGCCTTCCTGGAATAAGGAAATAGGTGGGTGCATAGGTGGACAGCAAGCTAGACTATTAATGGTCAGGAGCGTACTCTGACCTGGGCTGGCTTTGAACTCATGGCCTCTTGGTCAGTAGTGATTTAATACAGCTGGCTAATAACTAGCTGTGCCATTTGAAGGCACACGAAGTGGCCAAAGGAAACACACAAGACCCTGAACCCAATCTCCTAAACTAGGCTCAGAATTTTGCAGGCCTTCTTTGAAGTTCAGAATTTGAAGTTCAGAACCTCTTGCTTCTTGACAGGTCACCGAGATCAGCAACGTGAAGTGCATCACTCGGCTGCCCAAGGAGACCAAGCGGCAAGCCGTGGCCATCATTTTCACCGACGACTCAGCTCGGACATTCACCTGCGAGTCTGGTAAGTGATGGGCATCTCGGAGCAGCGTGGGCATTGAACTGCCGTTCACACTCAAAACCATGAGCCAACAGTGTGATGCAGGAGCTTAAAAAACCAATATTTGATACACAACATGATGAGTCCACAGCAGACAAGGTCTAGGACTGTGTGATGTATCGGCAAATAATGCGTGCAGATCCCAGTAAGGTGGCCTTTTGCAGCTGGCAGATGGTGATTTTGTCAGCGCCGATTGTGTTTAAGTGCAGGCCAAGGTCTTGAGGCACTGCACCCAGTTTGCCGATCACCACTGGGACCACCTTGACTGGCTTGTGCCAGAGTCTTTGCAGTTCGATCTTTAAATCCTCATATAGTTTCAGCTATTATTATTATTATTATTATTATTATTATTATTAATTATTATTTCATGCCAATATCGGTATGTGATATCAATTGTGGTTTCATGCCAATATAGGTATGTGATATCAATTGTGATAGACAACTTGGGTCAAATAGCAATGCCTGTGTTCTCTGTGCACAATGTCTGCAACTCTCCTTTTCAAGTTGTTTCTCTGCAATCCTGCTCTCACCTGGGATTGCAACATTGACGATCCATACTTGGATTTTTAACACGATTGTGAGGTCAGGAGTGTTGTGCTCCAAAACTCTGTCAGTCTGAATCTGGAAGTCCCAGAGTAGCTTGACGTGTTCATTCTCTGTAATTTTTATTGGCTTATGATCCCACCAGTTCTTTGTCGCAGGCAGATGGTCTTTGTGGCACAAGTTCCAATGAATCATCTGAGCAATGTTGTTGTGCCTCTGCTGGTAGTTTGTTTGCACGATCTTCTTGCAGCAGCTGAGGATGGAATCTGTTGTTTCACCTGCTTCCTTGTAGAGTCTATGCTTGGGATTTGTCGTCGACTTTTCAATTCTGGCTTTTCAAACTTCCATTTGTGATAGTATTATTATTATTATTATTATTATTATTATTATTATTATTAACACAACAAGATGAGTCCACAGCAGACCCTCTGCTGGCTGTTGAATTGTATCACACCTCGGACACTTCCCAAGTGTCTAGGACTGTGTGATGTATCAGCGAATAATGTGTGCAGATCCTACTAAGGTGGCCTTTTGCAGCTGGTAGATAGTAATTTTGTCAGCGCTGATTGTGTTTAAGTGCAGGCCAAGGTCTTGAGGCACTGCACCCAGTGTGCTGATCTCCACTGGGACCACCTTGACAGGCTTGTGCCAGAGCCTTTGCAGTTCGATCTTTAAATCCTCATATCGTGTCAGCTTTTCCAGTTGTTTCTCTTCAATCCTGCTGTCACCTGGGATTGCGACATAGACAGTCCATACTTTGTATTGTCGAAGGCTTTCATGGCCAGAATTACTGGGTTGTTGTAGGTTTTTTCGGGCTATATGGCCATGGTCTAGAGGCATTCTCTCCTGACGTTTTGCCTGCATTTGTTTTTAACACAATCATGAGGTCAGGAGTGTTGTGCTCCAAAACTCTGTCAGTGTGAATTTGGAAGTCCCAGAGTAGTTTGACATGTTCATTTTCAGACTTGTGATCCCACCCGTTCTTTGTCGCAGGCAGATGGTGTTTGTGGCACAGCTTCCAATGAATCATCTGAGCAATGGTGTTGTGCCTCTGCTTGTAGTCTGTCTGCGTGATCTTCTTGCAGCAGCTGAGGATGGGATCTATTGTTTCACCTGCTTCCTTGCAGAGTCTACACTTGGGATCTGTTGTTGACTTTTCAGTTCTGGCTTGGATGACATTGGTTCTAATGGCTTCTTCTTGGGTTGCCAGAATCAGGCCCTCCTTTGTCTCCTTTTTCCAAGTTCCATTTGTGATATTATTATTATTATTATTATTATTATTATTGACACAAAAGCACAGTATGTCACAGCAAACGAGATCTCTATGCTGGATTTCGTATCACAAAACCACAAGTCGAACCCTTCCCAAACGTTTAGAACGGTGTGATGTATTTCCGAATGATGCGCGCAGATCCAAGTCAGGTGGCCTTTTGCAGTTGACAGATCATGATTTTGTCAATGTTTATAGTTTCCAAATGCCGGCTGAGATCTTTTGGCACGGCACCCAGTCTGCCAATGACCACTGGGACCACCTGGACTGGTTGATGCAATCAGAGCCTTTGCAGTTCGATTTTGAGGACTTGATAGCGGCTGAGTTTTTCCTGTTGTTCTTCCTCAATGTTTTTCCTCAGTGGCGACATCAATAATCCAGACTTTTTTCTTTTCCACAATCGTGATGTCTGGTGTGTTGTGTTCCAAACTTTGTCAGTCTGGATTCAAAAGTCTACAGTATTTTTGTATGTTCATTTTCCACAACCTTTGCGGGTTTATGATCCCACCAATTCTTTACACCTGGTAGGTGGTACTTGTGACATAAGTTCCAGTGAATCATTTGGACCACAGAGTTGTGCCTCAGTTTGTAGTCCGTCTGTGCGATTTTCTTGCAACAGCCATGGTTTCATCAGCTTCCTTGCACAGTCTGCATTTTGGGTCATCCGCTGATTTTTCACTCCTGGCCTTAATGGCCTTGGTTCTGACGGCTTGCTCCTGGGCTGCAAGAATCACGCCTTCTTCTGTCTCCTTCTTCAGGGTTCCATTCGTGAGCCATCACCAGGTCTTCTCCTTGTCAACATTTTCTTCAATTTCGTCAAGGAACTGCCCATGCAATGCTTTGTTGTGCCAGCTGTCAGCTCTGGTTTGGAGTGCAGTTTTCTTGTACTGACTCTTTGTCTGCTGTGCTTTGAGAAGTTTCCAGTTATTGACTTCAATTAAAGCAGGTTCTTGGCTTTCCTTGACATATTCTGCCAGGGACTCGTGTTTTTCTTCTTCGACTGCTTGTTTGACTTGTAAAAGTTCTCTGCCACCACACTTTCGAAGCAGATAGAGCCGGTCAACATCACTGCGAGGATGTAATGAATTATGAATGGTTGTGAGTTTTCTTGTTTTTCTGTCCAAATTGTCCAGTTCTGCCTGTGTCCAGTTTACGATGCCAGCAGTATATCTTATGACAGGTATGGCCCAGGTGTTTATGGCCTTGATGGTGTTTATTTGTCGTGTCAGTGCAACCAGTCAATTATATTACATTTCTAACAGAACAAAGCAAACAAACAGACAAAATACAAAATTTGTGAGTTTGGTAGTGGATTAAATGTCCTTTGACCAGTATCTGGCCCCTTGGAGTGCCTCTGGTGTTGCCGCAAGAAGGTCCTCCATTGTGCATGTAGCAGGGCTCAGATTGCATTGCAGCAGGTGGTCTGTGGTTTGCTCTTCTCCACACTCGCATGTCATGGATTCCACTTTGTGGCCCCATTTCTGCACCTCGTGGTGCCAGAGCGCAGTCTGTTCAGCGCCTTCCAAGTCGCCCAGTCTTCTGTGTGCCCAGGGAGGAGTCTCTCATTTGGTATCAGCCATTGGTTGCGGTTCTGAGTTTGAGCCTGCCACTTTTGGACTCTCGCTTGCTGAGGTGTTCCAGCGAGTGTCTCTGTAGATCTTAGAAAACTATTTCTAGATTTAAGTCGTTGACGTGCTGGCTGATACCCCAACAGAGGATGGGCCGGAGACGTCTCTGCCTTGGTCCTTTCACTATTGGCTGCTACTTCCCAGCGGATGTCAGGTGGTGCAATACCGGCTAAGCAGTGTAATTTCTCCAGTGGTGTTGGGCGCAGGCACCCCGTGATAATGCGGCATGTCTCATGAAGAGCTGTTTTAGTGTGGTGAGATGTGTTCCACACTGGGCATGCGTACTCAGCAGAAGAGTAGCATAGCGCAAGGGCAGTTGTCTTCACTGTGTCTGGTTGTGATTCCCAGGTTGTGCCAGTCAGCTTTCGTATGATGTTGTTTCTAGGGCCCACTTTTTGCTTGATGTTCAGGCAGTGCTTCTTGTAGGTCAGAGCACGGTCCAGAGTGACTCCCAGGTATTTGGGTGCGCTGCAATGCGCCAGTGGGATTCCTTCCCAGGTCATCCTCAGAGCTCGGGATGCTTGTCTGTTCTTAAGGTGAAATGCACATGTCTGTGTTTTAGATGGATTAGGGATCAGTTGGTTTTCCCTGTAATAGGCAGTAAGAGCACCTAGAGCTTTGGAGAGCTTCTGTTCAACCATCTCAAAGCTCCCTGCTTGAGCGGTGATGGCACGATCATCAGCATAGATGAAACTCTCTATCCCTTCTGGCAGTGGCTGGTCATTTGTGTTGATGTTGAACATGGATGGGGCAAGCACGCTCCACTGAGGCAGGCCGTTCTTCTGTTTCCGCCATCTGCTTCTCTGGCCCTGGAACTCAACCAAAAAGCTCCTGTTTTGTAGCAGGTTTCCTATGAGGCGGGTGACGTGGTCGTCCTTTGTGATAGTATACATTTTTCTCAGGAGGAGGTGGTGATTTACAGTCTCATAGGCTGCTGACAAGTCTATGAAGACAGCTCCTGTGATCTCCTGCCTTTCAAAGCCATCTTCTATGGGCTGAGTCAGGTTCAGCACTTGCGACGTGCAGCTTTTGCCTTTTCTGAAGCCAGCTTGCTGTGGGATCAGACATGGGTCTAGTTTTTCCATAATTCTATGCAAAATAAGTCTCTCCAGAACTTTGTAGAGGTGGCACAACAGGGAGATTGGTCTGTAGCTTTTTGGATCATTACGGTCTTTGCCTGGCTTCAAGATGGCGATGACTCTTGCTTTCCTCCAGATTTTGGGGATCTGACAGGATGCAGTGCAGTTGTTCATCAGCTCCAGCAGATACACAACAAAATCAGTACACAGCAACTTAAGACAAAAACTACAGACCTATCTTGTTCGTAACTTGGGCATTGCCTTTATTGGGATGTATGGAAAGTGTCCAAAGTCTTATCAGGGTTCCAGAGAGACAGTTCTCATTTTTAATTTGCTTGGCGAGAGTCAGTTTGTCCCTAACACCAGATGCTTTCCCAATTTTGCAGAACTGGAAGCCGAAGAGTGGTACAAGACGCTGTCGGTGGAGTGCTTGGGCGCCCGGCTCAATGATATCAGCCTCGGAGAACCGGATTTGCTGGCTCCGGGAGTGCAGTGCGAGCAAACCGGTAAGGATGAGACGCTAGAAACTTTGGTTTGCCCTGCAAGAAGGGATGCAGAGGGTCCAACCGCTGTATATATACCAAGATAACTAGCTGTATTTTCCCATATTCAAGTAATTTATTTTGAACTACTTTTCTTAATGCACCTACATTTACCTCTTCCATTTCTTGTCATAGAGTCATAGAATCAAAGAGTTGGAAGAGACCTCCTGGGCAATCATCCAGTCCAACCCCATTCTGCCAAGAAGCAGGAATATTGCATTCAAATCACCCCTGACAGATGGCCATCCAGCCTCTGCTTAAAAGCTTCCAAAGAAGGAGCCTCCACCACACTCCGGGGCAGAGAGTTCCACTGCTGAACGGCTCTCACAGTCAGGAAGTTCTTCCTCATGTTCAGATGGAATCTCCTCTCTTGTAGTTTGTAACCAATTATTCCATCGCGTCCTAGTCTCCAGGGAAGCGGAAAACAAGCTCAGCAGTTTAACCCACTGCACCACCAGTGGCTCCCATAATGTTACTAATTACACTAAAAATGAGGAAATTGGTCTCATAAAACAGGGGATACATGGGAATAAAAATTAAGAATAAATTAAAACATTTATTTAAATACTTTAATTTCAATAGAATAATTATAACCAAAGATCGACAATGCTCCCCATGCTCTATTCCGCTTTGGTTAGACCACACCTGGAATATTGTGTCCAATTCTTGGCACCACAATTCAAGAGAGATATTGACAAGCTGGAATGTGTCCAGAGGAGGGCGACTCAAATGATCAAGGGTCTGGAGAACAAGCCCTATGAGGAGCGGCTTAAGGAGCTGAGCATGTTTAGCCTGAAGAAGAGAAGGCTGAGAGGAGATATGATAGCCATGTGTAAATGTGTGAGAGGAAGTCACAGGGAGGAGGGAGCAGATCAAGGGTGTGGAGAACAAGCCCTATGAGGAGCGGCTTAAGGAGCTGAGCATGTTTAGCCTGAAGAAGAGAAGGCTGAGAGGAGATATGATAGCCATGTATAAATATGTGAGAGGAAGCCACAGGAGGAGGGAGGAAGCTTGTTTTCTGCTTCCCTAGAAACTAGGACAAGGAACAATGGCTTCAAACTACAAGAAAGGAGATTCCATCTGAACATGAGGCTGTGAGAGCCGTTCAGCAGTGGAACTCTCTGCCCCAGCGTGTGGTGGAGGCTCCCTTCTTTGGAAGCTTTTAAACAGAGGCTGGATGACCATCTGTCGGGTGCTTTGAATGCAATATTCCTGCTTCTTGGCAGAAAGGGGTTGGACTGGATGGCCCATGAGGTCTCTTCCAACTCTTTGATTCTATGATTCTATGTAAACATGCTGCAAATCCACCTTTAAGTTTTTCCCTATTTTCACCTTGGAAGCATTTGTGTGTTTGGACCTTCCACTTGGTCATTCCTGCTGACCCCTTTCTCCATCTCCCTCCCTCCTCCAGACCGCTTCAACGTCTTCCTCCTGCCTTGCCCCAACCTGGACATTTACGGCGAATGTAAGCTGCAGATCACCCACGAAAACATTTACCTCTGGGACATGCACAACCCTCGGGTCAAGCTGGTCTCCTGGCCCCTCTGTTCGCTGCGCCGCTACGGCCGGGACGCCACGCGGTTCACCTTCGAGGCTGGCAGGTAGTAAGACCTACGGGAGCATAAATTGGGTTTGGGGGTTCCTGGAAGAACGCACGCCTTGCTTTGGCTTTGCTTGCTTAGGAGCCCTTAATGGCGCAGTGGGTTAAAGCCCTGAGCTGCTGAGCTTGTTGACCGAAAGGTCACAGATTTGATTCTGGGAAGTGGCGTGAGCTTCCGCTGTCAGCCCTAGCTTCTGCCAACCTAGCAGTTCGAAAACATGCAAATGTGAGTAGATCAATAGATACTGCTCCAGCGGGAAGGTAACGGCGCTCCATGCAGTCATGCTGGCCACATGACCTTGGAGGTGTCTACGGACAACGCTGGCTCTTCGGCTTAGAAATGGAGATGAGCACCACACCCCAGAGTCAGACATGACTGGACTTAATGTCAGGGGACTACCTTTACCTTTAAGGCCTTTTCGCAGACCACCATGAGAATTTCTCTGGCAGGAAGGTAACGACGCTCCATGCAGTCATGCCGGCCACATTACCAGTATGCAGATAATAATAATAATAATAATAATAATAATAATAATAATAATAATAATAATAGGCACACTGGGTGCAGTGCCTAAAGACCTCGGTCTGGTTGTGATCCCCAGGTTGTGCTAATCAGTTTTTGTATGATATTATATCTAGCACCCACTTTTTGGTTGATATTCAGGCAGTGCTTCTTGTAGGTCAGAGCACGGTCCAGAGTGACTCCCAGGTACTTGGATGTGTTCCTTTGGGATTCCTTCCCAGGTCATCCTCAGAGCTCAGGATGCTTGTCTGTTCTTAAGGTGAAAAGCACATGTTTGTGCTGTAGATGGATTAGGGATCAGCTGGTTTTCCCTGTATTTATTTCTCTTGTCAGGGCAGCCAGTCAGTTATATTATATTTCTAACAGAGCAAAGCAAACCAACATCGAAAATACAGAATGTGTGGTGGTAGTTGATTAAATGTCCATTTGACCAGTATCTGGCCACTTGGAGTGCCTCTGGTGTTGCCGCAAGAAGGTCCTCCATTGTGCATGTGGCAGAGCTCAGGTTGCATTGCAGCAGGTGGTCAGTGGTTTGCTCTTCTCCGCACTCTCATGTCGAGGATTCCACTTTGTAGCCCCATTTCTGAAGGTTGGCTCTGCATCTCGTGGTGCCAGAGCGCAGTCTGTTCAGCGCCTTCCAAGTCGCCCAGTCCTCTGTGTGCCCAGGGGGGAGTCTCTCATTTCGTATCAGCCATTGGTTGAGGTTCTGGGTTTGAGCCTGCATCTTGCTTGCATCTTGCTTGCATCTTGGAAAGAGCCATGTCAAAGACAGCAGGCACTATAATTCATCATGACAAAAGTGAATTGGTTACAGTTATAATGTGTTTAAAAACACAAACAAAGTTTAAAACTTGGCAGCGCACTAAATGTCCTTTGACCAGAAGCTGACCACGTGGAGTCACTGTGAGAAGGTCCTCCATTGTGCACGTGGCAGGGCTCAGGTTGCATTGCAGCAGGTGGTCAGTGGTTTGCTCTTCTCCACACTCACATGTCGAGGATTCAACTTTGTGGCCCCATTTCTGAAGGTTGGCTCTGCATCCCGTGGTTCCAGAGCGTAGTCTGTTCAGCGCCTTCCAAGTCGCCCAGTCTTCTGTGTGCCCAGGGGGGAGTCTCTCATCTGGTGTCACCCACGGATTGAGGTTCTGGGTTTGAGCCTGCCACTTTTGAACTCTCGCTTGCTGAGGTGTTCCAGCGAGTGTCTCTGTAGATCTAAGAAAACTATTTCTTGATTTAAGTCGTTGACGTGCTGGCTGATACCCAAACAGGGGATGAGCTGGAGATGTCTCTGCCTTGGTCCTTTCACTATTGGCTGCTACTTCCCGGCGGATGTCAGGTGGTGAAATACCGGCTAAGCAGTGTAATGTCTCCAGTGGTGTAGGGCGCAGACACCCCATGATAATGCGGCATGTCTCATTAAGAGCCACATCCACTGTTTTAGCGTGGTGAGATGTGTTCCACACTGGGCATGCGTACTCAGCAGCAGAGTAGCATTGCACAAGGGCAGATGTCTTCACTGTGTCTGGTTGTGATCCCCAGGTTGTGCCAGTCAGCTTTCGTATGATGTTGTTTCTAGCGCCCACTTTTTGCTTGATGTTCAGGCAGTGCTTCTTGTAGGTCAGAGCACGGTCCAGAGTGACTCCCAGGTATTTGGGTGTGCTGCAATGCTCCAGTGGGATTCCTTCCCAGGTAATCCTCAGAGCTCGGGATGCTTCTCTGTTCTTAAGGTGAAAGGCGCATGTCTGTGTTTTAGATGGATTAGGGATCAGCTGGTTTTCCCTGTAATAGGCAGTAAGAGCACCTAGAGCTTCGGAATTTTGTCCTGAATTGATCAAATAGCTTGTTCTGAAACTCGAGTGTTTGAATATTGACGTATCCTTGGGCCACTTCTTTGAGGATATAATGGAGAGGTGACAATTACCCTATTCACTCAAAACTTTATGTTCACCTTTTTTGGCTAAGTGACCTCACCAAAATTGGAGTGTGCATTAGATTCGCGTCATACAGTCATCTTAGTGACCAGACTCCTTCCATTGGCTTGTGTTGTCCCAGAAGGCTCCCATCTACATGAAATCACTATGTGAGGTTGTCTGGAGTTTTGGAAATAATAATAATAATAATAATAATAATAATAATAATAATAATAATAATACATCACGCAGTCCTGGACACTTGGGAAGTGTTCAACTTCCTTCCTTCCCTCCCTACCTTTCTTTCTGTCCTTCTCTCCTTCCCTCCGTCTTTCCCTCCTTCTCTCTCTTCTTCTCTCCTTCCTTCCTTCTCTACCCTTCTTTCTTTCCTTCTTTCTCTCTCCTTCACTCCTTCTTTCCCTTCTTCTTTCCCTCTTTCTCTCCCTCCTTCTCTCCCTCATTCCCTCCTTCCTCCTCTACCCTTCTTTTCTTCTTTCTCTCCTTCCCTCCTTCTTTCCTTCCTTCTCTCCCTCCTTCTCTCCCTCATTCCCTCCTTCCTCCTCTACCCTTCTTTTCTTCTTTCTCTCCTTCCCTCCTTCTTTCCTTCCTTCTCTCCCTCCTTCTCTCCCTCATTCCCTCCTTCCTCCTCTACCCTTCTTTTCTTCTTTCTCTCCTTCCCTCCTTCTTTCCTTCCTTCTCTCCCTCCTTCTCTCCCTTCCTCCGCTACCCTTCTTTCCTTCTTTCTCTCCTTTCCTCCTTCTTTCCTTCTTTCTCCTTCCCTCCATCTTTCCCTTCTTCTTTCCTCTTTCTCTCCCTCCTTCTCTCCCTCATTCCCTCCTTCCTTCCTTCTCTACCCTTCTTTCTTTCCTTCTTTCTCTCCTTCCCTCCTTCTTTCGTATGATATTGTTTCTAGCACCCACTTTTTGCTTGATGTTCAGGCAGTGCTTCTTGTAGGTCAGAGCACGGTCCAGAGTGACTCCCAGATATTTGGGTGTGTTGCAATGCTCCAGTGGGATTCCTTCCCAGGTGATCCTCAGAGCTCGGGATGCTTGTCTGTTCTTAAGGTGAAAGGCACATGTCTGTGCTTTAGATGGATTAGGGATCAGCTGGTTTTCCCTGTAATAATCAGTAAGAGCACCTAAAGCTTTGGAGAGCTTCTGTTCAACCATTTCAAAGCTCCCTGCTTGAGCGGTGATAGCATAATCGTCAGCATAGATGAAATTCTCTGTCCCTTCTGGCAGTGGCTGGCCATTTGTGTAAATGTTAAACATTGGTGGAGCAAGCACGCTCCCCTGAGGCAGGCCGTTCCTCTGTTTTCGCCATCTGTTTCTTTGGCCCTGGAACTCAACAAAAAAGCTCCTGTTTTGTAGCAAATTTCCTAGGAAGCAGGTGAGGTGAAGTCATGGGTAATACTGTGCAACACGTTTTTTGTTCCTGGGTTATCAATGTCATTCCCTAATTGGTTCTATCATAAATACATGGAGCTGTAAGATTAGTTCAGTTTGGTGCTACTTAACCTGTTAATGCTATATATATATTTTGTCATGTCAGGAGCGACTTGAGAAACTGCAAGTCGCTTCTGGTGTGAGAGAATTGGCTGTCTGCAAGGATGTTGCCCAGGGGACGTTGCCCGGATGTTTTGATGTTTTACCATCCTTGTGGGAAGCTTCTCTCATGTCCCGGCATGAGGAGCTGGAGCTGACAGAGGGAGCTCATCCTCGCTCTCCCGGGATTCGAACCTGCGACCTGTCGGTTTTCAGTCCTGCCAGCACAGGGGTTTAACCCATCGCATTGGAGCCATAAACCTTTCTCTTTATTTTACCTCACCTGCTTCATAGGAAATTTGCTACAAAACAGGAGCTTTTTTGTTGAGTTGTCGTTTGGTGAGGCACGAGCATTTTTGGAGATTGTAAAACGACGGTTTGCAGCATTCCATAGCCTCGAGCCATGGCAGGTCAAGTAATGTCAAGCTGCATTAATCCTAATTCAAGAGAGATATTGACAAGCTGGAATGTGTCCAGAGGAGAGCGACTAAAATGATAAAAGGTCTGGAGAACAAACCCTATGAGGAGCGGCTTAAGGAGCTGGGCATGTTTAGCCTGAAGAAGAGAAGGCTGAGAGGGGATATCATAGCCATGTATAAATATGTGAGAGGAAGCCACAGGGAGGAGGAGGGAGCAAGCTTGTTTTCTGCTTCCATGGAGACTAGGACGCGGAACAATGGCTTCCCACCAGAGCGGTACCTATTGATCTACTCACATTTGCATGTTTTCGAACTGCTAGTTTGGCAAAAGCTGGGGCTGACAGCGGGAGCTCACACTGCTCCCAGGATTCAAACCGCCGAACTTTCGGTCAGCAAGTTCAGCAGCTCAGCAGTTTAACCCACTGCACCACCAGCGGCTCCCATAATGTTACTAATTACACTAAAAATGAGGAAATTGGTCTCATTAAACAGGGGATAAATGGGAATAAAGATTAAGAATAAATTAAAACATTTATTTAAATACTTTAATTTCAATAGAATAATTATAACCAAAGATCGACAATGCTCCCCATGCTCTATTCCGCTTTGGTTAGACCACACCTGGAATATTGTGTCCAATTCTTGGCACCACAATTCAAGAGAGAAATTGACAAGCTGGAATATGTCCAGAGGAGGGCAACTAAAATGATCAAGGGTCTGGAGAACAAGCCCTATGAGGAGTGGCTTAAGGAGCTGGGCATGTTTAGCCTGAAGAAGAGGCTGAGAGGAGACATGATAGCCATGTATAAATATGTGAGAGGAAGCCACAGGGAGGAGGGAGCAGATCAAGGGTGTGGAGAACAAGCCCTATGAGGAGCGGCTTAAGGAGCTGGGCATGTTTAGCCTGAAGAAGAGAAGGCTGAGAGGGGATATGATAGCCATGTATAAATATGTGAGAGGAAGTCACAGGGAGGAGGGAACAAGCTTGTTTTCTGCTTCCTTGGAGACTAGGATGCAATGAAACAATGGCTTCAAACTACAAGAGAGGAGATTCCATCTGAACATGAGGAAGAACTTCCTGAGTGTGAGAGCTGTTCAGCAGTGGAACTCTCTGCCCCGGAGTGTGGTGGAGGCTCCTTCTTTGGAAGCTTTTAAGCAGAGGCTGGATGGCCATCTGTCAGGGGTGATTTGAATGCAATATTCCTGCTTCTTGGCAAAATGGGGTTGGACTGGATGGCCCAGGAGGTCTCTTCCAACTCTTTGATTCTATGATTCTAGTGTAAATGCACCCTTGGGTGACACCGCTTTCCAAGCTCCAAAGCGCCCGTCCTTCCTGAATTGTTTGCTGCACAATCAGGATTTTAATTCTCTCTGCCTTTTCCTCTTTGTTGGTGAACTTTGCAAAAAAACGGCTTTAGATCCTCCCAGCCTGAACCTATTAGCGACGCCGGCTAATTGCCTTCTACAAAGGAAAGAAATATGATCTTTGCCTTTCCTCCCAGACTTTCCCTGACTCATTATGCGGGAGCTTTTGTAGAGAGATTAGAGGAATTCTTCCAGCTCGGTCCCACCCTGGAACACGCCTGTTCTGACAATAAAGCCGCTTGTTTCGCTGGCAGCAAAGAAAGGCAAAGAGGGGGAACGAGCATAACCCACCCGCAATAAGGATATAGAAACCCCAAAGGAAAGATGGAGAGACGGGTTGCCAGATGTACAAGCTGGGTTTAGAAAAGGCAGACGAACCAGAGACCACATTGCCAATATCCGGGTGCTGGATAATGGAGAAAGGCAGGGAGTTTCAGAATTATTTTTATTTATCGTATCATCAGCAACCATACTATTGTGTTACAATTCTAACAGAACAAAACAAACACACAGATTAAAAAGAAAAAGAAAGAAAAACACAAGTTTGCAAAAAGATTTTGCAAATTTGGTAGTTGGTTAAATGTCCTTTGACCAGTATCTGGCCACCTGGAGTGCCTCTGGTGTTGCCGCGAGGAGGTCCTCCCTTGTGCATGTGGCAGGGCTCAGGTTGCATTGCAGCAGGTGGTCAGTGGTTTGCTCTTCTCCACATTCGCATGTCGTGGATTCCACTTTGTGGCCCCATTTCTTAAGATTGGCTCTGCATCTCGTGGTGCCAGAGCGCAGTCTGTTCAGCGCCTTCCAAGTCTGTGTGCCCAGGGGGGAGTCTCTCATCTGGTATCACCCATGGATTGAGGTGCTGGGTTTGGGCCTGCCACTTTTGGACTCTCGCTTGCTGGGGTGTTCCAGCGAGTGTCTCTGTAGATCTAAGAAAACTATGTCTTGATTTAAGTCATTGACGTGCTGGCTGATACCCAAACAGGGGGTGGGCCGAAGATGTCACTGCCTTGGTCCTTTCACTATTGGCTGCTCCTTCCCGGCGGATGTCAGGTGGTGCAATACTGGCTAAGCAGTATAATTTCTCCAGTGGTGTAGGGCGCAGACACCCCGTGATAATGCGGCATGTCTCATTAAGAGCCACATCCACTGTTTTAGTGTGGTGAGATGTGTTCCACACTGGGCATGCGTACTCAGCAGCAGAGTAGCCAAGTGCAAGGGCAGATGTCTTCACTGTGTCTGGTTGTGATCCCCAGGTTGTGCCAGTCAACTTTCGTATGATATTGTTTCTAGCACCCACTTTTTGCTTGATGTTCAGGCAGTGCTTCTTGTAGGTCAGAGCACGGTCCAGAGTGACTCCCAGGTATTTGGGTGCGCTGCAATGCTCCAGTGGGATTCCTTCCCAGGTCATCCTCAGAGCTCGGGATGCTTCTCTGTTCTTAAGGTGAAAGGCACATGTCTGTGTTTTAGATGGGTTGGGGATCAGCTGGTTTTCCCTGTAATAGGCAGTAAGAGCACCTAAAGCTTCAGAAAGCTTCTGTTCTACCATCTCAAAGCTCCCTGCTTGAGCGGTAATGGCATGATCATCTGCATAGTTGAAACTCTCTGTCCCTTCTGGCAGTGGCTGGTCATTTGTGTAAATGTTGAACATGGATGGGGCAAGCACGCTCCCCTGAGGCAGGCCGTTCTTCTGTTTCCGCCATCTGCTTCTCTGGCCCTGGAACTCAACAAAAAAGCTCCTGTTTTGTAGCAGGTTTCCTATGGGGCGGGTGAGGTGATAGTCCTTTGTGATACTATATATTCTTCTCAGGAGGAGGTGGTGGTTTACGGTATCATAAGCTGCCGACAGGTCTATGAAGACAGCTCCTGTGATCTGCTGCCTTTCAAAGCCATCTTCTATGCGCTGAGTCAGGTTCAGCACTTGCGATGTCTCGATGACTTGATGACTATCACCAAAAAAAATCAATATTGTATTGGCCTTGTTTTTAGATTCTTTTGTATTGTGTCATGACATTGCAAACTGCCTCGAGTACCTATGGGAAGAAATGTGAGACGACGACAACAACAACAACAGCAACAACAACAACAATAACAAGGCTTCTGGACCTAGGGTGCATCCACACTATAGAGTAAATGCCGCATAACCCCACTTTAAGTGCAATGTCTCGATAGCTATGGATTTCTGTGCCAAAGGGTGCTGGTGCCTCCCTAAATTACAAAGCTCAGGATTCCATAACATTGAGCCATGGAAGTTAAAATGGAACCAAACTACATTCATACTTCAATGTAGATGCACCCAATTGGGTTGCTATAAGTCCACAGATGACTTGGAGACACATGAAAGCACACATACAGAATGCAATACTGTCTTGTTTTGCCTGGAAGCTACATCCGCTGCAACTCCCTCTTGATGCCATTGCTCTCTGTTTGTCCCCCTCTTTGCCCCGTGCTTAGCAGGATGTGTGATGCCGGGGAAGGGCTCTATACCTTCCAGACCCAGGAAGGGGAGCAGATCTACCAACGGGTCCACAGTGCCACCTTGGCCATCGCCGAACAGCACAAGCGCGTCCTGATGGAGATGGAGAAGAACGTGCGGGTGAGCGCTCCAGGAATGATTTTGTCACATCCAGACCTGTTCTGGAGTCAATTGGGAAGGGGCCATTGTCCTTTTTGGGAAGGCTCCTATGCCATTTGGGAAGGTCCTGTTTCCATTTGGGAAGGTAGCATTGCCATTTGGGAAGGCGTAATTGCCATCTGGAAGGGTAACCATTGCCATTTGGGAAGACACCATTGTAATTTGGGAAGGCACCATTACCATTTTGGGATGGTGGTTTCACCATTTGAGAAGGCAGCATTGCCATCTTGGGAAGGTACCAGTGAGATTTGGAAAGGTTTTGAGAAGGTGGCATTGCCATTCGGGATGGTGCAATTGCCATTTAGTGAAGATGGCTTTCCATTTGGGAAGGTGCCGTTGCCATCTTAGGAAGGTAGCATTGCCATTTGGAAAGGTACAGTTGCCTTTGGGAAGGTAACACTGCCATTTGGGAAGGTTCCATTGCCATTTTGGGAAGGTGGCACTTCCATTTGGGAGGGTAACCATTGCCATTTGGGAAGGCGCCACTGCCATCTTGGGAAACTGGCATTGCCATTTGGAAAGGTACCGTTGCCATTTTGGGAAGGCATTGTTGCCATTTAGAAAAAAATGCATTGCCAACTTGGGGAGGTGCCATTGCTATCTTGGGAAAGTATCATTTGGAAAGGTCTTGTTGCTTTTTGGGAAGGTGCCATTGCCATTTTGGGTGGTACCATGCGCAATTGGGAAGGTGCCATTACCATTTTGGGATGGTGATTTCACCATTTGAGAAGGCGGCATTGCCATCTTGGGAAGGTACCATTGAGATTTGGAAAGGTTTTGAGAAGGTGGCATTGCCATTTGTGGTGGCGAAATTGCCATTTAGTGAAGATGGCTTTCCATTTGGGAATGTGCCATTGCCATCTTAGGAAGGTAGCATTGCCATTTGGAAAAGTACTGTTGGTACTTGGGAAGGAAGCACTGCCATTTGGGAATGTGATATTGCCATTTGGAAAGATACCATTGCTATTTAGGAAGGAAGCACTGCCATTTGGCAAGGTGCCATTGCCATCTTGGGAAGGTGGCATTGCCATTTGGAAAAGTACAGTTGCTATTTGGAAAGGAAGCACTGCCCTTGGGGAAGGTACCAATCCTATTTTCTTCCTGCTGTTTCAGAAAGATAATATTGCCATTTTAGGAAAACGCCATTGCCATTTTGGGAAGGCATTGTTGCCATTTAGAAAAGATGGCATTGCCAACTTGGGGAGGTGCCATTGCTATCTTGGGAAAGTATCATTGCCATTTGGAAAGGTCTTGTTGCTATTTGGGAAGGTACAGTTGCCATTTTGGGATGGTACCATGCGCAATTGGGATGGCACCATTACCATTTTAGGATGGTGGTTTCACCATTTGAGAAGGCGGCATTGCCATCTTGGGAAGGTACCAGTGAGATTTGGAAAAGTTTTGAGAAGGTGGCATTGCCATTTGGGATGGCGCGTTTGCCATTTGAGAAGGTTGCATTGCCATTTAGTGAAGATGGCACTACCATTTAGGAAATTGCCATTTTGGGATGGTACCATGCGCAATTGGGAAGGTGCCTTTACCATTTTGGGATGGTGGTTTCGCCATTTGAGAAGGCGGCATTGCCATCTTGGGAAGATATCATTGAGATTGGGAAAAGTTTTGAGAAGGTGGCATTGCCATTTGGGACGGCGTGTTTGCCATTTGAGAAGGTGGCATTGCCATTTAGGACGGTGCAATTGCCATTTAGTGAAGATGGCACTGCCATTTAGGAAATGGCCGTTGCCATCTTGGGAAGGTAGCATTCCTGTTTGGAAAGGTACCATTGCTATTTGGGAAGGTGCAGTTATAATTTTGGGAAAGTGGCATTTACATTTGGGATGGTAACCATTGCCATTTGGGAAGGTACCATAGGCATTTATATGAAGGTGACATTGCCATTTGAGAAGGTCGCATTGCCATTTGGGAAGGCGCCAATCCCATTTTGGGAAAGCACATTCCCATCTAGTAAAGATGGCATTGCCATTTAGGAAGGCACCATTGCCATCTTGGGAAGGTAGCATTGCCATTTGGCAAGATACTGTTGCTATTTGGGAAGGTAGCACTGTTGTTTGGGAAGGTGGCACTACTATTTGGGAGAGTAACCATTGCCATCTGGGATGGTTCCATTGCCATTTTGGGAAGGCACTGTTGTCATTTAGGAAAGATGGCATTGCTATTTGGGAGGGCAACCATTGCCATTTGGAAAACCGTCATTGCCATCTTGGGAAAGTGGTATTGCCATTTGAGAAAGTGCTGTTGCTATTTGGGAAGGTGGCATTGCCATTTGGGACAGCATCGTTGCCACTTAGGGAAGATGGCACTGCCATTTAGGAAGGTAGCATTGCCATTTGGCAAGGTAGCATTGCTATTTGGGAGGGAAGCACTGCCATTTGGGAAGGCACCGTTGTCATTTAGGGAAGGTAGCATTGCCATTTGAAAAAGTACTGTTGCTATTTGGGATGGTAGCACTTCCATTTGGGACTGCACTGTTGCCATTTAGGGAAGATGGCACTGCCAACTTGGGGAGATGTCATTGCTATCTTGGGAAAGTAGCATTGCCATTTAGAAAGATCATGTTGCTATTTAGGAAGGTGCTGTTGTCATTTTGAGACGGTACCATGCGCTACTGGGAAGGTGCCATTACCATTTTGAGATGATAGCATCGCCATTTGAGAAGGTGGCATTGCCATCTTGGGAAGGTACCATTGAGATTTGGAAAGGTTTTGAGAAGGTGGCATTGCCATTTGGGATGGTGCAATTGCCATTTAGTGAAGATGGCTTTCCATTTGGGAAGGTGCCGTTGCCATCTTAGGAAGGTAGCATTGCCATTTGGAAAGATACTGTTGCTATTTGGGAAGGTACAATTACAATTTTGGGAAAGTGGCATTTACATTTGGAGGGTAACTATTTCCATTGAGAGAATGCGGTATTGCCATTTAGGAAGGTGTAATTGCCAAAGAAAGGGTAAACATTGCCATTTGGGAAGGTGCAATTGCCATTTTGGGGAAGTGCCATTGCCATTTGGAAAGGTACTGTTGCTATTTAGAAAAGTGAGATAACCATTTGGGAAGGTACCATGGGCATTTATATGAAGGTGACATTGCCATTTGGGAAGGTTGCATTGCCATTTGGGAAGGCAGCAATCCCATTTTGGGAAAGCATATTGCCATCTAGTAAAGATGGCATTGCCATATGGGAAGGTACCATTGCCATCTTGGGAAGGTAGTGTTGCCATTTGGCAAGGTACTGTTGCTATTTGGGAAGGTAGGACTCCCGATTGGGAAGGTGGCATTACTATTTTGAAGGGTAACCATTGCCATTTGGGAAGATTCCATTGGCATTTTGGGAAGGCACCATTGCCATTTGGGACAGTGCTGTTGCCATCTTGGGAAAGTAGCATTGCCATTTGGGAAGGTAACACTGCCATTTGGGAAGGTTCCATTGCCATTTTGGGAAGGTGGCACTTCCATTTGGGAGGGTAACCATTGCCATTTGGGAAGGTAACACTGCCATTTGGGAAGGTTCCATTGCCATTTTGGGAAGGTGGCACTTCCATTTGGGAGGGTAACCATTGCCATTTGGGAAGGTAACACTGCCATTTGGGAAGGTTCCATTGCCATTTTGGGAAGGTGGCACTTCCATTTGGGAGGGTAACCATTGCCATTTGGGAAGGCGCCACTGCCATCTTGGGAAACTGGCATTGCCATTTGGAAAGGTACCGTTGCCATTTGGGAAGGAAGCACTGCCATTTGGGAAGGAGCCATTGTCATTTAGGGAAGATAGCATTGCCATTTGCAAAAGCACTGTTGCTATTTGGGATGGTAGCACTTCCATTTGGGACTGCACTGTTGCCATTTAGGGAAGATGGCACTGCCATTTGGGAAGGTGCCGTTGCCATCTTAGGAAGGTAGCATTGCCATTTGGAAAGGTACTGTTGGTACTTGGGAAGGAAGCACTGCCATTTGGGAAGGTGCCATTGCCATCTTGGGAAGGTGGCATTGCCATTTGGAAAGGTACCATTTCTATTTAGGAAGGAAGCACTGCCATTTGGCAAGGTGCCGTTGCCATCTTGGGAAGGTGGCATTGCCATTTGGAAAGGTATCATTTCTATTTAGGAAGGAAGCACTGCCATTTGGCAAGGTCCCATTGCCATCTTGGAAAGGTGGCATTGCAATTTGGAAAAGTACAGTTGCTATTTGGGAAGGAAGCACTGCCATTTGGGAAGGTACCAATGCTATTTTCTTCCTGCCATTTCAGGAAGATGATATTGCCATTTAGGAAAATGCCATTGCCATTTTGGGGAGGTGATGGTGCCATTTGAGAATGTGGCACTGCCATTTGGGAATGCACCATTTTCACCCGGAAGAGTAACCATTGCCCTTTGGGAAGGTACCGTTGGCTGCAGTTGGCACCCAGCTCTTTTCCCTTTGCTCAGAGGGACCAATGTTAACACTCTCCCTCCTTCTCCTCTTTCCTAGCTGCTAAACAAGGGCACTGAGCACTACTCCTACCCCTGTACGCCCACCACAATGCTGCCACGCAGTGCCTACTGGCACCACATTACCGGCTCCCAGAACATCACCGATTCCTCTGACTACGGAGGTGAGTTCCTTTGCTTCTCCCTGGTTGTGATGTCTGGAATTGTAACCAGAGGCGGCCCTAGGTAATTTTCAAGGGTAAGCAAACAGTATTTTGGCGCCCCCCCCCCCCCAACCAATCATTGATATATATTTTCTGTTCGTCGTGGGAGTTCTGTGTGCCATATTTGGTTCAATTCCATCATTGGTGGAGTTCAGAATGCTCTTTGATTGTAGGTGAACTATACATCCCAGTAACTACACTTGCCGCACTTGGTCCCTTGCCTGGCCCGCTTTGGGTTCAGAGGAGTGCCTGAAGACCCCGGCGTATGCACCAAAAGTCACCTCTTCTCCTGACTTTCTCCTCAGCCATTGGGACCGAGAGAGAGAGAGAAAGAGAGAGAGAGGTGGAGATGCCCACCTTTCCTGAAGGTAGGCGCAAAAACAAAGGAGGGAGCGGAGGTGGGAGATACCTCCAGAAGGAGGGGCTCTCTCTCTCTCTCTCTTTCTCGGTCCCAATGGCTGAGGAGAAAGTCAGGAGAAGAGGCGACTTTTGGTGCTCACACTGAGGTCTTCAGACACGGCTCCGGACCCGAAACCGGCCAGGAGTGGCGGCTCTGCCCCTTGGCCCACCCGCGGATTGGGGAGAGGAGAGGAGCGCCGGGGGATCGGGAAAGGGAGCCGGTCATGGGGAAGGGATCGAACGCGGAGAACGATTGAGCGCCGGCTCTGCTCGCGCACCCGGTGGCCGGGTGGAGCAGGAACGAGAGGGGCTAGGCGAGGCTCAAGGGTCCGGCCCCTTTGGGAAGAGGATCCCAAGAAAGCCAAGGCTCCCCCCGGACTGCTAGGGCTGTTGTGAGCTGAGGGGGTGCTCCTCAAGTGGTGGTCAAGGGGCATTTACAGAGGCGCCTCTGCACCCCTGGCAAAAAAAAGTGTTCTGCGACCGCTTACTTCGCGTAATGGACGAGCCGCCCATGATTGTAACTGTCCCTTATGATGATCGCTGCTCTCTTTTGTTCCGCAGGGGATTCGTATTCGGGACCCCAGGCCAGCTCAGAGACTGACCTCCTAAACCGTTTCATCTTACTCAAGCCCAAAGCTCCCCAGAACGGAAAAAGCAGCGACAGCAAAGATCCCAAGTCGGCTTCCCAATGATGTATTCCCCGAGCGGAAGGAGAGAGAAGCCCCGTCCGGTGATGGCTCAAGACCAAGAGAAGCGGTCAGCCGGTCAGTCGCCGGCAATGAAGATTTCCTTTTGTCGTTCTGGTCCCTGCTCCGGCCTTTGTTACGGGATTTCTGGACAGCATTTGGGGCTGCGATTGGATCGGAGCAGCGTTTGCACAGGAGTCACTCCGGATCCAAGAATCGGGACCTCGGCGGATTGAAGATCACGAGGAGGGAGGACTGAGCTATATATTGTGACCCCCTATTTTAAATATATCATATTACTTAATGCATATTCTGTATATCAAGAGACTTTTCTCCCTTCTTACACAAATGCACATTTCTTGGATTTTTCAAGCATCGGTGTGGATTTTTTCCCCCCTTCAACGGCATGTTTCCCCAAATGGAGAGAAAACGGATGGAGCAAAACTAATGAACTTGAACTCTCCAGAGGACAAAAAACATTGTGTTTTGGTTTTGGCAAAAAGATAAGATTTGGAAGGTTTGGCTCATGACCCAGCTCCCCTGCAGAGAAGGACACCTCAATCCTCGCTGCGGATGTAAACCGGGGCTTTTGGAGGCCAAAAAAATAAAACCGGGGCGTCCGCACAAGGATCCTTCCAGGGAGAAAGAAGAGTGTTGTTTCCTTACAAAGGAGGAAGAAAACTTTATTGTTTGGGAAGTTTGTAATGCTCAGAAACGGTTGGTGTTTTCAATTCACTGAACCGGAGATCGAGAGTATGCCAACTTTCCTCAATAATGTGCTCTTCAGTCTGGACGCTTTGGACTGCAGCTGCTATGTGTTGGCTGGGGATCATGGGAGCTGCAGTCCAAAGCCAAGTTGTGGATAATGGGAGCTGCAGTCCCGTTCCAAGTTGGAGCAAGGCTGTAGTTGCCCTTGAGGCCTCTCAGGAGAAGACCTTTCGAACTTCGGCACATGCGCCCTTCACTCGGGCCCTTTCACGCACACAACCGTCTCCTAAAATGGACCACAATGCCTTGGAGTCCCGCCTCGCAGGGCAGGCGGGAAAACATTTCACTGGGTGTCTTTTTTTTCCAATCTGGAGCTTGTCCTCCACTTTTGCAAGGGTTAGGGCCAACTGCCTTCTTTGTTTTCCTCCCCCAATGTGCATCCCATTCGGTTTGAGGATATTTATTTATTGGCCGTTCGTTTGCCAAGAGTAGCACTACAGGACGCCATTTTTGTTCCTAATTGATTCTATCATAAAAACATGGGGAAGGTTGATTAAACTGCCCAAACTTTGTATTGTCGAAGGCTTTCATGGCCGGAATCACTAGGTTGTTGTAGGTTTTTTCGAGCTATATGGCCATGTTCTAGAGGCATTTTCTCCTGACATTTCGCCTGCATCTATGGCAAGCATCCTCAGAGGTAGTGAGGTGTGTTGGAACTAGGAATATTGGATTCATATATCTGTGGAATGACCAGCGTGGGACAAAGGACTCTTGTCTGCTGGAGCTCGGTATGAATGTTTCAACTGACCACCTTGATTAGCATTTGATAGCCTGGCAGAGCCTGGGGAAATCTATTGTTGAGAGGTGATTAGATGTCCTTGGTTGTTTCCCCTCTGTTGTCTTGCTGTTGTAATTTTAGAGTTTTCAATACTGGTAGCCAGATTTTGTTCATTTTCATGGTTTCCTCCTTTCTGTTGAAATTGGTCCACATGTTTCTTGTGGATTTCAATGGCTTCTGTGTGTCGCCTGACATGGTGGTTGTGAGAGTGGTCCAGCATTTCTGTGTTCTCAAATAATATTCTGTGTCCAGGTTGGTTCATCAGGTGCTTTGCTATGGCTGACTTCTCTGGTTGAAGTAGTCTGCAGTGCCTTTCATGTTCCTTGATTCGTGTTTGGGCAATGCTGTGTTTGGTGGTCCCTATGTAGGGACCACCAAGAGAAGCCATTGAAATCCACAAGCATGTGGACAATTTCAACAGAAAGGAGGAAACCATGAAAATGAACAAAATCTGGCTACCAGTATTAAAAAAAACTCTAAAATTACAACAGCAAAACAACAGAGAGGAAACAATCTGGGATACCCAATCACCTCTCAACAAAAGATTGCCCCAGGCACTGCCAGGCCATCAAGTGCTAATCAAGGTGGTCAGTTGAGACATTCACATCTAGCTCCAGCAGACAAGAGTTCTTTGTCCCACCCTGGTCATTCCATAGATATATAAACTCCTTTTTCCTAGTTCCAACAGACCTTACTACCTCTGAGGATGCTTGCCATAGATGCAGGCGAAATGTCAGGAGAAAAATGCCTCTAGAACATGGCCATATAGCCCGAAAAAACCTACAACAACCCTGCCCAAACTTTGCTTTTGCGGGAGAGACGTCCTGCTATGGCACATTTTGCGCCAGTTTTTCAGTGACTATCTCAACCAATTCAACATAGTTTGTGCCACAAAAACAAAGTTTCGGAGTAGGACAAATACTTTCAAAGTAAGGACCACACAGGGCCCTTCCAGACAGGCCCTATATCCCAGGATCTGATCCCAGGTTTCCTGCTTTAAACTGGATTATATGAGTACGCACTGCCAGATAATTTGGGATAAACCTGGGATCAGATCCTGGGATGTACAGCCTCACTGGAAGGACCCACAGTTAAACAGGAAAGAACACTTTCAAACCAGGAACGAATTTCATTACATAGTGTAATGGAAGTTAAAGGCCAATGATACAGCTGAATACAATCCCACATTATCTGCTTTGAACTGGAATATATGGCAGTGTGGCCTCAGACAACCCAGTTCAAACCAGATATTGTGGGATTTTTCTGCTTTGATATTCTGAATTATATAGCTGTGTGGAAAGGCCCAGGGGCAAAAAAAAAAAAAAATCCGCTTTGGGTTTTAGTCAGAACTTTAAAAGAGAACCTATTTTGAAGAGAAGTTTTGGCAGCCTAGAGAAATGCTTTAAGGTTGATAAAACCTGGAATTACTGCAAAAAAAAGAGCTAGAATCATAGAATCCTAGAGTTGGAAGAGACCTTGTGGGCCATCTAGTCCAACCCCATTCTGCCAAGAAGCAGGAAAATCACATTCAAAGCACCCAATAAGGAATGATGGTGGGCAGTGTTTCCATATGGAATATCTGCTTTGGGTTTCATCAGTTATCCAAGAGGCTGAAGCTTAGCCAAATCAGCTTGCGCAAGTGCAAGACTTAACCCAAAAGTGGTTTCCATGGTCCCATTGGCACAGAAAACAGATCTCAACATCCCTTTCAAAATGTGGGTTCAGCACTGCAGATGTATTCCAGCAAGCTCTCCAAAACAAAGCAATTTTGGAGAGCTTTAACTGGTCAACTGATGGCCTCTTGAATGTGACAGCAACCACATGGTTGCCAGCATCTTGACTCGCCATTGCTCCGGTGCATTTGACGGCACACTGCATGGTGATAGTGCCATGATTCCACTTCAGCTGCCATGGCAACAACTTTTCTAAACCTGGGATTGCTGCAGCAATGGAACTCTCTGCTAGAGAATCGTAAGGATTGCAGGTCCTGTTGGATAAAATCATGGAAGTTAAAATGGAATCATAGTGATATGGCTGTGCAATGTGGAAGGGGCTCAGGCAGGTCTGTAGGTTATAATGCCTCTTGAAATATAGCATTGCCAGTCAATGGATATAGATTAGGGATGGGCAAACTTGACCCCTCCAGGTGTTTAGGACTTCCACAATTTTTAACAGCCTCAGACCCATTCCTTTTCTCTCTCAGCCAATTAAGCTGCGTGCTGGGCCCATAACCAATGTTAGGCTCTGTTGCCTGTGCAGTTTGCAAGGAAGCTTCCTCTACAGCAGGCATGGACAAACTTTGGCCCTCCCTCCAGTTGTTTTGGACTTCAACTCCCACAATTCCTAACAGCCTCAGGCCCCTTCTTTTTCCCTCTCAGCCAACTAAGCTGCGTGCTGGACCCATAACCAACGTTAGGCTCAGTTGCCTGTGCAGAGTGCAAGGAAGCTTCCTCTACAACAGACATGGGCAAACTTTGGCCTCTCTCCAATTGTTTTGGACTTCAACTCCCACAATTCCTAACAGCCTCAGGCCCTTTCCTTTCCTTCCTCAGCCACTTAAGCTGTGTGCTGGGCCCATAACCAATGTTAGACTCTGTTGCCTATGTGGAGTGCAAGGAAGCTTCCTTTACAACAGGCATGGGCAAACTTTGCCCCTCCCTCCAGGTGTTTTGGACTTCAACTCCCACCATTCCTAACAGCCTCAGGCCCTTTCCCTTTTCGCCTCAGCCGTTTAAGCTGCGTGCTGGGCCCATAACCAACGTTAGGCTCTATTGCCTGTGCAGAGTGCAAGGAAACTTCCTCTACAACAGGCATGGGCAAACCTTGGCCCTCCCTCCAATTGTTTTGGACTTCAACTCCCACCATTCCTAACAGCCTCAGGCCCTTTCCTTTCCTTCCTCAGCCACTTAAGCTGCGTTCTGGGCCCATAACCAATTTTAGGCTCTGTTGCCTATGTGGAGTGCAAGGAAGCTTCCTCTACAACAGGCATGGGCAAACTTTGGCCCTCCCTCCAGTTGTTTTGGACTTCAACTCCCACCATTCCTAACAGCCTCAGGCCCTTTCCCTTTTCGCCTCAGCCGTTTAAGCTGCGTGCTGGGCCCATAACCAACATTAGGTGCTGTTGCCTGTGCAGAGTGCAAGGAAACTTCCTCTACAACAGGCATGGGCAAACTTTGGCCCTCCCTCCAATTGTTTTGGACTTCAACTCCCACCATTCCTAACAGCCTCAAGCCCTTTCCTTTCCTTCCTCAGCCACTTAAGCTGTGTGCTGGGCCCATAACCAATGTTAGACTCTGTTGCCTGTGCGGAGTGCAAGGAAGCTTCCTCTACAATAGGCATGGAAAAATTTTGGCCTCCCTCCAATTGTTTTGGACTTCAACTCCCACAATTCCTAACAGCCTCAGGCCCTTCCCTTTCCCCCCTCAGCTGTTTAAGCTGCATGCTGGGCCCATAACCAACGTTAGGTGCTGTTGCCTGTGCAGAGTGCAAGGAAGCTTCCTCTACAACAGGCATGGGCAAACTTTGGCCCTCCCTCCAGGTGTTTTGGACTTCAACTCCCACCATTCCTAACAGCCTCAGGCCCCTTCCTTTTCCCTAGCAGCTGATGGGGACCCTAAAGTTTGCCCAGGCCTGATCTAGATGAAACTAATGTTTGCAGTGATCCGACTGACTAATATAGCACAGTTCAATGCAAACTCCATTATAGATGTCTGCACTGACTATATAATGTAGTTTCAAACTGCATTATATGCTAGTGCAGATCTGGCCTCTATTCATTCCCAATCTACTTTTCTGCTGTTCTCTTGCCGTGCACGAATCCAACATTTGCTCCAATGCAAATCCGGTCCTTTCCTTCTTTTTGGAGACTCTCTTCTGTCGCCTTTTGCCATCGATTTAGTCACGTCAAAGAAGGAGAATTGGGACACTTTTCGCGGAGCGGCTGGTCTTTCCTCCCCTCTTTCCTGAATTTTTTTTTACAGAAGCGATTGTTTTTCTAGTTTTTCCTATTTATTGAATAACTTTTTAGAAGGGCTATCTTTTTAATCGTGGTACGGACCTTGGTATCGTGTGGGTTTTTTTGTGTTCTTCTTTCTTGTCTGCCGGAGGTACTTCGCCTCTGGCGCGCTCTGTATGTGTAAATAATCGCCGTATGTTTGGATCCTGTGTATAAACGGAGGAAGGGGATTTGGTGTTTTCATTTCCAAGCAGGTGAAAACAGATACGAAGCATAAAAGGGACCATACTATCCAAGCTCGCCTTTCTCCGGTCCCAGTTCACATCTATTTTAAGACCAAAGTATTGGAAGGGAAGGGAGAAGAAACCCATAAAACCATCCAATTCTGGCGATATTCATCCTTTGGGTGAAAACAGTCCCTTTATTGCTAAATGCAACTTTCCCATCGGCTCCCCAAACAAAGCTCTCTGGGCAGTGCTGTCATCCATGCATGATACTTACGAGGGGCGTTCATTAAAGATTTCCCCCGTAGACCCACTTCCTGTGGACGGAGAGCAATGAAACTTGGCCCAGTTCTGAGTCCGTCTCTCCTCTGATGCCACCTCAGAACACACACTTCTCCCATCCTTTGAAGCAATTGGGTGACTTGGAATTCTGGGCACCACAAGTCAAGAGCTGGAATGTGTCCAGAGGAGGGCAACTAAAATGATCAAGGGTCTGGAGAACAAGCCCTATGAGGAGCGGCTTAAGGAGCTGGGCATGTTTAGCCTGAAGAAGAGAAGGCTAAGAGGAGATATGATAGCCATGTATAAATATGTGAAAGGAAGACACATGGAGGAGGGAGCAAGCTTGTTTTCTGCTTCCCTGCAGACTGGGACGCAATGGAACAATGGCTTCAAACTACAAGAGAGGAGATTCCATCTGAACATGAGGAAGAACTTCATGACTGTGAGAGCTGTTCAGCAGTGGAACTCTCTGCCCTAGAATGTGTTGGAGGCTGGATGGCCATCTGTCAGGGTTGATTTGAATGCAATATTCCTGCTTCTTGGCAGAATGGGGTTGGACTGGATGGCCCAGGAGGTCTCTTCCAACTCTTTGATTCTATGATTCTAACTGTAAACATCTTGCTTGTAGAGATTGAGAGGTTGCTCCAAAAACCATGTTGTGACTTCGGAAATCCAGTCCAACCCCATTCTGCCAAGAAGCAGGAATATTGTATTCAAAGCACCCCCGACAGATGGCCATCCAGCCTCTGTTTCAAAGCTTCCAAAGAAGGAGCCTCCACCACACTCTGGGGCAGAGAGTTCCACTGCTGAACAGCTCTCACAGTCAGGACGTTCAGACGGAAATTGTTCAGATGTTCCCCATGCTCAGATGGAATCTCCTTTCTTGTAGTTTGAAGCCATTGTTCCATTGCGTCCTAGTCTCCAGGGAAGCAGAAAACAAGCTTGCTCCCTCCTCCCTGTGACTTCCTCTCACATATTTATACATGACTATCACGTCTCCTCTCAGCCTTCTCTTCTTCAAGAAATCCATCCATCCTTCGTGCTGGTCCCAAACTACTGCAAGTGTGACCTTGCCTATGAAGAATTGGGCACGTGCCTTCTTTGGGGGCGGTGAGTCAGGATGCTTCCATGGCATCGACTGGACTTGAGTCTCAGGATCAGAGTGATGGACCCAGCTTTCGTCTTGTGTGATCAGTCTGTTGGAAAACTCCTCCTGGTTTCTTTCCATGGCACATCATTGTCAATATTGTCTGAGAGTATTTCACTCATTCCTGCTTCTGGAAAGGTGTGAGCAGACGGAGAACCCAGCGAGCAGATGCCTTATGCAGGTGAAGATGGTCTTGTGTGATTTTTTTCTCATCTTGATATTTTGGGCTTGGTAGCGAATGTTTACATGGCGATTTTCCAAAATGGCGACCTTTACTTGCTGGATGGTGTGTTCCTCAATAGCAGAGTGGCATCGCCCTGGAATTGGAACTGTTTCCACCGAAGTCCAACCACACTGGAATTCACAATGCCAGTTCGTGACTCCATCATATGATGGGGAATCATCACCATCAACCTCTTTCATCTCATCGAACGTCTTCTTTGGTGTGGTCCCAAACTACTGTGAGCGTGACCTTGCCTGCCAAGAGTTGGGCACATGCCTTCTTTGGAGGCGGTGAGTCAGGATGCTTCCATGGCATTGATTAGACTTGAGTCTCAGGATCAGAGTGATGGACCCAGTTTTCCTCCTGTGAGATCAGTTTGTTGACAAAGTCCTCCTGTTTCTTTCCATGGCACATCATTGTCAAGAGAGCCTGAGAGCATTCGACTTGTTCCTGCTTCTGGAAAGGTGTGAGCAGACGGAGAATCCAGTGAGCAGATTCCTTATGCAGGTGAAGATGGTCTTTTGTGATTTTTTTCCCATGGATCCCACATTCATCTTGACATTTTGGGTTATGGTTATGCAGCGATTTTCCAAAATAGTGACCTCCACTTGCTGGATGGTGTGTTCCTCAATAACAGAATGGGATCGCCCTGGAATGGGAGCTGTTTCCACCGAAGTCCAACCACATTGGAATTCACAATGCCAGTTCGTGACTCCATCATATGATGGGGAATCATCACCATCAACCTCTTTCATCTCATCGAACATCTTCTTTGGTGTGGTCCCAAACTACTGTGAGCGTGACCTTGCCTGCCGAGAGTTGGGCACGTGCCTTCTTTGGAGGCGGTGAGTCAGGATGCTTCCATGGCATCGACTGGACTAGAGTCTCAGGATCAGAGTGATGGACCCAGCTTTCCTCCTGTCTGTTGAGAAAGTCCTCCTGGTTTCTTTCCATGGCACATCATTGTCAAGAGAGCCTGAGAGTATTTGACTCATTCCTGCTTCTGGAAAGATGTGAGCAGCCAGTGGACCCAGCGAGCAGATACCTTATGCATGGGAAGATGGTCTTGGGTGATTTTTTCCACAGACCCCACACTCATCCTGATATTTTGGGCTTCGTGGCAAATGTTTACATGGCAATTTTCCAAAATGGCGACCTCCACTTGCTGGATGGTGTGTTCCTCAATAGCAGAGTGGCATCGCCCTGGAATTGGAACTGTTTCCACCGAAGTCCAACCGCACTGGAATTCACAATGCCAGTTCGTGACTCCATCATATGATGGGGAATCATCACCATCAACCTCTTTCATCTCATCGAACATCTTCTTTGGTGTGGTCCCAAACTACTGTGAGCGTGACCTTGCCTGCCGAGAGTTGGGCACATGCCTTCTTTGCAGGCGGTGAGTCAGGATGCTTCCATGGCATTGATTGGACTTGAGTCTCAGGATCAGAGTGATGGACCCAGTTTTCCTCCTGTGAGATCAGTTTGTTGACAAAGTGCTCCTGGTTTCTTTCCATGGCACATCATTGTCAAGAGAGCCTGAGAGCATTCGACTCGTTCCTGCTTCTGGAAAGGTGTGAGAAGATGGAGGACCCAACGAGCGAATACTTTATGCATGGGAAGATGGTCTTGGGTGATTTTTTCCACGGACTCCACATTCATCTTGACATTTTGGGGTTATGGTTATGCAGCGATTTTCCAAAATAGTGACCTCCACTTGCTGGATGGTGTGTTCCTCAATAGCAGAATGGGATCGCCCTGGAATGGGAGCTGTTTCCAACCACATTGGAATTGACAATGCCAGTTCTTGACTCCATCCTATGATGGGGAATCCTCATCATCAACCTCTTTCATCTCATCGAACGTCTCCTTTGGTGTGCGTCCTTTCAAGGAAAGGAACTTGGTGACTGCTCTGGATTCCACTGGGTCTATTCCCAAACCTCACTCCACTTCGGCACCTGTCACATCAAGACCGTTCTCAGTTCTGGGTTGTACATTGGCACGTATCCTATAGAGACTTATATAATTACTAGGCTTGGGCGATCAAGAAAAAAATTGGTTCTAAACTCGTTTCGTTTCTAGGGTGCGCTAGCGTTTTGAAATTCTGAGGACTTCCGAAATTTAAGATTTCGAAATTTCCGAAATTTCGTAAATTACGAATCGATTCGTTAATGGCGGACGTGATTGCGCAATATGCTAAAAAAACCCTCCAAATGGGACAGGAGGAATTTCTGAAGCTTCCCTCTCCCTCTGTTGTTGACTGTTGGTGTGATAAAACTAACAACAACTATATTATATTATATTATATTATATTATATTATATTATATTATATTATATTATATTATATTATATTATATTATATTATTATATTATATATTATTATAATAATATATTATATTATATATATTATATTATAATATACAATTATAATATAATATAATAATATAGTAATATAATATATATAATATATATAATATAATATATAATATAATAATATAATATAAAATACTATAATATAATAGTATTTTAATAATATAATATAATATATAATATATATTATGTTATTATTATAATATTATTATATAATATATTATATTATAATTGTATATTATATTATATTATATTATATTATATACTAGCTGTACCTGGCAATGCATTGCTGTGGCATAGAGTGAGGGTATGAAAAATAAAGTAATGAGAAATTTTGGGTTAATTATGAAATAATTACGAAATAATTACGAAAATTGTAAAAAATTGTTTCGATTCTTAATTACTCCTCACACTATTCCTGCATGGCTCAATATTGGATCATAAGCTAATTTAAATATGAATCAATAATGAATTACGAAATTAACGAACTGGATCGCCCAAGCCTAATAATTACACATATGCAGTTTCAACGTCCTGTGCTAAATAGAAGTGAGTGAATGGAAATCTTTAATGAACGCCCATCATAAGACCAAAGTATTGGAAGGGAAGGGAGAAGAAACCCATAAAACCATCCAAATCTGGGGATATTTCTCCTTTGGGTGAAAACAACCCAAAGCAACTTTCCCATGTGCTTTCCAAACAAAGTTCTCTTGGGTTGTTGTAGGTTTTTCAGGCCATGTTCTAGAGGCATTTTCTCCTGACGTTTTGCCTGCATCTATGGCAAGCATCCTCAGAGGTTGTGAGGTCTCTTGGCAATGCGACTATCCATGCATGATACTTAGCAAAGTTTTTCTGTTTCATTTTAAGCATTACTTTTTGCCCTTTTCTCTCTCGAGGAAGCATTTTTTGCTTGTGTTTTTATTTAAAATCTATAACCGTTTCCATGCTGAAAACTTTGGGAAATAAACATTTTCAAGGCCCAAATGAGACATAGCAAAAACAATCACGGATCTGATGATGATTCTGCACCAAGATGAATGAGTTGTTGTTACGTGCCTTCAAGCCAGCTCCAATTTACAGCATCCCCTTCCTGGTGTTTTCTTGGCCCCATTTGTTTGCCTCTGAGGCTGAGAGAGTGCGTCTCACTCTAAGCAACCCAGTTGCTTCCCAGTCTTATACTCAGACCATGTTGGTTCTTAATAATGGTAATAAAAATGCAAAAAGTGTGCCCAGATATGTATTGTTGCTGTGAGTTTTCCGGGCTGTGGGTTGCTATGAGTTTTCCGGGCTGTCTGGCCATGTTCCAGAAGCATTCTCTCCTGACGTTTCACCCACATCTATGGCAGACATACTCAGAGGTTGTGAGTTCTCTTGGAAACTAGGAATGCTGACCTTTTTTTGGCTAAATTAAGGTAAAGGTAAAGGTTTCCCCTTGACATTAAGTCTAGTCATGTCAGACTCTGAGGGGTGTTGCTCATCCCCATTTCTAAGCCGAAGAGCCGGCGTTGTCCATAGACACCTCCAAGGTCATGTGGCCAGTATGACTTCATGGAACGCCGTTACCTTCCCACAGAAGGGGTACCTATAGATCTACTCACATTTGCATGTTTTCAAACAACTAGGTTGGCAGGAACTGGGGTTGACAGCGAGAGCTCACCCCACTCCCCGGGTTTGAACCGTCAACCTTTTGGTCAGCAAGTTCAGCAGCTCAGCGGTTGGGGTTCAAATCACTGAACTTTCGGTCAACAAGTTCAGCAACTCAGCGGTTGGGGTTCGAACCACCGACCTTTTGGTCAGCAAGTTCAGCAGCTCAGTGGTTGTGGTTCAAACCACCAACCTTTTGGTCAGCAAGTTCAGCAGCTCAGCTGTTGGAGTTCAAACCACTGACCATTTGGTCAACAAGTTTAACTCAGAGGTTGGCGTTCGAACCGCTGACCTTTTGGTCAGCAAGTTCAACAGCTCAGCGGTTGGAGTTCAAACCACCAACCTTTTGGTCAGCAAGTTCAGCAGCTCAGTGGTTGGAGTTTGAACCGTCAATCTTTTGGTCAGCAAGTTCAGTAGCTCAGCTGTTGGAGTTCAAACCACTGACCTTTTGGTCAGCAAATTCAGCAGCTCAGCGGTTGGGGTTCGAACCACCGACCTTTTGGTCAGTACGTCCAGCAGCTCAGCAATTTAAGCCACTGTGCCACACCAGCGGGCTAAATTACTTTGCCAAAATTCACAACCTCGGAGGATGCGTGCCATAGATGTGGGTGAAGCGTCAGGAGAAAATGCTTCTGTAACATGCCCATACAGCCCGGAAAACTCACAGCCACCTTGTGCCCAGATAGTAGCAAAGACAGGAAAACAAAGTCATGGGTGCCATCTAGGCCATCAATGCTTTAGAAATAAAGAAACTGAATCTTAGCTTTTCCAAGCCTGAGCCAACCAAGTCGTCTCCTAGGTGTCATATGGAGCTCAGAGCCTGCCTTCCATGCCATCTGCTTGCACGTTTGCCTTCCTAAACGTTTCATAATATGCCACATCTGCCTTGCTGAGGAGCAGGCAAACCTCCAAAGTAGTTTTTGTGGCTCCCAATGTACGTAGCTCTAAAGGTGTAGATCAGACATGGGCAAACTTCAGCCCTCCAGGTGTCTTGGAGTTCAATTCCAAATGTGAACACTGGTGGAGTTTGGGGAAAATATACTTTGACATTTGGGAGTTGTAGTTGCTGGGATTTATAGTTCACCTACAATCAAAAAGCATTCTGAACTCCACCAACGATGGAACTGAACCAAACTTGGCACTCAGAACTCCCACGAGCATCAGAAAATACTGGAAGGGCTTGGTGGGCATTGATCTTCAGTTTGGGAGTTGTAGTTCACCTACATCCAGAGAGCACTGTGGACTCAAACAGTGATAGATCTGGACCAAACTTGGCACGAATACTCAATATGCCCAAATGTGAACACTGGTGGAGTTTGGGGAAAATAGACCTTGACATTTGGGAGTTGTAGCTGCTGGGATTTATAGTTCACCTACAATCAAAGAGCATTCTGAACTCCACCGTCGATGGAATTGTCCCAAACTTGGCACTCAGAACTCCCACGAGCATCAGAAAATATTGGAAGGGCTTGGTGGGCATTGAGCTTCAGTTTGGGAGTTGTAGTTCACCTACATCCAGAGAGCACTGTGGACTCAAACAGTGATAGATCTGGACCAAACTTGGCACGAATACTCAATATGCCCAAATGTGAACACTGGTGGAGTTTGGGGAAAATAGACCTTGACATTTGGGAGTTGTAGCTGCTGGGATTTATAGTTCACCTACAATCAAAGAGCATTCTGAACTCCACCGTCGATGGAATTGTCCCAAACTTGGCACTCAGAACTCCCACGAGCATCAGAAAATATTGGAAGGGCTTGGTGGGCATTGAGCTTCAGTTTGGGAGTTGTAGTTCACCTACATCCAGAGAGCACTGTGGACTCAAACAGTGATAGATCTGGACCAAACTTGGCACAAATACTCAATATGCCCAAATGTGAACACTGGTGGAGTTTGGGGAAAATAGACCTTGACATTTGGGAGTTGTAGCTGCTGGGATTTATAGTTCACCTACAATCAAAGAGCATTCTGAACTCCACCAATGATGGAATTGAACCAGACTTGGCACTCAGAACTCCCATGAGCATCAGAAAATACTTGGAAGGGCTTGGTGGGCATTGACCTTCAGTTTAGGAGTTGTAGTTCACCTACATCCACTCTTTGGTGACTCCTCTGGTTCTGACACCTCCTCATGACCACCCCCACCCCCCGGGTCCCGACTCCCAGGTTGAGAAACACTGCTCTAATACTTTTGAACTGGGAACAGCCCTTGCTGATGGCGAGGGATGCTGAGAGTCAGAGTCCAAAGGCATCTATAGTGATTCTCACCCTAATTTGGACACAATATTGGCATTTAAGATTTGTTCCATGACTAATGGCATCTTCAGAGGTTCTGTAGATAGTGAAGCAAGTAGAGCAGCGGTTCTCAACCTTCCTAATGCCGTGAATACTTAATACAGTCCCTCATGTTGTGGTGACCCCCAACCATAATGTTGTTTTCGTTGCTACTTCATAACAATCATTTTACTACTGGTATAAATCATAATGTAAATATCTGATATGCAGGGTGCATTTTCATTCACTGGGCACAAATACCCAATACACCCAAATGTGAATGCTAGTGGGGTTGGGGAAGGATTGATTTTGTCATTTGGGAGTTGTAGTTGCTGAGATTTATAGTTCACTTATAATCAAAGAGCATTCTGAACTCCACCAGCGATAGATTTGAACCAAACTTGGCTCCCATGACCAATGGAAAACACTGGAAGGGTTTGATGGGCATTGACCTTGAGTTTGGGAGTTGTAGTTCACCTATATCCAGAGAGCACTGTGGACTCATGCCATGGTGGATCTGGACCAAACTTGGCATGAATACTCAATATGCCCAAATGTGAACACTGATGGAGTTTGGGGAAAATAGACGTTGACATTTCGGAGTTGTAGTTGCTGGGATTTTTAGTTCACCTACAATCAAAGAGCATTCTGAACTCCACCAGCGATAGATTTGAACCAAACTTGGCTCCCATGACCAATGGAAAACACTGGAAGGGTTTGATGGGCATTGACCTTGAGTTTGGGAGTTGTAGTTCACCTACATCCAGAGAGCACTGTGGACTCAAACAGTGATAGATCTGGACCAAACTTGGCACTAATACTCAATATGCCCAAATGTGAACACTGATGGAGTTTGGGGAAAATAGACGTTGACATTTCGGAGTTGTAGTTGCTGGGATTTTTAGTTCACCTACAATCAAAGAGCATTCTGAACTCCACCAACGATGGAATTGAACCAAACTTGGCACTCAGAACTCCCACGAGCATCTCAAAATATTGGAAGGGCTTGGTGGGCATTGACCTTGAGTTTGGGAGTTGTAGTTCACCTATATCCAGAGAGCACTGTGGACTCATGCCATGGTGGATCTGGACCAAACATGGCATGAATACTCAATATGCCCAAATGTGAATACTGGTGGAGTCTGGGGAAAATAGATCTTGACATTTGAGAGTTGTAGTTGCTGGGATTTATAGTTCACTTATAATCAAAGAGCATTCTGAACTCCACCAGTGATGGATTTGAACCAAACATGGCTCCCATGACCAATGGAAAACACTGGAAGGGTTTGATGGGCATTGACCTTGAGTTTGGGAGTTGTAGTTCACATATATCCAGAGAGCACTGTGGACTCATGCCATGGTGGATCTGGACCAAACTTGGCATGAATACTGAATATGCCCAAATGTGAATACTGGTGGAGTTTGGGGAAAATAGATCTTGACATTTGGGAGTTGTAGTTGCTGGGATTTATAGTTCATTACAATCAAAGACTATTCTGAACTCAACCAGCGATAGAATTGGCTCTAACTTCCCACATGGAATCACCATGACGATCAGAAAATACTATGTTTTCTTATGGTCTTTGGTGACCCCTCTGACACCTCCTCGTGACCCCCAGGTTGAGAAACACTGAAGTAGAGGGTATATATACCTGTGGGCAGTATGGTGTTTGGGAAGGACATTGGCAACATGTTCATGGCCCTCACTATAACCTGAAATGTCATGGGAGGGTTTTTGGTGGCTCCTTAGCACTGTGGGCTAAAGCATTATGTATATAGATGATTAAGATTGAGACTCCTGCAACGAGCACCAATAGACTTGTTGCATCTTCTTCATAATTAAACTTAAGCTAGCCTTTCTTAAGCTGGTGCCCACTGTACGTTTCAGCGACGTTAAGCCAAAAACATCTGGGGAGCTCTTCTGCGTTCATTGAAATGCAACGAACGTGTTGCGGGTGATTTAAACGGGCCTTAATTATATCTGGAATCCCCCTCCAGCCTTTTGCAACGGGACATCTGGCAGTGTAAGGAAGGGACACAAAAAGACTGGAGAAATTCTAATTAGGAAGCAGCGAAAGCTGGGAAAGCGGGGTTTATTTTAAGACAGCATTAGTAGGATTTATGCTATTTCTGAGAATTACGGGGTAGAAAGCAGTGGTTCTGCTGTGCATTTATCCGGGTGCTAATAAAATATGCTCTCTCCCTCCCCCAAAAACAAACTATAGCAGGTATGGGCAAACCCAGTCCCTTGGACTCTTTTCTTAGACCCTCCTTTCTCACACCATCTTATCCTTCCTTCTCTTTCCTTCCTCCTTTCCTCCTTCCCTTCTTTTCTTATCTCCCTCTTTCTCCCTCCCTCCTTCCATTCCTTCCACCCTTTCGTCCTTCCCTCTCTCCCTCCTTCTTTCCTTCCCTTTTTCTTTCCTCCCTCCTTCCCTCTCTTCCTCCTTCCTTCTTTCCTTTTTGTCTTTCCTTCCTTCTCCCTTCTATCCCTCCATTCCCTTCCACCCTTCCTTCCATTCTTCTCTTCTTTCCTTCCTCCCCTCCTTACCTCCCTCTTTCTCCCTCCCCCTTCCTTTCCTTCCACCCTTTCCTCTTTCCACCCTCCTTCCCTGTCTCCCTCTTGCTCCTTCCCTTTTTTCTTCCCTTTTCCTCCCTCCCTTCCACCCATCCTTCTTTACATTCTAGCCTTCCTTTCTTCTCTCTTTCCTCCCTCCTTCCCTCTCTCCCTTCCTTCCTTCCCTGTTATCTTTCCTTCCTTCTCCCTTCCCTCCCTCCATTCCCTTCCTTCCATCCTTCTCTTCTTTCCTTCCTCCCTTCTTTTTCCTTCCTCCTTCCCTTCCTTCCTTACCTCCCTCTTTCTCCCTCCCTCCTTCCTTTCCTTCTACCCTTTTGTCCTTCCTTCCTTCCCTCTTTCCTCCCTCCTTCCCTCTTGCTCCTTCCTTTTTACTTTCCTTCCCTCTTTACTCCCTCCCTTCCACCCATCCTTCTTTGCGTTCTAGCCTTCCTTTCTTCCTTCTCTTTCCTCCTTCCCTCTCTCTCTTCCTCCTTCCTTGTTATCTTTCCTTCTTTCTCCCTTCCCTCCCTCCATTCCCTTCCTTCCTTCCTCCCTTATTTTTCCTTCCTCTTTCCCTTCCTTCCTTACCTCCCTCTTTCTCCTTCCATTCCTTCCACCCTTTTGTCCTTTTTCTTCCTTCCCTCTTTCCTCCTTCCTTCCTTTTTTCCTTCCCTCTTTTCTCCCTTCCCTTCATCCTTCCTTCCCCCCTTCCCTTCCTTCCTTCTCTTTCCTCTCTCCCTTCCTTTCTTCCCGTTTGTCTTTCCTTCTCTCCCTCCCCCCATTCCCTTCCATCCTTCCTTCCATCCTTCTTCTTTCCTCCTCCCTTCTTCTTCCTTCCTTTCCTCCTTCCCTTCCTTCCTTATCTCTCCCTTCCTCCTTTTCTTCCACCCTTTCATTCTTTCTTTTTTTCCCTTTCCCTCTCCCTCTTGCTCTTTCCTTCCTTGCTTTCTTCCTTTCCTCCCTTCCTCCCTCTCTTTCACCAATCCTTCCTTCCTTTTCTTTCCTCCCTCCTTCCCTCTCTCCCTTCCTCCTTCCTTCTTTCTTCCCCTTTGTCTTTCCTTCTCCCTTCCCTCCCTCCATTCCCTTCCATCCTTCTCTTCCTCTTTTCTTTTCCTTCTTCCTTTCCTCCTGGGGGATGTTTAGCTGGGAGAAGAGAAGGTAGAACCCCCTCACTTCCAGCCCGCCCACCTCTAACTTTCCCAAGTTAGAACGTTTGCCCATGCTTCTGCTATAGCCATATCAATGTCTAGGATAATCTGAAAAGATGGGTGCAAAGGATCAGTCTTGCTACCGATCCATATTCCTTTTCATTCTCAACCCCTGCAGTTCATCTACATCTGTTAATGCGGAGAAGCCATAAAAGCTGCATAATGGATGAACACAGATGGAGGGTTGTCATGTTGCCAAGCCAAAAAAAGTGCAGCTCTTCCATCTTTTCCATCAATTCCCCATTTTTTGGATTGAAAGTGAGGGGAAAGGCCGGAGTAAGAATGGCTGCAGACCGAAGACAAAAAGTTGCTCTGGGACGGCTGCAAAATTGTGTAAACAACGCAGGGCAATAAATGACTCATCTGAAAGCATCCTTCTCATCTTGCAAAGGAGACACAATGTGAAAAGCCAAACAGCAGGAAGAGTAAATAGCTCGGTTTTGCACTCCGACTATATATAGACTTAATGTTGTCTTTTCAAAGTTAGGTTTAGTAGATAGATGATTGGCCAAAACTAACACAATGAAGGGACAAATGCAAGAGACTCCACTTAGGCAGAAAAAAGAAAATGTAAAGATACAGAAAAGGGGGCAATGCCTGGCTCAACAGCAGGACATGCAAAAAGTATCTTGGAGTCCTTGTGGACAATAAGTTAAACATGAGCCAACAATGATGTGGCAGCAAAAAAAGCCAATGGGATTTTGGCCTGCATCATTAGGAGCATAGTGTCTAGATCTAGGGAAGACATGCTCCCCATGCTCTATTCTGCCTTGGTTAGACCACACCTAGAATATTGTGTCCAATTCTGGGCACCACAATTGAAGAGAGATATTGACAAGCTGGAATGTGTCCAGAGGAGGGTGACTAAAATGATCAAGGGTCTGGAGAACAAGCCCTATGAGGAGCGGCTTAAGGAGCTGGGCATGTTTAGCCTGAAGAAGAGAAAGCTGAGATGATCCATGGTGAGGGCCATAGATCAAGAGGTGAGGGGAAGTCATAGGGAGGAGGGAGCAGACTTGTTTTCTGCCGCCCTGGAGACTAGGACACAATGGAACAATGGCTTCAAACTACAGGAAAGAAAAGAGATTCCACCTAAACATGAGGAAGAACTTCCTATTTGATTGAGCTGTTCAGCAGTGGAACTCTCTCTCTGCCCTGGAGTGTGGTAGAGGCTCCTTCTTTGGAGTCTTTTAAGCAGAGGCTGGATGGTCATCTGTCAGAGGTGCTTTGAAGGGGATTTTTCTGTTTCTTGGTGAAATGGGATTGGACTAATGGCCCACCAGGTCTCTTCCAACTCTAGGATTCTATGAGTGATCTAAGGAAGAACTGAGAATGCTTGAAACGCTGCTGAATTTGCTAACTGAAAGGATGGCAGTTCGAATCCTGGGAGCGGCATGAGCTCCCGCTGTTAGCCCCAGCTTCTGCTAACCTAGCAGTTCGAAAAAATGCAAATGTGAGTATAGAATCATAGAATCAAAGAGTTGGAAGAGACCTCATGGACCATCCAGTCCAACCCCCTGCCAAGAAGCAGGAATATTGCATTTAAATCACCCCTGACAGATGGCCATCCAGCCCGTTTAAAAGCTTCCAAAGAAGGAGCCTCCACCACACTCCGGGGCAGAGAGTTCCACTGCTGAACGGCTCTCACAGTCAGGAAGTTCTTCCTCATGATCAGATGGAATCTCCTCTCTTGTAGAAGCCATTGTTCCTTGTCCTAGTCTTCAAGGAAGCAGAAAACAAGCTTGCTCCCTCCTCCCTGTGGCTTCCTCTCACATATTTACACATGGCTATCATATCTCCTCTCAGCCTTCTCTTCTTCAGGCTAAACATGCCCAGCTCTTTAAGCCGCTCCTCATAGGGCTTGTTCTCCAGACCGTTGATCATTTTAGTCACCCTCGTAGATCAATAGCTACCGCTTCGGCCATATGACCATGCAGTTATGCCGGCCACATGACCTTGGAGGCGTCTACGGATAACGCCAGCTCTTCGGCTTAGAACATGCTACATTAGAGTGTTTTTGAACTACTAGGTTGGAAGCTGGGGTTAACAACGGGAGCTCACCCAATCCTGCAGATTTTAGCCATCAACCTTCTAGTTAGCAAGTTCTATAGCTTAGCTTCTGAAACAAATTACTAATCCGATTTCAGCCATTTTGCACATTTCTATTAACCATACAGAATTACAGTTGAATCGTCCTCAGTTTGACCCAGATTCTCTTGGCTGACTATTCTGCCATTGAGTTGCCAGCAGAAGGGGAAAGACAACCATATGTAGATCAACCATGAAGATAAGAAGGAAGGAAGGCACATACCAAACGAATAGGCTTCGCATGGCCAGCAAATTGCCAGCCGTTCCTTTCCACAGACTCTGAGCAACTCTGGGAAAAATGCAATCACTCAACTAAGGCACTAAAAAGGTGACGGCATTCATCTCCTGCACTCTCTCCCGTGAGTGACGTTACGCCAAGGCAGAAAGCTGAAAGTATGTTCAGAACGCACAAACCGTAAATGGCCACACAGAGAACCCATTCGATTTTATTATTCTTATGATTAATTAATTTACAGTTATGTCAGTCTCCAGGAAAAAAACAGAAATTATGCATTCACCAGAGAGCTGTGAATACGCTGTCGACAAGAAGGAACCATTCGAGAACTGGGGCAATTGTCATTATTAATCCAACTCCCAGGAAAGGACCGAAAAGCATGGAACAGCACCAGGAGCCTGTTTTGCCTCTTGGGAGTCAAGCCGCATTAGGAACGGGAGGAAAATGAGACCATTTTGCTATCTTCACCAAGGAAAGATAAGGACACAAATGGGGTAGAGAGGAAAAACGAGACTGAAGTATCCAAAACGACAGTCAATCTTCATTTTAAAAAATGGATCCGACTCTATTTATTTTTTTCCTGGGTAGATCAAACACCAAGGGGGAGGTGGCAGGACCAGGGGACCCACTTGGCAACTCACACAGGGTCCAGAAAATAAAAGATTCTTATAATAATTTGATGGTGCATGTGTATGAATGAAAGAGAGAGCGAGAGAGGTGTGGAGTGAGAAAGAGAAAAGTGGGAAGAGGAAAGCCGTGGCAATTTATCCCTGGGACTCTTTTCCTAACCGGTCTCAGGTGAGGTGCTGCCACGCTCGCTTCACCGACGTTGATTCAGTCCTGTGAGGTTCTTTATCTAAACAATGCAGAAAAAAGGGATGATAGATGAGGCAAACAAACAATATAAGTGTGCTATCATCATCAACAATGCCTTTGTTTATACCTCACAACCAGGTTCTGTTTGTGGCTTACTTAAGGGCAGCTTACTCATGCCTGTCTGTCTGTCCATCCATCCATCCATCCATCCACCCATTCCTCCATCTATCTATCTTCCACATCAACGTACAGAGCTTGCCATCTATCTATCTGTCTGTCCGTCCGTCCATCCATCTTTCACCTCAACATGTAAGGGTGGATATCTATCTATCTATCTGTCTGTCTTTCTGTCTGTCTGTCTCCCATGTCAACATCCAGGGGTTGACATCTATCTATTCCATCCATACCTCTGTCTGTCTGTTTATCTAACTATTTCCCACCTCAATGTACAAGGGTTGACATCTATCTATCTACCCATTCAGCCATCCATCCAGCCATCAATCTATCTCCCATGTCAACGTACAGGGCTTGACATCTATCTATCTATCTATCTATCTATCTATCTATCTATCTATCTATCTACCTACCTACCTACCTACCTACCTATCCAGCCATCCATCCATCTCCAACGTCAACGTACAGGGTTTAACATCTATCTCTCTCTCTCTCTATCTCTCTATCTCCCACCTCCACATACAAGGGTTGACAACTATCTATCTACCCATCTAGCCATCCAGCCATCCAATCATCAATCTATCTATCTCCCATTTCAACGTACAGGGCTTGACATACACACACACACACACACACACACACCTATCCATCCTTCTATCTCCCACCTCAACGTACAGGGGTTAACATCTATCTATCTATCTATCTATCATCTATCTATCTATCCCCCACCTCCATGTACAAGGGTTGACATCTATCTATCTACCCATCCAGCCATCCATCAACATACAGGGGTTGACATCTATCTATCTATCTATCTATCTATCTATCTATCCCCCACCTCCATGTACAAGGGTTGACATCTATCTATCTACCCATCCAGCCATCCATCAACGTACAGGGCTTGACATCTATCTATCTATCTATCTATCTATCTATCTATCTATCTATCTAGCTATCATCTACCCATCCATCCATTCATCCATCCTTCTATCTCCCACCTCAACGTACAGGGGTTGACATCTATCTATTTATCTGTCTGTCTGCTTATCTCTCACATCAACATACAGGAGTTGACATCTATCTATTCCATCCATTCCTCTATCTATCTATCTATCTATCTATCTATCTATCTCCCACCTCCACGTATAAGGGTTGACATCTATCTGTCTACCCATCTAGCTCCCACATCACCATACAGGGCTTGACATCTATCTATCTATCTATCTATCTATCTATCTATCTATCTATCTAGTGATCTTCTACCTATCCATCCATCCTTCTATCTTCCACCTCGAAGTACAGGGGTTGACATCTATCTATCTGTCTGTCTGCCTATCTCTCACGTCAGTGTACAGGAGTTGACATCTATCTATTCCATCCATTCCTCTATCTATCTATCTATCTATCTATCTATCTATCTATCTATCTATCTCTCACCTCCACGAACAAGGTTTGACATCTATCTATTTAATCAAACAGCCAGCCATCCATCTATCTCTCAACTCAACATACAGGGGTTAACATCCATCCATGCATCCATCCATTTATCTATTACCCCTTGTAGCCCATAAGTCTGATTGCCTTCCAAGGGAAGAGTCTTGATGGTGGGTTTATAAATGACTGTAGATTCTGGATCTGCATGATCTTTCTTTCACAATGAGGACATCAATTTCCACGCAGAAGGTGGTCCCTTCTTCTTCTTGGCACATTTCTCCCTTTCGCCCTTTAAGGGAGAAATTTGTGCCTCTCCAAAATCCACAGCACTCTTGCTGACCTCTAGTTCCAATTCTTGAGGGCCAGTGCTTCCCAGTTCTCTCTTGGTGTTTATGTTACATTTATTTAAGTTTATCTTTAAGCCCATCTTTCAATCTCTTTTGCTGTCCACCAACATTCTGTTTTTCATTCTTGAGCTCAGAATAAAGCAACTGCTTCAAGAGATTGGGCGTCAGATAAGAGCGTCGGATAGGACGGAATGTCGGCTAAGCGAAGGTCGGATAAGTGAGACTCTCCTATACAAATAAAGACCTGTTTCTTGTGGCAGGCCTACCCAAGTGAATGTTAACTATGAGTTTACTGTATTTTCATCTTTGTTTTGTGTATGTCATAGAAATAAGGTTTAAGTCTGACTTGGCCACGGTGGTCCACGCTTTGGTTACATCCCGTTTAGATTACTGCAACGCTCTCTACGTGGGGTTGCCTCTGAAGACTGCCCGGAAGCTCCAACTAGTCCAACGTGCGGCAGCCAGAATGCTAACACGAGCAGGGTACAGGGAGCATACTACTCCTCTGTTGCGCCAACTCCACTGGCTGCCAATTAGCTTCCGAGCACAATTCAAAGTGCTGGTGTTAAGCTATATAGCCCTAAACGACTCCGGCCCAGTTTACCTGTCCGAACGTATTCTCCCATATGAACCATCTAGGTTGTTAAGATTGTCTGGAGGGGCCCTGCTCTCGGTCCCACCAGCCTCTCAGGCGTGTCTGGTGGGGGCGAGGGACAGGGCCTTCTCGGTGGTGGCCTCTCGACTCTGGCACTCTCTCCCACTGGAGATCAGAACTGCCTCCTCCATTCTGTCGTTCAGAAAACGGGTGAAAACCTGGCTATGGGGTTTGGCTTTCGACGAGTGAATCAATATTTCTGTGATCGGATAGATGACGATGAATGATGGACAACGAGTTCACTATGACGACTGACCATTGTTATTATGTGATTGCATTTTGCTATTATAACGTTTTAATTGAATATATTATATGATGTTTTTAATGATTGTTTTGTGATTTTATTGTTGGAAACCGGCCCGAATCCCCCGATAGAGGGGAGAAGACCGGTATACAAAATTGCTAAATAAATAAATAATATAATATAATATAATATAATATAATATATGTATTTTATATAAAGCTTTATGATGATGTGCTATGCCCCACAGTGAGAAAAGGAAAAAAATAAAATGATGATGACGATACAAACGATCAACCTTGCAATGGAATCGAACTAACAGCTGCATTACCAACTTCAAATGAAGAATTACGAATAGTAATAGGCAACTAACTCTGCTTGTTACAAGTGGAATGACAATTTCTCCAAACCGAACTCACTGCAATAATTGCAGAAAAATGCCCCATGTAGGCTATTTCACAGACCCTTCAACATTTCTGAGAATAACTACTCTGATGCAAAACCTTGCTGAGCCCTCCTCCAATCTTATAATTCCCAAAGATGTTTCAGAGAGGAAACCATCTGCCTTTAGCATTACTTACAGTAACAGCAGCACCCATCAGTCCCTGGACGAGAGCCTCTCCTGTGGCTTGTACCTGGAAAGACAAATACAAGGATGGTGAAACCTCCAATCACATACTGGTTCTTATTTGGATTTTTTTTGGGGGGGGGGGGTTGCATGATAAAGCTTGAAGGAATAATTGTAGACTGAAGGCTGCCAAAGTGTGGCCCAATGTTGTAGTTCAGCTTGTGATTGCGTCTGATGTTCATGATGGAAATGGGAATGAAAGGTTTTCTGGGCCTGGGTCTGTTGGCCAATGCAATATTCCTGCTTCTTGGCAGAATGGGGATGGACTGGATGGTCCATGAGGTCTCTTCCAACTCTTTGATTCTATGATTCTATGACTCTTCGTCATAAAGGATGGAGCGACAGCGCCCCTCTGTGGCTGGCAACTTCCAAAGGTGCAGACAAGCTGGATGTTCAACTGGATGTCAACACAACACAATACACCTCCTTTCTGTTTTGTCTTTGTCCCGTCCAAAAAAAGGATTGAATTAAAATTACAACAGCAAAACAACAGAGAGGAAACAATCAAGGACATCTAATCACATCTCAACAAAAGATTGCCCCAGGCACTAACAAGCCACACCAAACAACTGCCAGGCCATTAAATGCTAATCAAGGTGGTCAGTTGAAACATTCTCACCTGCCTCCAACAGACAAGAGATATTTGTCCCACCCTGGTCATTGCACAGATATATAAACATATTTTCCTAGTACCAACAGACCTCACTACCTCTGAGGGTGCTTGCCATAGATGCAGACGAAATGTCAGGAGAGAATGCCTCTAGAACATGGCCATATAAAAAAAACCCTACAACAACCCAAAGGGATTGAATGTTTGCCATGTATGTGTATTGTGATTCACCCTGAGTCCCCTTCGGGGTGTTATAGAATACAAACAAAGTGTTGTTGCTGTTGCTGTTGATCTGGTAACACGTGGAAGCCATTTATTAGCTTCATATGAAAAAGCAATGGTGAATTCAAACCACCAAACACCTAAGAAAGATTGCAGATGGACAATCAGAAAACATATTAGAAGAATTATACCAAGGGTCTGGAGAACAAGCCCTATGAGGAGCGGCTTAAGGAGCTGGGCATGTTTAGCCTGAAGAAGAGAAGGCTGAGAGGAGATATGATAGCCATGTATAAATATGTGAGAGGAAGCCACAGGGAGGAGGGAGCAAGCTAGTTTTCTGCTTCCCTGGAGACTAGGACGCAATGGAACAATGGCTTCAAACTACTAGAAAGGAGATTCCATCTGAACATGAGGAGGAACTTCCTGACTGTGAGAGCCGTTCAGCAGTGGAACTCTCTGCCCCGGAGTGTGGTGGAGGCTCCTTCTTTGGAAGCTTTTAAACAGCTTTTAAACAGAGGCTGGATGGCCATCTGTCAGGGGTGATTTGAATGCAATATTTCTGCTTCTTGGATGAATGGGGTTGGACTGGAAGGCCCATGAGGTCTCTTCCAACTCTTTGATTCTATGATTCGATGATATATATGTAAAGGATGAAATTAGAAGTAATTAGAAGCCGCTTTGAGTTGTTTAGAATGTTTAAATATAAGAAAGGTATTTTTAAAAAAACCAAAATTCTGCTACAATTAAACAGTGTAACTGGGAGTTGTTATTCCCTTTGAGGTGCCCTTGTTGGCTCAACCCGGACTGCAGATCACACAAATAATGGAAGGTGTTACCTGTTTGGCTGTGTGTCCCATGTTCATTGCATCGGATATTCGGTTTTGGAGGAAAGTCCAGGTATCCTCGAAGTCAGGAGAGGAGTCCTGCAGCATCACAAGCTCTGTGGTGTTGAAAATGCCAGCCAGCACTGCACGACGCGTGTACCAGTTGATCTGGAAAGACGGAGATCGAGAAACATGAAATTAAGATGGTGCAGTGAACATTGGTTTTAACATGTATGTATGCTCATGTGCTCTGCTACAGCTAACTTCTCTGATTGAATTAGTCTGCAGAGTCTTTCATGTTCTTTGATTTGTGTCTGGGTAATTCTGTGTTTGGGGATCCCTATGTAGACTTGTCCACAGCTGTACAATATAGGTAGACTCCTGCAGTGGTTAGAGGATCCCTCTTATCCTTTGCTGAATGTCACATTTGTGGGATTTTCTCAATCAGATATCCTCACTGATTGACTTTGCAAACTTCATGGCTATTCAATGCTAATTCAAGCTTGCAACTTGCAATATTCACACTTGCTTCAAACAGACAAGGGTTCTTCTTCCTACCCTGTACATTATTCCACAGAAATATAACAGTGATTCCCAACATGTGGTCCATGGACCACCGTCGGTCCCCAAGAACTAAAACATGATCCGCGACCTCATTGTTACTACATCGTTACAACGAGAGCAACTGGTCTCACAAAACCCTCTTGCTGTTGCATCCTAGAGCAGGAACAGGGCCCTCTAATCATTAATCACACCACACCTTGAATGTAGGAAGAGTCCTTTTTTATCGAAGAATAACTGGAGCCAATAAAAGAGACAATAAAGCAAAACAGCCAAATAGTGCAGCAATATAAGCAGTGTCCAAACATAGGAATAATAACAATGTCCAAAAAGCTTGCAAAAATAATCCAAATGCAGTGAATAACCAAAAGCCTTCAATAGAAAACCATGAACAGAGTAGCCAGTGCTAATCCACTTGAAAAGCTAGATATATCCTTAGAGACGAGGCCACTTGAAACAGGAATTTCCAGGAGACTTGAGCTTGATTCCAAATGATGCCTGATCTGAAGAAGATTCTCTAAGGGCCCAATTTGAGTCCCAAAAACTGGTTTCTACTCCCCCCCAGTTTTTGGCCTTAACTGCCAAATTCTTTCTGACCTGCGTAAACATTGGGCCTCTCGGCAGTTCTGGCTGATTTCCAGATGGGGACTGGTCTTATCTATCTCTTCATTAACTCCAACGGGTGTGAAACTATCTTGCAAACTCAAGCCTGGAGAAGGGAGTAAACCTTCTTCCCTTGCTCTGACAGCAACTTTCTCATGAGAACTTAGCCTTTCCCTTGACCCCTCTTGATCAGTGTCTGTAGTAACCAGAGGCGGCCCTAGGTAATTTTCAATGGTAAGCAAACAGTATTTTGGTGCCGCTCCCCCAACCAATCATTGATATATATTTTCTGTTTGTCGTGGGAGTTCTGTGTGCCATATTTGGTTCAATTCCATCATTGGTGGAGTTCAGAATGCTCTTTGATTGTAGGTGAACTATACATCCCAGTAACTACACTTGCCGCACTTGCTCCCTTGCCTGGCCCGCTTTGGGTCCGGAGGCGTGCCTGAAGACCCCGGTGTGTGCACCAAAAGTCACCTCTTCTCCTGACTTTATCCTCAGCCATTGGGACCGAGAGAGAGAGAGAGAGAGAGAGAGAGAGAGACAGAGGTGGAGATGCCCACTTTTCCTGAAGGTAGGTGCAAAAACAAAGGAGGGAGCGGAGGTGGGAGATACCTCCAGCCGGAGGAGCTCTCTCTCTCTCTCTCTCCCTCTCTCTTGGTCCCAATGGCTGAAGAGAAAGTCAGGAGAAGAGGCGACTTTTGGTGCGCACGCTGGGGTCTTCAGACACGCCTCCGGACCCGAAGCGGGCCAGGCGCGGCGGCTCCGCCCCTTGGCATGCCCGCGGATTGGGGAGAAGAGACGAGGCGGGTGGAGCACCGGGGGATCGGGAAAGAGAGCTGGTCAAGGGGAAAGGATCGAATGCGGAGAACTACTGAGTGCCAGCTCTGCTCGCGCACCCGGTGGCCGGGTGGAGCAGGAACGAGAGGGGCGAGGCGAGGCTCAAGGGCCCAACCCTTTTGGGAAGAGGATCGCCCGGCAGCGAGGCAAGAAAGCCAAGGCTCCCCCCGGACTGCTAGGGCTGTTGTGAGTTGAGGGGGCGCTCCTCAAGTGGCGGTCGAGGGGCATTTACAGAGGCGCCTCTGCGCCCCTGGCAGTAACTTACTTTGCGTAATGGACGAGCCACCCCTGGCAGTAACATTATTGTCCAAAGTGTCTCCATTTTGCACCTCATCCTCACTGATCACATTAGGAGGGGAAAACACAATCATCGACTCAGGCTCAAACACCCAACACTTATAGTGCCAAATCAATGTGGATGTCGGGAGGGGAGAGGCTGACCACCCACGAAAGACACGACAACAAGCCTCCTGGCTGCTGCTTCTCCTCTTCCTCTTCCCTCCCTGAGCAGAGCTATTCCATGTGGTGCCTGGAAGCAGGAGTGACTTGGTGTCTTTGTTTGCAGGCCTGTTCTTGAGATTATTTGGAGTGCTGATTCAGATAATTGCATCGGATAGACCACATCAGCTCTAGATTATTAAATATGGTTTTCTATGGGCAAGCATATTCTGTATCAGAACCTAGAGCTGATGTGGTCTATCAAATGCAATTTTCCTGAATCAGCATCCCAAACAACTAAACAGAATCTAAAGTTTACCAAAAACTGATTTGTACCCCTTTTGGTACTAATGTTGGAGAGTGGTCCCTGGTCAAAGTAGTCTCCATTCAAGTGGTCCCTGGTCAAAGTAGTCCCCAGTCAAAGTAGTCCCCGTTCATGTGGTCCCTGTTCAAGTGGTCCCTGGTCAAAGTGGTCCCTGGCCAAAGTGGTCCCTGGCCAAAGTGGTCCTTGGTCAAAGTGGTCCCTGGTCAAAGTGGTCCCTGGTCAAAGTGGTTCCTGGTCAAACTAGTCCCTGGTCAAGTGGTCCCTGGCCAAAGTGGTTCCTGGGCAAGTGGTCCCTGGTTGAGTGTTTCCTAGTCAAAGTGGTCCCTGGTCAAAGTGGTCCCTGGTCAAAAAGAGGTTGGGAACCACAGATATATACACATACATTCGTGCATACATGCACTCCACTTGCTTCACTGCCAACAGAACCTCTGAAGATGCCATTAGCTGCAGATGCAGGCAAAATGTCAGGAGAGAGTGCTGCTGGAACATGGTCATACAGCCCGAAAAACACACAGCAACCTGGTGATTCCGGCCATGAAAGCCTTTGATATATTTTAATACTGTTAATATTTAATTATATTGTATATTTTTCGGGTTTTAAATTGTATTGTATCTTTTTGACTGTAAACCACTTCAAGTCCCTTTTTTGGAGAGAAAAAGCATGATATAAACAACAACAACTGAAAGTAAAACAAGGGCATTTCCCTACTTTTCGAGACTAAAAGCTCGGCACAACTGCTAAGACTAAGGTTTTTAAAAGGCGCACCCACAATTTGCATTCTACCAAAAAGGGCCTTAGTTTCCGAATGCGCTTTCCATCTCTCACTTGGCTCTCTGGTTTATTCCTTTAATTTGCCTGCAGGCTATTTATTTGTCACCGCAGCGGCTGCTGTTTTATTTTCGCCCAAGTTTATTAAAGCCATCCGTTAGGAAGACCCGCTAAGCTCTTCTTACTCCTGTGTTACGTCTATAACAGGTCGAGTAATTCATTAATGGCTTTAATTAAGAGATAATTTACTTTGCTTTTTATTTCCTGCCGGAAAGATGATGTGCTTTAGCATAAGCTCTGAGTATTTTTAGGTTGCAAATTAAGATGTTTCCAAATAAAATCTTTCACTTTCTGTCATCTCCAATGGAATCAAACTGGGTTTTAAGCAGGCACATGCCCCATTCGGCTCAGTACAGGACATTTTAAGAGGCATGCTCCGTTTTCTTAAATGTCTATAAAAAGAAAAATATCTTATTTGCTGGCTATTTTAAACATCCTGAGCTCTAGAAGTCTCGCCACCTTTGATTTGGGCACTTTCTCTTTGCGTAATTGCCCAAATAGTTGCCATAATAATAATAAAATTAATAATAATGTATTGTTGAAGGCTTTCATGGCCGGTATGAAAGCCTTCGACCTTGGGAAGTCTGACTTGGCCACGGTAGTCCACGCTCTGGTTACATCCCGTTTAGACTACTGCAACGCTCTCTACGTGGGGTTGCCTTTGAAGACAGCTCGGAAGCTCCAACTAGTCCAACGCTCGGCAGCCATGATTTTAACAGGAGCGGAGTGCAGGGAGCATACAACCCCCCTGTTGCGCCAACTCCACTGGCTACCGATCTGCTACCGGGCTGAATTCAAAGTGCTGGCGTTGGCCTTTAAAGCCCTAAATGGTTCCGGCCCAAGCTACCTATCTGACCGCATCTCTGCCTATGAACCCACCAGGACTTTGAGATCTTCCGGGGAGACCCTGCTCTCGATCCCGCCTGCTTCTCAAGCTCGGCTGGCGGGGACGAGAGATAGGGCCTTCTCGGTGGTGGCTCCTCGGCTGTGGAACGCCCTTCCTACGGACATTAGACTAGCACCATCTCTAATGGTATTCCGCAAAAAAGTGAAGACCTGGCTGTTTGAGCAGGCGTTCTAATAATTAGTGCAATGATTGGTTAATGAACACTGGAATGGAACAATGGATGACGAATCTGGAACATGATTTTTATGACGAGACGGCAGTGAATGGGTATTGTAGTAACTGTTTATTAATTGTGTAATGTGTTAGGTTGTTAACTGTTTCTATACTGTAGCACTGAATTTTTGCTGTTCGTATTTGTTGTGAACCGCTGTGAGTCGCCTTCGGGCTGAGGACAGCGGTATATAAGTAAGGTAAATAATAATAAATAAATAAATAAATTATAAATTGTATGATTTTAACTGTATTTGTGTTTAGATTGGCTTTAGTAACGCTGGAGCGGCCTAAGTCAGAGGAGTCCTCCATGTGCGTTGCCATGGAGACCGATGCAGGAGAGAAGTGGGAGGAGCTTAGAGGGGAGAGTTTGGAAAACTACAGTTAATAGTCAGTCAGGAGTCAGGTTTAGAGGAGTGAGGAGTTAGGAGTTGTGAGAGAAGGAGAGGAAAGGTGGCTGAGTGACTTGTGAAGCAAAGCTTTGAGGCTTTGGGAAGCAGAGTTTGGCTATTGGAAGTTTCTCAGGTTAGTGTAGCCGAATGGAGAAACATAGCCGGTATTCTTTTAGTCTAAGGAGAGGCTAAAGAATAGTTTATGTAGAATTTGATCTAGGGAGGATCAAATAAGGGAAACATCCCTGTATTGAAACTTTGTCTGAAACAAGTGCTCTATGTCAGAAAGATACTGTGTTACTTGAAAGAATGAACTGTTAAACTTACAAGTATTATTCCAAGTGCTATAAGAAGAAGTTACATCTTGCAATCACACGCCTTGTACTTAATAAAATTGTTAACTTTTGTTTGAAGATTGCCTCATCTCCGTCTGTTCTGCATCCAAGGTGCCATTTCTCACAATATTACAACTTACCTCACGTGGTGGCAGAAACGCAGAGAAAAATAACCAAATAAATCTACATTCTTCTCTCCAGTCACACTACAGTATATACAGTGTAATTGCTTCTAAGCTATTACTTTCTTAATTCAGGAAGAGGTGCAGTTGAACTTGGTGGTAAATTTGGTTCCTAATCGGCAACCTCCATTTCAAATTGGCTATTTCTTTTTAAAATTGGTTACTGGAGTGAAATCTCCTGAATACTGGTTCCTTTCAAATCGGTGGCAACAATAAATCATCCCTCCTCTCTCCTATATCCTTTCAAATGTGGCTGTTCATTTCTGTAAATGTTGAACATGGATGGAGCAAGCACGCTTCCCTGAGGCAAACCCTTCTTCTTCTTCTTCTTCTTCTTATTATTATTATTATTATTATTATTATTATTATTATTATCATGGCCGGTATGACTACCACCTCACCTGCCTCATAGGAAACCTGCTACAAAACAGGAGCTTTTTTGTTGAGTTCCAGGGCCAGAGAAGCAGATGGCGGAAACAGAAGAACGGCCTGCCTCAGGGGAGCGTGCTTGCTCCATCCATGTTCAACATCTACACAAATGACCAGCCACTGCCAGAAGGGACAGAGAGCTTCATCTATGCTGATGATCATGCCATCACCGCTCAAGCAGGGAGCTTTGAGATGGTTGAACAGAAGCTCCCCGAAGCTCTAGGTGCTCTTACTGCCTCTTACAGGGAAAACCAGCTGATCCCTAACCCATCTAAAACACAGACATGTGCTTTTCATCTCAAAAACAGACAAGCATCCCGAGCTCTGAGGGTTATTACCTGGGAAGGAATCCCACTGGAAGAAGCACTGCCTGAACATCAAGCAAAAAGTGGGTGCTAGAAACAATATCATACGAAAGCTTAATTCTAGCACAACCTGGGGATCACAATCAGACACAGTGAAGACATCCGCTCTTGCGCTATGCTACTCTGCTGCTGAGTATGCATGCCCAGTGTGGAACACATCTCACCACACTAAAACAGGGGATGTGGCTCTTAATGAGACATGCCGCATTATCACGGGGTGTCTGCTCCCTACACCACTGGAGAAATTACACTGCTTAGCCGGTATTGCACCACCTGACATCCGCCGGGAAGTAGCAGCCAATAGTGAAAGGACCAAGGCAGAGACATCTCCAGCTCATCCCTTGTTTGGGTATCAGCCAGCACGTCAACGACTTAAATCTAGAAATAGTTTTCTAAGATCTACAGAGACACTCGCTGGAACACCTCAGCAAGCGAGAGTCCAAAAGTGGCAGGCCCAAATCCAGCACCTCAATCCGTGGGTGATACCAGCTGAGAGACTCCCTCCTGGGCACACAGAAGACTGGGCGACTTGGAAGGTGCTGAACAGACTGCGTTCTGGCACCACGAGATGCAGAGCCAACCTTCAGAAATGGGGCCACAAAGTGGAGTCCCTGACATGCGAGTGTGGAGAAGAGCAAACCTCTGACCACCTGCTGCAATGCCACCTGAGCCCTGCCACATGCACCATGGAGGATGTTCTTGTGGCAACACCAGAGGCACTCCAATGGGCCAGATACTGGTCAAAGGACATTTAACCCAGTGATGCCAGCCATGAAAGCCTTCGACAATACAATAATAATAATAATACTTTATTTATACCCCGCTCCATCTCCCCCAGGGGGACTCGGGGCGGCTTACATGAGGCCACACCCGTCAGTACAGTAAACACAAATAACGCAAAAGCATAACAGAACTAAAAAAATAAAAACATAGAATGCAAAACCAATATAACAAACAATCATCGAATCCTAGAGTTGGAAGAGACCTCGTGGGCCATCCAGTCCAACCCCATTCTGCCCAGAAGCAGGACAATTGCGTTCAAAGCACCCTGACCGATGGCCATCCAGTCTCGGTTTAAAAGCCTCCATAGAAGGAGCCTCCATCACACTCTGGGGCAGAGAGTTCCACTGCTGAACAGCTCTCACGGTTAAGAAGTTCTTCCTAATGTTCAGGTGGAATCTCCTTTCATGTAGTTTGATGCCATTGCTCCACGTCCTAGTCTCCAGGGCAGCAGGAAACAAGTTTGCTCCCTCCTCCCTGTGACTTCCTCTCACATATTTATACATGGCTATCATGTCTCCTTTCTGCCTTCTCTTCTGCAGGCTAAACATGCCGGGCTCTTTAAGCCGCTCCTCATAGGGCTTGTTCTCCATACACTTGATCATTTTAGTCACCCTCCTCTGGACATAACACATTTCCGTCTCTCCCCAAATGGAAACCATATCTGTGAGAATTTCCAACTTACATCAGTGGACTGGTCTCCTGCGTAGTGCCACATGTCATCCACCATGTTTGTCAGGAGGTTGAGGCTGGCTGGGATGTTGTGCGGCAGCAACAACACACTCATCGCCTAGAATGAATGAAATAATGCATTTTATTATTACGGTGGTCACAGATCACGAGTGTAAAACTTTAAAACATTACAAACATGTTCCAGAAGCATTCTCTCCTGACATTTTGCCCACATCTATGCCAGGCATCTTCAGAGGTTGAGAGGTCTGTTGGAAACTAGGAAAACACATTGTCAAAGGCATTCATGGCTGGAATCACTGGATTGTTGTGAGTTTTCTGGGCTGTCCGACCATGTTCCAGAAGCATTCTCTCCTGACATTTCACCCACATCTATGCCAGGCATCCTCAGAGGTAGAGAGGTCTGTTGGAAACTAGGAAAACGGGTTGTCGAAGGCATTCATGGCTGGAATCACTGGATTGTTGTGAGTTTTCTGGGCTGTCCGGCCATGTTCCAGAAGCATTCTCTCCTGACATTTCACCCACATCTATGCCAGGCATCCTCAGAGGTTGAGAAGTCTGTTGGAAACTAGGAAAACGGATTGTTGAAGGCATTCATGGCTGGAATCACTGGATTGTTCTGAGTTTTCTGGGCTGTCGGGCCATGTTCCAGAAGCATTCTCTCCTGACATTTCACCCACATCTCTGGCAGGCATCCTCAGAGGTTGAGGTCTGTTGGAAACTAGGCAAGTGGAGTTTATATATCTGTGGAATGTCCAGGGTGGGAGAAAGAACTCTTGTCTGTTGGAGGCAAGTGTCAATGTTGCTCTTGATTACCCTGATTATCATTGAATAGCCTTGCAGCTTCAAAGCCTGCCTGTTTCCTGCCTGGGGAGGGACTTTTGTTGGGAGGTATTAGGTGGCCCTGATTGTTTCTTGTCTGGAGTTCCCCTGTTTTCTGCAAATTTCTACAAGGAACACTTTGAAAAACAAGCCCTGGAAACAGCAACAAAAAGGCCCTGAAGCATTCTCTCCTGACGTTTCACCCACATCTTTGGCAGGCATCCTCAGAGGTTGCGAAGTCTATTGGAAACTAGGCAACTGGGGTTTATATACCTGTGGACTGTCCAGGGTGGGAGAAAGAACTCTTGTCTGTTGGAGGCAAGTGTGAATGTTGCAATGGACCTGCAAAGCCATTCAATGCTAATCAAGGCGGAGGCTTGAGAAGGTTACTATTTCCAACAGTTCTGACCAAGAGCAGTTGTAAATATTGGGATCTCACCTTGACATGACAAAATAAACAACCTTGACATGTGAACAACAATCAAACAAAATATGCACACTGGGGCAGAGAGTTCCACTGTTGAACATGATAAAATAATAATAATAATAATAATAATAATAATAATAATATGATGATGATGATGATAGAATCGTAGAATCCTAGAGTTGGAAGAGACCTCATGGGCCATCCAGTCCAACCCCCTGCCAAGAAGCAGGAAAATTGTATTCAAAGCACCCCCGACAGATGCCCATCCAGCCTCTGTTTAGAAGCCTCCACCACACTCCAGGGCAAAGAGTTCCACTGTTTAACATGATGATGATGATGATGATGATAGAATCATAGAATCCTAGAGTTGGAAGAGACCTCGTGGGCCATCTAGTCCAACCTCCTGCCAAGACGCAGGAAAATTGTAGTCCAAACACCCTAGACAGATGGCCATCCAGCCTCTGTTTAGAATCCTCCAAAGACGCCTCCACCACACTCCAGGGCAGAGAGTTCCACTGTTGAACATGATGATGATGATGACGATGATGATGATGATGATGATAGAATCATAGAATCATAGAGTTGGAAGAGACCTTATGGACCATCTAGTCCAACCCCCTGCCAAGAAGCAGGAAAATTGTATTCCAAACACCCTAGACAGATGGCCATCCAGCCTCTGTTTAAAAACCTCCAAAGAAGAAGCTTCCACCACACTCCAGAGCAGAGAGTTCCACTGTTGAACATGATGATGATGATGATGACGATAGAATCATAGAATCATAGAGTTGGAAGAGACCTTATGGACCATCTAGTCCAACCCCATTCTGCCAAGAAGCAGGAAAATTGTATTCAAAGCACCCCCTGCAGATGCCCATCCAGGCTCTGTTTAAAAGCCTCCAAAGAAGAAGCCTCCACCACACTCCAGGGCAGAGAATTCCACTGTTGAACATGTTGATGATGGTAATGATAGAATCATAGAATCCTAGAGTTGGAAGAGACCTCATGGGCCATCCAGTCCAACCCCCTGCCAAGAAGCAGGAAAATTGTAATCAAAGCACCCCCGACAGATGCCCATCCAGCCTCTGTTTAAAAGCCTCCAAAGAAGAGGCCTCCACCACACTCCAGGGCAGAGAGTTCCACTGTTGAACATGATGATTATGATGACAGAATCATAGAATCCTAGAGTTGGAAGAAACCTCCTGGGCCATCTAGTCCAACCCCATTCTGCTAAGAAGCAGGTAAATTGTATTCAAAGCACCCCCGACAGATGCCCATCCCGCCTCTGTTTAAAAGCCTCCAAAGAAGAAGCCTCCACCACACTCCGGGGAAGAGAGTTCCACTGTTGAACATGATGATAATAATAATAATATGATGATGATGATGATGATGATAGAATCATAGAATCCTAGAGTTGGAAGAGACCTTGTGGGCCATCTAGTCCAACCCCCGGCAGATGGCCATCCAGCCTCTGTTTAGAAGCCTCCAAAGAAGAAGCCACACTCCAGGGCAGAGAGTTCCACTGATGAACATGATGATGATGATAATAATAATAATAATAATAATAATATGATGATGATGATAATGATGATGATGAGGATAGAATCATAGAATCCTAGAGTTGGAAGAGACCTCATGGGCCATCCAGTCCAACCCCCTGCCAAGCAGGAAAATTGTATTCAAAGCACCCCCGACAGATGCCCATCCAGCCTTTGTTTAAAAGCCTCCAAAGAAGAAGCCTCCACCACACTCCGGGGCAGAGAGTTCCACTGTTGAACATGATGATGATGATGATGATAATAATAATAATAATATGATGATGATGATGATATTTATTATTGGTAAGCAACAGCAGCAGAGGTCCCTCCCCACTTTGACAGTTGCCAGGCAGAAGGATGTTTTAGGACACGGATAGCCCTCCAAGCCCCATCGAAGATAAGTTTCCCATGTGTACCAGTCATTAAAAACAAGTCGAGCAAACAGTTTTCGTTTTGTACCTGGGGCCACTTTTCAATATAGGGAATGAGCATCCTCAGCCGGGCCTCCATGGCATCCTTGAGGAACTGGTCTGTCTTCTTCTTTCTTGAAAAAAAGAAAAGAGCGTTGATGATAACAATGTGGTTCTGACCCTTAGGGTTATAAGTCAGGAGGCAAGGTGGATTAGGAACGCATAATTCGCAACCCTTGTGGCCAAATTCAGAGGACAGGCTTTCTCTGCCAATCTAGAACAGTGTTTCGCAGCCTTCTAAATGCTGCAACCCCTTAATACAGTTCCTCATGTTGTGGTGACCCCACAACCATCACATTAGTTTTGTTGCTCCTTCATAACTGTAATTTTACTATTGTTGTGAATCGTAATGCAAATATCTGATATGCAGGATGTATTTTTATTCACTGGACCAAATTTGGCACAAATACCCAATATGCCCAAATTTGGTGAGATGGGGGGGATTGATTTTGTCATTTTGGAGTTGTAGTTGCTGGGATTTATAGTTCACCTACAGTCAAAGAACATTCTGAATTCCACCAATGATGGAATGGGACCAAACTTGGCACATGACCAACAGAAAATATTGGGTTTGGTGGGCATTGACCTTGAGTTTGGGAGCTGTAGTTCACCTATGGACTCAAACCATGATGGATATGGACCAGACTTGGCACAGATACTCAATACGTCCAAATGTGAAAACTGGTGGAGCTTGGGGGAAATAGACCTTGACATTTGGGAGTTGTAGTTGCTGGGAATTATAGTTCACCTACAGTCAAAGAACATTCCGAACTCCACCAACGATGGAATGGGACCAAACTTGGCACACAGAACTCCCATGACCAAATGAAAAAAACTGGAAGGGTTTGGTGGGCATTGACCTTGAGTTTGGGAGTTGTAAATCACCTATGGACTCAAACCATGATGGATATGGACCAAACTTGGCACAGATACTCAATTTGTCCAAATGTGAAAACTGGTGGAGCTTGGGGAAAATAGACCTTGACATTTGGGAGTTGTAGTTGCTGGGATTTATAGTTCACCTACAGCCAAAGAACACTCTGAACTCCACCAATGATGGAATGGGACCAAACTTGGCACATAGAACTCCCATGACCAAATGAAAAAAACTGGAAGGGTTTGGTGGGCATTGACCTTGAGTTTGGGAGTTGTAGTTCACCTACATACAGAGAACACTATGGACTGAAACCATGATGGATATGGTCCAAATTTGCCACGGATACTCAGTATGTCCAAATGTAAAAACTGGGGGAGCTTGGGGAAAATAGACCTTGACATGTGGGATTTGTAGTTGTTGGGATTTATAGTTCGCCTACAATCAAAGAGTTCTCAACCCCACCAATGATAGAATTGGACCAAACTTGGCACACAGAACTCTCATGACCAACAGAAAATACTGGAAGGGTTTGGTGGGCATTGTCCTTGAGTTTGGAAATTGTAGTTCACCTATGGACTCAAACGATGATGGATATGGTCCAAACTTGGCACGGATACTCAGTATGGCCAAATGTGAAAACTGGGGGAGCTTGGGGAAAACAGACCATCACATTTGGGAGTTGTAGGTGCTGGGATTTATAGTTCACCTACAATCAAAGAGAGTTCTCAACCCCACCAATGATAGAATTGGATCAAACTTCCCACACAGAATCCCCATGACCAACGGATAATACTGTGTTTTCTGATGGTCTTTAGCAACCCTTCTGACACGCCCTCGCGACTTCCCCCAGGAGTCCTGACCCCAGGTTGAGAAATGCTGGTCTAGAACAAGATTCTCCACAAGCCTCTTGCTCTGTACTTACTCAGCTTGGCCCAGTTGCACCAGTTTGTGCTGTTCCAGGAGAAGTTCAGAAAGCGCAGAATTGCACTGGGACACGAAATGCAGGACCAGTTCGCTGCCGTCATTGTGGAAAAGTCCTGCTGCAGCAACAGAGAGACCTAGTGACTAAAAGGAGGAAGGGAGAGGAGTTGAGTCAGGAAAGAAGCATCACGGCGGGCATTGGCAGCCAAAAACATTCTGCGTTTTGTTCACAGAAGAGAGACATATTTATTATTTATTTATTTATTTCGGTTGCTTCTACCCCGCCCTTCTCACCCCGAAGGGGACTCAGAGCGGCTTACAAAAGCAAGGCACAATTCGATGCCCGCATCACATAACAACAATAAGACAAAATAACATCAATTAACAGAAAACAGCAATTCTAGCAATAACATAAATTAACAGAACAACAATTCTTTCAAGGCGAAAACAACCATAAAACCAGTAAAAGCAATAAAAGCAATACAAACTATTTCTCCTCATTGACGGCCAGCGTTCGCTATCTCATAGTTCAAATTCCAATTCCACAATTGTCAGTCCTGTCAGTCCTATCCATCTGGCTGTCCATATCTAGTTGTCAGATTGCCCGAAGGCCTGGTCCCACAACCACGTCTTTACCTTCCTCCTGAAGGAGAGGAGGGATGTTGATGCCCTAATTTCCCCCGGGAGTGAGTTCCACAGGTGAGGGGCCACCACTGAGAAGGCCCTGCTCCTCGTCCCCACCAGCCTCACTTGTGAGAGCGGTGGGGTTGAGAGCAGGGCCTCCCCAGATGATCTCAAATTCCGGGGTGGGACGTAGAGGGAGATACGTTCGGACAGATACACTGGACCGGAACCGTAAAGGGTTTTGTAGGTCAAAATCAGCACCTTGAATTGTGCTCGGAACTGAACCGGCAGCCAATGGAGCTGACACAGCAGGGGGGGGGGGGGGGTGTGCTCCCTGTATGTCGCTCCGGTAAGCAATCTGGTTGCCGCTCGTTGGACCAGTTGAAGTTTCCGAACAGTCTTCAAGGGCAACCCCACATAGAGTGCGTTGCAGTAGTCTATTCGGGATGTAACAAGAGCGTGGGCCACTGTGGCCAGATCAGACTTCCCAAGGTACGGGCACAACTGGTGCACAAGTTTTAGTTGTGCAAAAGCTCTCCCGGCCACCGCTGAAACCTGAGGTTCCAGGCTCAGTGAAGAGTCCAGGATCACTCCCAAGCTGCAAACCTCAGTCTTCAGGGGGAGTGTAACCCAAGTTAAGAAATTAGTTCAAATCTCAACTTAAATGCTGGCCTTGAGGCAAGCCATATCCTCAGGCTCCCATTTGCAGGATGAAAATCAAGTGATAATATAAACAAAGCTAATGAACATAAACCATTAAAGTTGGAAAGGGCTACATATCGATGTACAATATTATCATTTGCCTTAATTGTTCCTCTCTGCAAATACATTTGTGTCACTCTAAGGCTACATCGTTAATGTACATATCCTGCAAAGTTGGAAAGGGATACATATATGTGCAATATTATTGTTTGCTTTAATTGTTCCTCTCTGCAAATACAATTGTGTCACTCTATAGCTACATAGTTAATGTACATAACCTGTAAAGTTGGAAAAGGCAACACGTACTATAATATAATATATAATATTGTATATACATATATAGTATATACTAATAATATAATATAGTATATTGTATATACATATAATATTTATAATATTATAATGTAAAACAATATAATACTAGTAATAATAATTCAATATTATAATTATAATTATATATTTACGTTACATGTAATATTACTAATAATATTACAATATAACGGCATAGTGCAATATAGTAATATATACCGATATTGTACTCTGCTAATAATATAATAGATTGCATGAAAATATATATTGTAAGCCGCTCTGAGTCCCCTTTGGGGTGAGAAGGGCGGCATATAAATGCCGCAAATAAATAAATAAATAAATGTGCAATATTATGGTTTGCTTTAATTGTTCCTCTCTGCAAATACACTTGTGTCACTCTAAGGCTACATAGTTAATATACATAAAGCATTAAATTGAATGTATAAAATATTATTTTTTTGGCCTTATTGTTCTTCTTTGCAAACACACTTGTATCACTGGGTTGTTGTAGGTTTTTTGGGGCTATATGGCCATGTTCTAGAGAGGCATTCTCTCCTGACGTTTTGCCTGTATCTATGGCAAGCATCCCCAGAGGCAGTGAGGTCTGTTGGAACTAGGAAAATGGGTTTATATATCTGTGGAATGACCAGGGTGGGGCAAAGAACTCTTGTCTGCTGGCGCTAGGTGTGAATGTTTCAAATGACCACCTTGATTAGCATTTGATGGCCTGGCAGTGCCTGGGACAGTCATAGAATCATAGAATCATAGAATCATAGAATCAAAGAGTTGGAAGAGACCTCATGGGCCATCCAGTCCAACCCCCTGCCAAGAAGCAGGAATATTGCATTCAAATCACCCCTGACAAATGGCCATCCAGCCTCTGCTTAAAAGCTTCCAAAGAAGGAGCCTCCACCACACTCCGGGGCAGAGAGTTCCACTGCTGAACGGCTCTCACAGTCAGGAAGTTCTTCCTAATGTTCAGATGGAATCTCCTCTCTTGTAGTTTGAAGCCATTGTTCCGCGTCCTAGTCTCCAAGGAAGCAGAAAACAAGCTTGCTCCCTCCTCCCTGTGGCTTCCTCTCACATATTTATACATGGCTATCATATCTCCTCTCAGCCTTCTCTTCTTCAGGCTAAACATGCCCAATTCCCTAAGCCGCTCCTCATAGGGCTTGTTCTCCAGACCCTTGATCATTTTAGTCGCCCTCCTCTGGACACATTCCAGCTTGTCAATATCTTTCTTGAATTGTGGTGCCCAGAATTGGACACAATATTCCAGATGTGGTCTAACCAAAGCAGAATAGAGGGGTAGCATTACTTCCTTAGATCTAGACACTATGCTCCTATTGATGCAGGCCAAAATCCCATTGGCTTTTTTTGCCGCCACATCACATTGTTGGCTCATGTTTAACTTGTTGTCCACGAGGACTCCAAGATCTTTTTCACACGTACTGCTCTCGAGCCAGGCGTCCCCCATTCTGTATTCTTGCATTTCATTTTTTCTGCCAAAGTGGAGTATCTTGCATTTGTCACTGTTGAACTTCATTTTGTTAGTTTTGGCCCATCTCTCTAATCTGTCAAGATCGTTTTGAATTCTGCTCCTGTCCTCTGGACTATTGGCTATCCCTCCCAATTTGGTGTCGTCTGCAAACTTGATGATCATGTCTTCTAGCCCTTCATCTAAGTCATTAATAAAGATGTTGAACAGTCTTTTGTTGAGAGGTGATTAGATGTGCCTGATTGTTTCCTCTCTGTTGTTTTGCTGTTGTGATTTTAGAGTTTTTTAATACTGGTAGCCAGATTGTGTTCATTTTCATGGTCTCTTCCTTTCTGTTGAAATTGTCCACATGCTTGTGTATTTCAACAGCTTCTCTGTGCAGTCCGACATGGTGGTTGTTGGAGTGGTCCAGCATTTCTGTGTTCTCAAATAATATGGTCCTATCTAGTTTTCAGACTGATATGAGAGCCAAAATGGTTTTATTTTGTAGATCGACAGGGATTTGAAAAGAAAGGGGTATAAATAAAGTTATTATTATTATTATTATTATTATTATTATTATTATTATTATTAAACATATCCAGTACATAGATAGGTATAATTGGACATCATCAGAACTATTTTGTCTATTTATCAAAACCCAAATAAATTTAATGGGAACCTAAAAGAATGGCAAAAATGCCAGTGTTATTTCAGACTGATTTGATTGTTAAAAAACGGAAAAACAGATCCACTTTGAATAGATAGATACACATATATACACACACGCACACACAGGTGCTCCCAGTGGTGCAGCAGGTTAAACCGCTGGGCTGCTGAACTTGCTGACCAAAAGGTTGGTGGTTCAAATCTGGGGAATGCGGTGAGCTTCTGTTGGCAGCCCCAGCTTCTGCCAACCTAGCAGTTTGAAAACATGGAAATGTGGGTAGATCAATAGGGAAGGTAATGGTGCTCCATGCAGTCATGCTGGCCACATGACCTTGGAGGCGTCTACGGACAATGCCGACTCTTCGGTTTAGAAATGGAAGACACAACTGGACTTAATGTCAAGGGGAAATCTTTACCTTTACTACATACATACAAATAAACACACACACACCTTGGCTCCCTCTGCAATCGCATCCGCCGTCCATCCGTGCGATGGCACAAACTCTAAAGCTGCGGTCAGGATCCTGAGTTGGAGCTGCTCCTCGCTCTCATAGCCTTCTGATTCTTCGCCACCTTGGTCTGTGTAACTAAAGGGGAAAATATCAGAACAAATTGAAGCCTAAGAACAACTTCGGAAAGTTAGAAGTTCAGTCTCCCAGGTTGCTTTTACAAAAAATCCATTAATCCTTTTCTCAAATTCCTACAAATAAGATTTTGTTTGATAAATTAAGTGAGTACTGGGGTGTTATGTGGTTTCTGGACTGTACGGCAAATTTAATCAAGCAGCATTTTCTGCTGACGTTTCGCCTGCATCAATAGCTGGTATCTTCAGAGGATCTGATGGTAATCAAAGCACGTGAAGTATATAGAATCACAGAATAATAAGAATTGGAAGAGACCACATGGGCAATCTAGTCCAACCCCCTTCTTCCATCAAACCACCCCTGACAGATGGCCATCCAGCCTCTATTCCAAAGCCTCCAAGGAAGTAGTTTCCACCAGACCCTGAGGCAGAGAGTTCCACTGTTGAACGGTCTAAGATGTCAGGAAATTCTTCTTAATGTTTGCGTGGAATTTCCTCTCCTGACATTTGAACCCACTGCCCTGATTCCTAGTCTCCAGGGCAGCAGAAAGGAAGACTGCTTTCTCTTCCGTATGGCATCCTTTCACATCTATATAAATAAAAATGTAACGTTCGTTTGTGGGATTAACAGAACTCAAAAACCACTGGACGAATTGACACCAAATTTGGACACGAGACACCTAACAGTCCAATGTATGTCCTTCACTAAAAAAAAATGATTTTGTCATTTGGGAGTTGTAGTTGCTGGGATTTATAGTTCACCTACAATCAAAGAGCACTCTGAACCCCACCAACGATGGAATTGAACCAAACTTGGCACACAGAACTCCCATGACCAATAGAAAATACTGGAAGGCGTTGTTGAGCATTGTCTTTGAGTTTTGGAGTTGTAGTTCAGCTACATCCAGAGATCACTGTGGACTCAAACAAGGATGGATCTGGACCAAACTCTACACGAATACTCAATATGCCCAAATGTGAACACTGGTGAAGTGTGGGGGAAATAGAATCTTGACATTTGGGAGTTGTAGTTGCTGGGATTTATAGTTGACCTACAATCACAGAGCATTCTGAATCCCACCAACGATAGAATTGGGCCAAACCTCCCACACAGAACCCTCATGTGGGCCACAGCAACGTGTGGCAGGAGACGGCTAGTATTTATATATAGCTCTCATGTCTCCTCTCAACCTTCTCTTCTGAAGGCTAAACAGATCTAGCTCTTTAAGACGCTCCTCATAGGGATTCATTGTCTCTAGACCTTTGATCATTTTAGACACCTTCCAGCAGAGTCAATATTTATTTATTTATTTACTAAATACATTTATATACCACCCTTCTCAGCCCGCAGGCGACTCAGGGAGATTTACAGTCAACATCGAAGACATAAAATACAATTAAAGCAGTTAATTTGAATATAAAACCAGATAAAACAATCGTTCGACTTGCTGTCTATGAGAACTCCAGGATCTTTTTCACATGGGCTGGATGGTAATTGCGTCACCGCACACAGTTTGGAAAGCTCTGCAGTAGATCATGCCACTATGGTGCCTTTTGGAAAACTCTCCTGTGTTTGCGTGAATGCCATGCAGCATACCTGGGTCGTGAGTGCGAATGCTCCTGATCCTGTTGCTCCTCTAAAGGCTGAGTCGAGGACTGGAACGGAGGCTGTTTATGCTCATCCGAAGCTTTCCGGAGCGCAGCTGCCACACGGAGGGCCCGCTGGGCTGGATTGAGCTGGCATCGGAAGACTGCAGGGAAGAATCAGCCTTTTCAAATAGGTTACAATAGGTGTGGGAAAACTTGGGCCCTCCAGGTGTTTTGGACTTCAACTCCCACAATTCCTAACAGCCGGAAGGCTGTTAGGAATTGTGAGAGTTGAAGTCCAAAACATCTGGAGGGCTCAAGTTTGCACATGCTTGGGTTTCAATGCTTGCAGACCCTAAGAACTATACATAGAACTATCAAATCCTCGAGTCGGAAGGGACCTCAAGGGGTCATCCAATCCAAGAGTCTCCTTTGGGAAAGATAAAGTGGGTATAAATAAATATTATTATTATTATTTCCCTAATAATAATAATTTCCTTCAGGAAAGCTAAAACAGGTCTTTTTTATTATTATTATTATTATTATTATTTCCCTAATAATAATAATTTTCACTTTGAGTCTCCTTCAGGAAAGATAAAACGGGGTATAAATAAATAAATATAATAATAATAATTTACACTTTGAGTCTCCTTATGAAAAATAAATCTTGGTGTAAATAAATATAATAAATGTAATTATTATTATTATTATTATTGCTTTGAGTCTCCTTGAAGAAAGATAAAGCAGGGTATAAATAAATATAATAAATGTAATAATAATAATAATTTCTGCCTTGAGTATCCTTCGGGAAAGATAAACCAAGGCATAAATAGCTATAATAAATGTAATAATAATAATAATAATAATAATAATTGTTATTACTATATTATTATTATATTATTATATCATTACTATTATTATATTATTATCACTACAATCAATGTATTATATTATTATATTATATTACTATATTATATTTTTACTGTTATTATAACATTATTATTACTATAATCAATGTATTATACTATTATATTATATTACTATATTATATCTTTACTGTTATTATAATATTATTATTACTATAATCAATGTATTATAATATATTACTATATTATTATATTATAACTGTCATTATAATTTTATTACTATAATCAATGTATTATATTACTATTACTATATTATTATATTATATTACTATATTATTATATCATTACTGTTATTATAATTTTAATTACTATAACCAATGCATTTTATTATTATTACTATATTATTATATTTATTACTATATTATTATATCTTTAGTCTTATTATATTATTATTATTACTATAATCAATGTATTATAATATTATTGCTATTATCAATGGATTATATTACTATATTATTATATTATTATTATTATTACTATATTATTATATCTTTACTGTTATGATAATATTATTTTCTCTATAATCAATGTATTATATTATTATTACTATATTATTATATTATATTACTATATTATTATATCTTTGCTCTTATTATTATATTATTATTACTACAATGTATTATATTATTTCTACATTATATTTCTATGTTATTATATTATTACTGTTATTATAATTTTATTACTATTATCAATGTATTATATTGATAATAGTATTATGTATTATATTGATAAGTATTATTGATAAGTATTATATTAATAGTATTATGTATTATATTGACAGTGTATTATATTGATAATGTATTATATTATTACTATTTTTATTAAGATTATACTAATGCTATTACTTTATTATTATTATTATTATTATTCACCTGGAAATCCTCTTTTGCTCCCTGTAATTTATTGTATCTGCCTAGAACTTCCCAATATAGGCCTAAAAGAGAACACGTGACTCTATGGCGCTTAAAGCGGTCTCAAACCGCGTTAACTCTGCAGTGGAGACGCACCCTTGGGCGTTAAATGACCCCTTGCCCTTCCTGAAGGTCAGAGGGCGGAACCCTGATGCCAGACACCCCGTTTCGAAGAGATACGTGAGGCAAATTCCCCTTTCCCCCCCCCCCCTTCTTGTCTTTTCTGCCTCTTCCTCTCACCTTCTCTGCAGCGCCAAAGCGCCCAACCACTTCTCCTCAGCCCGGCCGCCGCCATCTTTGATGAGGGCACCGCTTCTGCTGGGCCCGCCTCTAAACAAGGGAGGCTGCCATTTTTGGAAAGGGCAAAAGGGGCGGAGTTTGACGTCGTCGCCTCAGCCCGGCTGCCGCCATCTTTGATGAGGGCATCGGGATTGCTAGGTCCGCCTCTAAACAAGGGAGGCCGCCATCTTTGGAAAGGGCAAAAGGGGCGGAGTTTGACGTCGTCGCTCATAATTACGTCTAAAGGCGTCGCCGAGGAAGAGGCGACAAAGAGGAAAAGGTGAGAGAGACGCCAGGACGGAGGAGGAAAGGTTCCTTCTGAGGCATTTCACCTTTATTTCCATATTTATCTTTCTGTGTTTGTAATTTTTTTGAAATTGGGCGTCACTTTGAATGTGGGAAGGGGAATAATAAGAATAATAATACAATTATGTATAACATTATATATAATATAATTTTAACAATAATAGTAGAATTATATATAATATTATTATAATATAATATAATCAACTACCAAGCTTGCAAACTCTGTTTTGTCTCTTTGTTGAAAAATTTGTTTAAAATGTAATACAATTGTCTGGTTGATATTGACACAATATCCATTAAATAAGTGAATAAATAATTATAACAATATAGTATTGTAATATAGAATTCTATATAATATATAGAATTATAGCAATATATTATTGTAATATAATGTAAGTGAATATAGAATTATATATGATATAATATATAGAATTATAACATTATAGTATTGTAATATAATGTAATTGAATGTCGAATTATATATGATACAATATATAATTATAACTATAGTGTTGTAATATAATGTAAGTGAATATAGAATTATAATAATATATTATTGTAATATAATGTAAGTGAATATAGAATTATATATAATATAATATATAATTATAATTAAAACGATATAGCATTGTAATATAATGTAAGTGAATATAGAATTAAATATAATATATATAATTAAAAGAATATAATACTGTAATACAATTTAATTGAATATATATATAGAATATAAAATAATATTATATATATGATGTGTAATGTAGTTCATTTTATATTTATATAATATAATAATAACAATATAATATTGTAATACAATTTAGTTGAATATATATATATATATATATATAATAGAATATATATATTCAACTAAATTTTATTACAATATAACTATATATTCAACTATATATACTTCAATAAACTATATTATACAACAATATAATATTGTAATACAATTTAATTGAATATATATAATAGAATATATAATACCATTATATATATGATTTGTATTATAGTTTAATTTATATATATATATATATATATATATATATAATTATAACAATATAATATTATAGTACAATTTAATTGAATATATATAATAGAATATAAAATAATATGTATATGGTGTGTAATATAGTCTATTATATATATAATTATAACAATATAATATTGTATTTATTTATTTATTTATCGTGTCATCAGCAACCATTGTTTTACAATTCTAACAGAGCAAAACAAACACAGAGATTAAAATGAAAAAGAAAAAAAAGAAAAAAAAACCACACAGATTTTGTAAATTTGGTATTTGGTTAAATGTCCTTTGACCAGTATCTGGCCACTTGGAGTGCCTCTGGGGTTGCCGCAAGAAGGTCCTCCATCGTGCATGTGGCAGGGCTCAGGGTGCATTGCAGCAGGTGGTCAGTGGTTTGTTCTTCTCCGCACTCGCATGCCGAGGATTCCACCCTGTAGCCCCATTTCTTAAGATTGGCTCTGCATCTCGTGGTGCCAGAGCGCAATCTGTTCAGCGCCTTCCAAGTCGCCCAGTCTTCTGAGTGCCCAGGGGGGAGTCTCTCATCTGGTATCACCCATGAATTGAGGTGCTGGGTTTGGGCCTGCCACTTTTGGACTCTCGCTTGCTGGGGTGTTCCAGCGAGTGTCTCTGTAGTTCTAAGAAAGCTATGTCTTGATTTAAGTCGTTGACGTGCTGGCTGATACCCAAACAGGGGATGAGCTGGAGATGTCTCTGCCTTGGTCCTTTCACTATTGGCTGCTACTTCCCGGCGGATGTCAGGTGGTGCAATACCGGCTAAGCAGTGTAATTTCTCCAGTGGTGTGGGTCGCAGACACCCCGTGATAATGCGGCATGTCTCATTAAGAGCCACATCCACTGTTTTAGTGTGATGAGATGTGTTCCACACTGGGCATGCATACTCAGCATTGTAATACAATTTAATTGAATATAATAACTATATAATTATAACAATATGATATTGTAATACAATTTAATTGAAGATCTATATAACAGAATATATAATAATATTATATATATGATATGTAATATAGTTTATTATATAATAATTATAACATAATATTATAATACAATTTAATTGAATATATATAACAGACTATATAATAATATTATTAATATGATGTGTAATATAGTTTATTATATATATATATATATATAAAAATTATAACTATACTATTGTAATACAATTTAATTGAATATATATAATAGAATATATAATAACATTATATTTATTTATTAACAGTATTTATATACCGCTTCTCTCACCCCTAGGGGGACTCATATATATGATGTGTAATATAGTTTATTTTATATATATGTAATATTGTAATACAATTTAATTGAATATATATAAAGAGGGAGAGAGAGAATATATATATATTTGATGTGTAATATAGTTTTTTATATATAAATATAATATAATTATAACAATATAATATGGTAATACAATTTAATTGAATATATATATAATAGAATATATAATAATATTATAGATATGTGTAATATAGTTTATTTTTTTATAAATATAATATAATTATAACAATATAATATGTAATACAATTTAATTGAATATATATATAATAGAATATATAATAATATATATAAGATGTGTAATATCATTTATTTTATATATAATACATAATTATAACAATATAATATTGTAATACAATTTAGTTGAAGATGTATATAATAGAATATTATATACATCTTCAATTATATTGTTAAAATATTATATTCTAACAATGTAATATTGTAATACAATTTAATTGAAGATGTATATAATAGAATATTATATAGATCTTCAACATAGTTTATTATATATATAATTTTAACAATATAATGCAATATATATAGATCTTCAATATAGTTTAATATATATATATATATAATTATAACAATATAATATGGTAATACAATTTAATTGAATATATATATAATAGAATATACAATAATATGTATATGATGTGTAATATAGTTTATTATATATTTATATAATTATAACAATATAATATTGTAATACAATTTCCATTACAATTCATAACAGTAGCAAAATTACAGTTATGAAGTAGCAATTAAAATAATCTTATGGTTGGGGGTCACCACAACCTGAGAAACTGTATTAAGGGGTCACTGCATTAGGAAGGTTGAGAAACACTGCTCTAGAACATGGCCAGACAGCCCGGAAAATTCACAGCAACCCAGTGATTCCAGCCACGAAAGCCTTTGACAACACATTATTGTTATTGTTATGGGGGCTGGCTTTCCTCAAAGCTTTGAGACGTTATATTTTTGGACATTGGCTTCCAAAATACAAAAAGTTTGCAACCTGGGATATCTGACTATATTTTGCTAGTACATTCTGGAACTCTGTTGTTAAAAATGTAATTTCTCTAACAACTTAAATCCCCGAATCATTGGATTTAATTATATCTTTCCTCCCCATAATTATTGTTTGCTTCAGCTAGTTGAAACATATGCCTTGCCTGCTTTTGTTTTTAACCTGCAGAGATTTTGTTTTTACATTAGATGCAAATTCCTTTCCATGAACGGGGCTCATATCTTATACGAATCTTATACATTGATGGCATCAGTATATGTTTACAAGTGACTTAAAGGCAAAGAGACACATGTGATCTGACCATGGCTCCTTTCCTCCCCCAACGGCTGCAAACTAGAATGTCCAAAACATGCAGACAGTTGTCAATCCTCCAATTGCACAATAAAACAGGAAATTAGACTTTCAAACCAGGAGGTAAAGGTAAAGGTAGTCCCCTGACATTAAGTCCAGTCATGTCTGACTCTGGGGGGTGGTGCTCATCTCCATTTCTAAGCCGAAGAGCCGGCGTTGTCCGTAGACACCTCCAAGGTCATGTGGCCGGCATGACTGCATGGAGCACCGTTACCTTCCTGCCGGTGCGGTACCTATTGATCTACTCACATTTGCATGTTTTCGAACTGCTATTCAAACCAGGAACAGACTTCTTTTTCAATTTTTGTTACATAGTTTTGCTTGCCCTGCTTTATGAGCCGACGATGCAATCTAAATCTCGTAGCCTAGGTGTGTTACTCTTCTTCATCACAGAATCAAAGAGTTGGAAGAGACCTCCTGGGCCATCCAGTCCAACCCCATTCTGCCAAGAAGCAGGAATATTGCATTCAAATCACCCCTGACAGATGGCCATCCAGCCTCTGTTTAAAAGCTTCCAAAGAAGGAGCCTCCACCACACACCGGGGCAGAGAGTTCCACTGCTGAACGGCTCTCACAGTCAGGAAGTTCTTCCTCATGTTCAGATGGAATCTCCTCTCTTGTAGTTTGAAGCCATTCTTCCATTGCGTCCTAGTCTCCAAGGAAGCAGAAAACAAGCTTGCTCCCTCCTCCTCCCTGTGGCTTCCTCTCACATATTTATACATGGCTATCATATCTCCTCTCAGCCTTCTCTTCTTCAGGCTAAACAGGCCCAGTTCCTTAAGCCGCTCCTCATAGGGCTTGTTCTCCAGACCCTTGATCATTTTAGTCGCCCTCCTCTGGACACATTCCAGCTTGTCAATATCTCTCTTGAAAGATATATAATAATAATAATAATAATAATAGCTCTTTAACATTTTATTTGTATTTTTCAAACTGTGTTTAGTTTTTCTAGCAGCTAAATCCCTTTTTCATGGTGATCCTTTTAAAATCTGGGTTGCTGTGAGTTTTCCGGGCTCTATGGCCACGTTTCAGAAGCATTCTCCTGACGTTTCGCCTGCATCTATGGCAAGCATCATGCCCAGCTCCTTAAGCCGCTCCTCATAGGGCTTGTTCTCCAGAACCTTGATCATTTTAGTCGCCCTCCTCTGGACACATTCCAGCTTGTCAATATCTCTCTTGAATTGTGGTGCCCAGAACTGGACACAATATTCCAGGTGTGGTCTAACCAAAGCGGAATAGAGCATGGGGAGCATTACTTCCCTGGATCTAGACACTATGCTCCTATTGATGCAGGCCAAAATCCCATTGGCTTTTTTGCCGCCACATCACATTGTTGGCTCATGTTTAACTTGCTGTCCACGAGGACTCCCAGATCTTTTTCACACGTACTGCTCTCGAGCCAGGCATCGTCCCCCTTTCTGTATCTTTGCATTTCGTTTTTCCTGCCTAAGTGGAGTATCTTGCATTTGTCCCTGTTGAACTTCATTTTGTTAGTTTTGGCCCATCATCTCTCTAATCTGTCAAGATCGTTTTGAATCCTGCTCCTGTCCTCTGGACTCTTGGCTCTCCCTCCCAATTTGGTGTCGTCTGCAAACTTGATGATCGTGCCTTCTAACCCTTCATCTAACTCATTAATAAAGATGTTGAACAGGACCGGGCCCAGGGGGGAACCCTGCTGATGGCACTCCACTCGACACTTCTTTCCAGGATGCATTTTATGGATATGAGGAGGCAATGAACCATGCCTTGAAATGCAGCAGTCACATTATGTGGCATGTAATGCTGCATTTTTAAACATGTGCAAGCATCCAGCAGAAAGCACTATTGCTAGGCCTTAAAAAAATATCTTATCTTTACCATTCAGGGAAAGGAGGAGTCTTCTAAGGATCAGTTGTTTATAAATGTGTTCAGATGAGATAAAAGATACTATAGTCCTGTTTTCTATCATTCTTGGTATAGTTGCATCAACACTGGTGTGGCAAAAAACTAGTTTCCTGCTTGGGTAGACATTTATGTGCTCTAAATGTAAACCATCTTTCCTAAGCAATTTTATTTAATACTAGCCGTCCCCTGCCACATGTTGCTGTGGCCCACATGGGGGTTCTGTGTGGGCGGATTGGCCCAATTTTATCGTTGGTGGGGTTCAGAATGCTCTTTGACTGTAGGTGAATTATAAATCCCAGCAACTACAACTCCCAAATGTCAAGATTCTATTTTCCCCAAACTCCACATTTGGGCATATTGAGTATTCTCATAGAGTTTGGTCCAGATCCATCATGGTTTGAGTCCACAGTCATCTTTGGATGTAAGTGAACTACAACTCCAAAACTCAAAGTCAATGCCCACCAAACCCTTCCAGTATTTTCTGTTGGTCATGGGAGAACTGTGTGCCAAGTTTGGTTCAATTCCATTGTTGGTGGGGTTCAGAATGCTCTGTGATTGTAGGTGAACTATAAATCCCAGTAACTACAACTCCCAAATGTCAAAGTCTCTTTCCCCCCAAACTCCACCAGTGTTGACATCTGGGCATATGGAGTATTCGTGTAGAGTTTGGTCCAGATCCATCATTGTTTGAGTCCACAGTGCTCTCTGGATGGAGATGAACTACAACTCCAAAATCAAAGGACACTGCCCACCAAACCCTTCCAGCATTTTCTGTTGGTCATGGGAGAACTGTGTGCCAAGTTTGGTTCAATTCCATCGTTGGTGGGGTTCAGAATGCTCTGTGATTGTAGTTGAACTAGAAATCCCAGCAACTACAACTCCCAAATGACAAAATCATTTTTTTTGAGTGAAGGACATACATTGGGTTGTTAGGTGTCTTGTGTCCAAATTTGATATCAATTCGTCCAGTTGTGGTTTCCTTAAGATGTAGTTTCTGTAGCTTCCGTAAGATGTAGTTTCTGCAGTTTCCGTAAGATGTAGTTTCCGTAAGGTGTAGTAGTAAGGCAGAACATCAAATAAAATACACTCAAAACCGAGAGTTAAACAATATAAACATAATATAAACATAATAATTGCATTGGATAGACCACATCAGCCCTAGTTTCTTATACAGAACATATGCCATCCAGTTAGTCGCCATCTGCTCACTCACAGAAAACCACTTTTCTGTGCACTTAATTTCAGCTCTTTCTCAATCAGCTCTTTCTGATTCCCTTCCAGTCTGGTGATAAACATGGCGGAATATGGGATCTCTATGGGGCAGCAAGTGGCAGTGGTTTGGGACAGCCATTCGCCCCCCGAAGCCCTCCAGTCCCTTGTGCAGAACATCCAGGCGGCGGTTGGAGTCGAGGGCCATGTCTCTGTCGAAAACGTCAACCAGTTGCTGCAGTGTAAGTGCTCCAAAGCATTTGATATTGTGCGCGGCATAAATAATTATGATGCTAAATGGAGGGAGGGTTTGCTCCTGGGCAGCATCTTTTCCTAATTTATCCTGATTTCATGACATCCTGCAAAGATTGCAAAATGATTCCCTATATACCAGTGTTTCCCAACCTGGGGGTCATGAGAGGGGTTTCTGATGGATCGCCAGAGACCATCAGAAAACATATATTTTTGGCAGAGAAGGCTGAAGATCTCTCTGCCTGTCCTTCCCTTTCATTTTGGATTCATCCAGTATTTTCTATTGGTCATGGTGGTTCTGTGTGTCAAGTTTGGCCCAGTTCTGTTGTTGGTGGGGTTCAGAATCCTCTTTGATTGTAGGTGAACTATAAATCCCAGCAACTGCAACTCAAATTCTTTGATTGTAGGTGAACTATAAATCCCAGAAACTGCAACTCTCAAATATCAAATTCTATTTTCCCCAAACTCCACCAGTGTTCATATTTGGGCATATTGAGTATTCATGCCAAGTTTGGTCCAGATCCATCATTGTTTGAGTCCACAGTGCTCTCTGGTTGTAGGTGAACTACAACTCCCAAACTCAAAGTCAATGCCCATCAACCCTTCCAATATTTTCTATTGGTTGTGGGAGTTCTTTGTGCCAAGTTTGCTTCAATTCCATCGCCGGTGGAGTTCCGAATGCTCTTTGATTGTAGGTGAACTATAAATCCCAGCAACTGCAACTCCCAAATGTCAAATTCTATTTTCCCCAAACTCATCCAGTGTTCATATTTGGGCATATTGAATATTTATGCCAAGTTTGGTCCAGATCCATCATTGTTTGAGTCCACAATGCTCACTGGATATAGGTGAATTACAACTCCCAAATTCAAGGTCAATGCCCACCAAACCCTTCCAATATTTTCTATTGGTTGTGGGAGTTATTTGTGCCAAGTTTGGTTCAATTCCATCGCTGGTGGAGTTCAGAATGCTCTTTGATTGTAGGGGAACTATAAATCCCAGCAACTACAACTTCCAAATGTCAAGGTCTATTTTCCCCAAACTCCACCAGTGTTCATATTTGGGCATATTGAGTATTCACGCCAAGTTTGGTCCAGATCCATCATTGTTTAAGTCCACAGTGCTCTCTGGTTGTAGGTGAACTACAACTCCCAAACTAAAGGTCAATGCCCACCAACCCTTCCAATATTTTCTATTGGTCTTTGGAGTTCTTTGTGCCAAGTTTGGTTCAATTCCATCACCGGTGGAGTTCCGAATGCTCTTTGATTGTAGGTGAACTATAAATCCCAGGAACTGCAACTCTCAAATATCAAATTCAATTTTCCCCAAACTCCACCAGTGTTCATATTTGAGCATATTGAATATTTGTGCCAGGTTTGGTCCAGATCCATCATTGTTTGAGTCCACAGTTCTCTCTGGATGTAGGTGAACTACAACTCCCAAACTCAAGGTCAATGCCCACTAACGCTTCCAATATTTTCTATTGGTCTTTGGAGTTCTTTGTGCCAAGTTTGGTTCAATTCCATCACCGGTGGAGTTCCGAATGCTCTTTGATTGTAGGTGAACTATAAATCCCAGCAACTGCAACTCTCAAATATCAAATTCAATTTTCCCCAAACTCCACCAGTGTTCATATTTGGGCATATTGAGTATTCATGCCAAGTTTGGTCCAGATCCATCATTGTTTAACTCCACAGTGCTCTCTGGTTGTAGGTGAACGACAACTCCCAAACTCAAAGTCAATTCCCACCAACCCTTCCAATATTTTCTTTTGGTCTTGGAGTTCTTTGTGCCAAGTTTGGTTCAATTCCATCGTTGGTGGAGTTCAGAATGCTCTGTGATTGTAGGGGAACTATAAATCCCAGCAACTACAACTTCCAAATGACAAGGTCTATTTTCCCCAAACCCCACCAGTGTTCATATTTGGGCATATTGAATATTTGTGCCAAGTTTGGTCCAGATCCAGAATTGTTTGAGTCCACAATGCTCTCTGGATGTAGGTGAACTACAACTCCCAAACTCAAGGCCACTGCCCACCAACCCTTCCAGTATTTACTATTGGTCTTTGGAGTTCTTTGAGCCAAGTTTGGTTCAATTCCATCGCTGGTGGAGTTCAGAATGCTCTTTGATTGTAGGTGAACTATAAATCCCAGCTACTACAACTCCCAAATGTCAAGATTCTATTTTCCCCAAACTCCACCAGTGTTCATATTTGAGCATATTGAATATTTATGCCAAGTTTGGTCCAGATGCATCATTGTTGTAGTTCATAGTGCTCTCTGGTTGTAGGTGAACTACAACTCCCAAACTCAAAGTCAATGCCCATCAACCCTTCCAATATTTTCTATTGGTTGTGGGAGTTCTTTGTGCCAAGTTTGCTTCAATTCCATCAGCGGTGGAGTTCCGAATGCTCTTTGATTGTAGGTGAACTATAAATTCCAGCAACTGCAACTCCCAAATATCAAATTCTATTTTCCCCAAACTCCACCAGTGTTCATATTTGGGCATATTGAGTATTCGTGCCAAGTTTGGTCCAGATCCATCATTGTTTAAGTCCACAGTGCTCTCTGGTTGTAGGTGAACTACAACTCCCAAACTCAAGGCCACTGCCCACCAACCCTTCCAGTATTTACTATTGGTCTTTGGAGTTCTTTGAGCCAAGTTTGGTTCAATTCCATCACCGGTGGAGTTCCGAATGCTCTTTGATTGTAGGTGAACTATAAATCCCAGCAACTGCAACTCCCAAATGTCAAATTCTATTTTCCCCAAACTCCACCAGTGTTCATATTTGGGCATATTGAATATTCGTGCCAAGTTTGGTCCAGATCCATCAATGTGTGAGTCCACAGCGCTCTCTGGTTGTAGGTGAACTACAACTCCCAAACTCAAAGTCAATGCCCACCAACCCTTCCAATATTTTCTATTGGTTGTGGGAGTTCTTTGTGCCAAGTTTGGTTCAATTCCATCACTGGTGGAGTTCAGAATGCTCTTTGATTGTAGGTGAACTATAAATCCCATCTACTACAACTCCCAAATGACAAAATCAATCCCCCCACAACCCCAGCACTATTCAAATTTGGGCATATCAGGTATTTGTGCCAAATTTGACCCAGTGAATGAAAATACATTCTGCATATCAGCTATTTATAATATAATGTAATATAATATATTGTATATACATATAATATTTATAATATTATAATGCAATGCAATATAATAATGTGTTTATATTGTGTTTACTGTATTGATGTATTGATATTATTATTATTATTATTTATTTATTATTATTATTATTATTTTATTATAATAATACTACTGCTAATAATGTGATATTAATTATTTATTTATATTACATGTAATATTACTAATAATATTACAATATAATGATATACTACAATATAGTAACATTTAATACTGATATTATACTATGCTAATAATCTATATATATAAAAACGTTCTGTGCATAATGAGTACCTTAAAAACAAAAGAACCAATGAACGAAATCACACCAAATTTGGCAACAATACGTCTCACAACACAAGGAGTGACCATCACTCAAAAAATTATAATTTTGTCATTTGGGAGTTGTAGTTGCTGGGATTTATAGTTCACTTACAATCAAAGAGCATTCTGAACTCCATCAATGATGGAATTGAACCAAACTTGGCACGCAGAACTCACATGACCAACAGAAAATACTGGAAGAGTTTGGTGGGCAGTGTCCTTTGGTTTTGGAGTTGTAGTTCACCTACATCTAGAGAGCACTGTGGACTCAAACAATGATAGATCTGGACCAAACTCTACACGAATACTCAATATGCCCAAATGTGAACAATGGTAGAGTTTGGGGAAAATAGACCTTGACATTTGGGAATTGTAGTAGCTGGGATTTATAGTTCACCTACAATCAAAGAGCATTCTGAACTCCACCAGCGATGGAATTGAACCAAACTTGGCACACAGAACTCTCAAGACCAATAGAAAATATTGGAGGGGTTGGTGGGCATTGACTTTGAGTTTGGGAGCTGTAGTTCACCTACATCCAGAGAGCACTGTGGACTCAAACAATGATGGATCTGGACCAAACTTGGCGTAAATATTCAATATGCCTAAATGTAAACACTGGTGGAGTTTGGGGAAAATAGACCTTGATATTTGAGAATTGCAGTTGCTGGGATTTATAGTTCACCTACAATCAAAGAGCATTCTGAACGCCACCAGCGATGGTATTGAACCAAACTTGGCACACAGGACTCCCAAGACCAATAGTTCACCTACATCAAGAGAGCACTGTGGACTCAAACAATGATGGATCTGGACCAAATTCTACACGGATACTCAGTATGCCCAAATGTGAACACTGGTGGAGTTTGGGGAAAATAGAATCTTGACATTTGGGAGTTGTAGTTGCTGGGATTTATAGTTCACCTACAATCACAGAGCATTCTGAACCCCACCAACGATAGAATTGGGCCAAACCTCCCACACAGAACCCCCATGTGGGCCACAGCAACGCGTGGCAGGGGACAGCTAGTATAATATATTGTATGTTTATATATCTTGTAAGCCGCTCTGAGTCCCCTTCGAGGTGAGAATAGCAGCATATAAATGTCATAAATAAATAAATAATAATAATAATAATTAAATATTTACATTATGATTCATAACAGTAGCAAAATTACAGTTATGAAGTAGCAACGAAAATAATGTTATGGTTGGGGGTCACCACAACATGAGGAACTGGATTAAGGGGTAGTGGCATTAGGAAGGTTGAGGAAGACTGCAATATATATACCCTGCTTTTTTTTATCTCTTCAGCATCTCATAAGGAGTCCAGTTTTGATGTGATTCTCTCAGGCATGGTGCCTGGCAGCTCAACGGCGCACAGTACGGAAGTGCTGGCCGAAATAGCGCGGATCCTCAAGCCAGGAGGACGGGTGCTTCTGAAGGAAGTGGTGACAACAGAGACGAGTAAGGAATTATTATTATTATTATTATTATTATTATTAACTTTATTTGTACCCCGCTAGCATCTCCCGAAGGACTCGATGCGGCTTACACAGGCCGAAGCCTCAGAACACAATACAGTAGAACATAACACAACAATAAACAAAGCAAATCAAAATAATTAAGCAAAATAACAGCAACAGTGACAATACATCAAGACACTTTAAAACTGGGCCGGCCGGCGCAATGGGGTACAGGGGTTAACAGTGCTGAAATGGCAGGAGGAACGTAGGATTAAATAGTGCGGTGTGCAGTAATATTGATTGTACTAAAGTGCTTCTAGGACTTGGGATGGGGATTCCTAATCTGAGAAGGCACATCGGAACAGCCAAGTTTTTAGATTCCTTCTGAAAACTGCCTGTCGAAGATCTTTTGGAAGGGCATTCCAGAGTCGGGGGGCCGCCACAGAGAAGGCCCTGTCCCGTGTCCCCACCAAGCGCGCTTGCGACGTAGGTGGGATCACGAGCAGGGCCTCCCCAGATGACCGCAGCGAGCGTGTGGGTTCGTAGATGGAGATGCGGTCACGCAGGTAGGGTGGTCCCAACCCGTTCAGGGCTTTGTAGGTGAGCACCTGCACCTTGAATTGGGCTCGGAAAATAAATGGCAGCCAGTGGAGCTCCTTAAACAGAGGGGTAGACCTCTCTTGATAATGAGCTCCAGTTAGCATCCTAGCTGCTGCCCGCTGGACCAATTGAAGTTTCCGAGCCGTCTTCAAGGGCAGCCCCACGTAGAGCACATTGCAGTAATCCATTCTAGAGGTGACCAAAGCATGGACCACCCCGGCCAGATCAGCCTTCGCGAGGTACGGTCGCAGCTGGCGCACAAGTCTCAATTGTGCAAAGGCCCTCCCAGATACCGCCGACACCTGAGCCTCAAGTGTGAGCGAAGAATCCAGGAGGACACCCAAACTGCGGACCTGTGGCTTCAGGGGGAGTGTAACCCCGTCCAACACAGGTAGCCACCCTATACCCCGATCCGGTTTGCGATCGACCAGGAGGACCTCTGTCTTGTCGGGATTGATCTTCAGCTTGTTCCTCCTCATCCAGATCGACACAGCGGCCAGGCACTCGTCCAGCACCCGAGAGGCCTCCTTGGAATTAGGTGGAAAGGAGTAGTAGAGTTGTGTATCATCCACATAAAGATGGCACCCAACTCCAAAACCCCGGATGACCTCTCCTAGCGGTTTCATGTAGATGTTGAAAAGCATAGGAGACAGAATAGAGCCTTGCGGGACCCCACAGGTCAAAGGCCAGGGGTCCGAGCAGGCGTCTCCCAGCTTCACCATCTGGGTGAATTGACCCTTCATTGCCATGGCTCAATGCTATGGAATTGCACTACGTAACAAAATTTGAAAAAAGAAATCTCTTCCTGGTTTGGAAGTGTTATTTTCTGTTTCATTGTGCTGTCTTTACTGTGAAAGCAGTAATTCTACTCCAGAAACTTCATTTTTGAGGCTACCATAAATTATATTCAATTGGTTGAGACTCAATGAGATCATTATTGAAAAACTAGATGTGCTGCGAGGTGTCCTTTCTGCAAAGAATTTTTTTTTTTTGCAGTTTAATATACTTTCCCCATGTTTTTGCAATATTACTGATAATGAAATGACATTTAAGCACAATTCCTAGGTCTTATTTTCTGGAAAATATGGTATTTTAACTTAACCGATATTCACTCCGACCTATAGTTGTATTAATTCTGAAATATTATTATTATCATTATAATAATGATGATGTGATGGATTAAAACATTGTGCCGACTGGACTGCTGACCGAAAGGTTGGCGGTTTGAATCCAGGGAGCAGGATGAGCTCCTGTCTGTCAGCTCCAGCTTCCCATGCAGAGACAGGAGAAAAGCCTCTCACAGCATGGTAAAATTAATAGTTGTATTAATTCTGAATTATTATTATTATCATTATAATAATGATGGTGTGGTGGGTTAAACCATTGTGCCAACTGGACTGCTGACAGAAAGATCGGCGGTTTGAATCCAGGGGGCTGGATGAGCTCCTGTCTGTCAGCTCCAGCTTCCCATGTGTGGACAGGAGAGAAGCCTCCCACAGGATGATGAAATTAATCGTTGTATTAATTCTGAAATATTATTATTATCATCATTATAATAATGATGGTCTGATGGGTTAAAACATTGTGCCAGCAGGACTGCTGACCGAAAGGTCAGCAGATTGAATCCAGGGAGCGGGATGAGCTCCCGTCTGTCAGCTCCAGCTTCCCATGTGGGGACAGGAGATAAGCCTCCCACAGGATGATGAAATTAATAGTTGTATTAATTCTGAATTATTATTATTACTATTATTATTATCGTTATAATAATGTTGTGCCAACTGGACTGCTGACCAAAAGGTCAGCGGTTTGAATCCAGGGAGTTGGATGAGCTCCTGTCTGTCAGCTCCAGCTTCCCATGTGGGGACAGGAGAGAAGCCTCCCACAGGATGGTAAAATTAATAGTTGTATTAATTCTGAATTATCATCATCATCATAGTGATGGTGTGATGGGTTAAAACATTGTGTCAGCAGGACTGCTGACCAAAAGGTCAGCGGTTTGAATCCAGAGAGCTGGATTCAATCTAATCACAATTTAAAACAAAACCAATACAAAAAAATTGGAAAAAATCCCTCAAATATTAGTATTCAGATATAAAGTTAAATTAAAATTACATTTATAACCCCTCTCTTCCTTTTGAGTAAATACAGGCAATTGCTGAAAAGGTCCCACTTAATATTACTGAAACTGGACTGTGTTGACTCATTTCCTCTTGCTTGATTCCTACATTTCATATTTATCTAGCAAATCCCATTAGTTTCCCCCATTTTATTTGGAACTAGCTTGGGTACCCGGCACTGTACTTTAATCCAATTTTTATTTCCCATCTTTTCTATTATCCTGCTTATGGGGATTAGTTGACCATTTCTATCAAAAATCAAACTTCAGGAACTGTTTTCCGTGATTTGAGCCTCTTCTCCTATACTTCAAATTGGCTTTTCTAGTCACAGCACACCCAAATACCTGGGAGTCAGGGACAGAAGGGACAGAAAGCTTCATCTATGCTGATGATCGTGCCATCACCGCTCAAGCAAGGAGCTTTGAGATGGTTGAACAGAAGCTCTCCGAAGCTCTAGGTGCTCTAACTGCCTATTACAGGGAAAACCAGCTGAACCCTAATCCATCTAAAACACAGACATGTGCCTTTCACCTTAAGAACAGACAAGCATCCAGAGCTCTGAGGATTACCTGGGGAGAAAGGAATCCCACTGAAGCATTGCAACACACCCAAATACCTTGGAGTCACTTTGGACCATGCTCTGACCTACAAGAAGCACTCCCTGAACATCAAACAAAAAGTGGGTGCTAGAAACAACATAATACGAAAGCTGACTGGCACAACCTGGGGATCACAACCAGACACAGTGAAGACATCTGCCCTTGCACTTTGCTACTCTGCTGCTGAGTACGCATGCCCAGTGTGGAACACATCTCACCACACTAAAACAGTGGATGTGGCTCTTAATGAGACATGCCGCATTATCACGGGGTGTCTGCGCCCTACACCACTGGAGAAATTACACTGTTTAGCCGGTATTGCACCACTTGACATCTGCCAGGAAGTAGCAACCAATCGTGAAAGGACCAAGGCAGAGACATCTCCAGCTCATCCCCTGTTTGGGTATCAGCCAGCACATCAACGACTGAAATCAAGAAATAGTTTTCTAAGATCTACAGAGACACTCGCTGGAACACCTCAGCAAGCGAGAGTCCAAAAGTGGCAGGCTAAAACCCAGAAACTCAATCAATGGCTGATACCAAATGAGAGACTCCCCCCTGGGCACACAGAGGACTGGGTGACTTGGAAGGCGCTGAACAGACTGCGCTCTGGCACCACAAGATGCAGAGACAACCTGAAGAAATGGGGCCACAAAGTGGAATCCTCGACATGCGAGTGTGGAGAAGAGCAAACCACTGACCACTTGCTGCAATGCAACCTGAGCCCTGCCACATGCACAATGGAGGACCTCCTTGCGGCAACACCAGAGACACTCCAAGTGGCCAGATACTGGTCAAAGGACATCTAATCAACTACTAAGCTTGCAAACTTTGTGTTTTGTTTGTTTGTTTGTTAAAAATGCAATACAACTGTTTGTTTTGCTCCTGACACGATAAATAAATAAATCCTATAGTTCATATTGGGTTTTGACTTCATGTTCTCTCTTCCAGTTAACAGCAACAAACTCAAGGCAAGAGCCAAGCTACCTGCAGCTTTGACCCTCTCTGGCTTAATAGACGTAAAGGAGGTATGTGTTTGGATTTTAAATCTTATATAGATTGTGTCCAAGAAGGGCACTTACTTAAGATACTTTACCAAAAAAAAAACAACCCTTGAAGCAAATAATAAGAAATTTTAAAACTAATGGGAAAAGCCCATGGGAGGATTTAGGAACCTTCTGCACTGCCATATAAAATCCAGATTATCAGCTTTGAACTGTGTAGACTCATATAACCCAATTCAAAGCAGGTAATGTGAATTGTTTGCTTTGATAATCTGGATTACATGGCAGTGTAGAAAGCATACAACTATAGCAAACATATTATTCATATGTGGGGAAATCATAGGTTTTTAATCCGTTTAAGGCAGTAGTTCTCAACCTTCCGAATGCCATGACCCCTTAATATGGTTCCTCATGTTGTGGTGACCCCCCCAACCATAAAATTATTTTTGTTGCTATTTAATAACTAATTTCGCTACTGTTATGAATCATAATGTAAATATCTGATCTGTAGGGTGTAATTTCATTCACTGGACCAAATTTGGCACCAATACACCCAAATTTGAATACTGGTGGAGTTGGGGGTTTGATTTTGTCATTTGGGAGTTGTAGGTGCTGGGATTTATAGTTCACCTACAATGAAAGAGCATTCTGAACTCCACCAACGATGGAATTGAACCAAACTTGGCACACAGAACTCCCATGATCAACAGAAAATACTGGGAGAGTTTGGTGGGCACTGACCTTGAGTTTTGGAGTTGTAGTTCACCTACATCCAGAGAGTACTGTGGACTCAAACAATGAAGGATCTGGACCAAACTTGGCACAAATACTCCATATGCCCAAATGGGAACACTGGTGGAGTTTAGGGAAAATAGACCTTGACATTTGGGAGTTGTCACTGCTGGGATTTATAGTTCACCTACAATGAAAGAGCATTCTGAACCCCAGCAATGATAGAATTGAACCAAACTTGGCACACAGAACTCCCATGATCAACAGAAAATACTGGGAAAGTTTGGTGGGCACTGACCTTGAGTTTTGGAGTTGTAGTTCACCTACATCCAGAGAGTACTGTGGACTCAAACAATGAAGGATCTGGACCAAACTTGGCACAAATACTCCATATGCCCAAATGGGAACACTGGTGGAGTTTAGGGAAAATAGACCTTGACATTTGGGAGTTGTCACTGCTGGGATTTATAGTTCACCTACAATGAAAGAGCATTCTGAACCCCAGCAATGATAGAATTGAACCAAACTTGGCACACAGAACTCCCATGATCAACAGAAAATACTGGGAAAGTTTGGTGGGCACTGACCTTGAGTTTTGGAGTTGTAGTTCACCTACATCCAGAGAGTACTGTGGACTCAAACAATGAAGGATCTGGACCAAACTTGGCACAAATACTCCATATGCCCAAATGGGAACACTGGTGGAGTTTAGGGAAAATAGACCTTGACATTTGGGAGTTGTCACTGCTGAGATTTATAGTTCACCTACAATCAAGGAGCGTTCTGAACCCCACCAATGATAGAATTGCGCCAAACTTCCCACACAGAGATCCCCATGACCAATAGAAAATACTGTGTTTCCTGATGGTCTTTGGCGACCCCTCCGACACCCCTTCACGACCCCTCCAGGGGTCCAGACCCCCAGGTTGAGAAACACTGGTTTAAGGGGTTTAACTGTTTATTTTTAATGCCAATAATAATAGTAATAGCGGCTCTGTAACATTATTTTGTTTTTCAAACATTTTTTTTTAGTTTTGCTAGCAGCTAAGTCTCATATTAATGGTGATCCTTTTAAAATTCTTTTACTTCATTTCACCTCCTGTTATTTGTAAGCCTCCTTGAGTCCTAGTTTTGGGGGGAGAGAGGAGATATAAATAAAGCTGATGCTACTCTGAGCCTGGAACCCCAGGTTTCGGCGGTGGTCAGGGGAGCTTTTGCACAATTAAAACTTGTGCGCCAGCTGCGTCCGTACCTTGGGAAGGCTGACTTGGCCACGGTAGTACACGCTTTGGTTACATCCTGCTTAGACTACTGCAACGCTCTCTACGTGGGGTTGCCTCTGAAGACTGCCCGGAAGCTGCAGCAAGTACAACGTGCGGCAGCCAGATTACTAACGGGTGCTGGGTACAGGGAGCACACCACTCCGCTGTTTCACCAGCTCCACTGGCTGCCGATTAGTTTCCGAGCACAATTCAAAGTGCTGGTGTTAACCTATAAAGCCCTAAACGACTCCGGCCCTGTTTACCTCTCCGAATGTATTCTCCCCTACGAACCATCAAGACCATTAAGATCGTCTGGAGGGGCCCTGCTCTCGGTCCCTCCACCTGCACAAGCACGGCTGGTGGGGACGAGGGACAGGGCCTTCTCGATGGTGGCCCCTCGACTTTGGAATTCCCTGCCATTAGAGATCAGAACTGCCCCCTCCCTCATGACGTTCAGGAAATTAACAAAGACCTGGTCGTGGAACGTGGCATTTGACAACTGATTTAATTATTTGCCCACATGAAAGGAGGATGATGAATGGGATTGTGATGGTGTCGGACGATTTGGCTCTTTTAACTGGGATGATAATGTTTTAATGTGTATGGTGCTGATATTTTAATCGTGTAATGAAGTGGCATTGTGTTGTTATTGTATATTTTTTTGTATGTTAACACATGTTGTGAACCGGTCCGAATCCCTCTTTGAAGGTGAGAGGGTCGGTATATAAAACCTCAAAATAAATAATAATAATAAATAAATAAATAAATACTCTGCTTTGTTTTGCCTTGTCTTGCATTCCAGCTCCAGAAGGAGACTTTGACGTCAGAGCAAGCCCGGTCCATCCAGGAGCGCCTGGGTTTGCAGGGCGAGGAGCTCCTCTCTGTTCAGATGGAAGGAAAAAAACCAAATTTTGAAGTGGGATCCTCAAGCCAGCTCAGACTTTCTTTTGCCAAGAAACCCATTGCAGCTGGTAAGAAAGAGCTGCGTGCAAGCCCTTCCTTCCTTCCTTCCTTCCTTCCTTCCTTCCTTCCTTCCTTCCTTCCTTCCTTCCTTCCCTCCCTCCCTCCCTCCCTCCCTCCCTCCCTCCCTCCCTCCCATCTCTTTTCTCTCTCTTCCTTTCCTTCTTTGCCCCTTATTCCTTCCTTTCTATCTATCTCACTCTTCCTCCCTTCTTTGCCTGTTCATTCCCTTCTTTTTCCCTTCCTCCCTCCCTCCCTTTCTCTCTCTCTGTTTCTTTATCTTTTCCCTCCCTTCTTTGCCACTTTTTCATTCCCTTTTCTCTTTCTTTCCTTCTTTTCTTCTTTCCTCCCTTCCTCTCTTTCTCTATGTCTCTCTCTTCCCTACCTTCTTTACCCCCTTTTTCCCTTCTTTTCTCATTCCTTCCTTGTTTTCTCTCTCACTCTCTCTTTGCCCCTTCTTTGTCCTTTCTTTATTCCTTATTTCCCCCTCTCTCGTTCTCTTCCCTCCCTTCTTTGCCCCTTCTTTGCCCCTTCTTTATTCCTCTACCCTTTTCTTCCTTTCTCTCTCTCTCTTCCTTTCTCTTTGCCCCTTCTTCCCTCCTTCCTTCCTATCTCACTCTCTTCCTCCCTTCTTTGCCTGTTTGTTCCTTTCTTTTTCCGTCCCTCCCTTCCTTTCTCTCTCTTTCTCTCTTTCTCTCTTGCCTCTCTTCTTTGCCACTTTTGCATTCCCTTCTTTTCTCTTTCTTTCCTTTTTTCTTCTTTCCTTCCTTCCTCTCTTTCTCTTTCTCTCTCTTCCCTGCCTTCTTTGCCCCTTCTTTTTTCCTTCTTTTCTCTTTCCTTCCTTCTTTTCCTCTTCTTTATTCCTTCTTTCCTTCCTTTCTTTCCCCCGTCTCTCTTTCTCTTTTCTCCCTTCTTTACCCCTACTTTATTTCTTTACTCTTTCCTTCCTTTCTTCCTTTCTCTCTCTCTCTTTCCTCCCTTCTTTGCCCCTTCTTTTTTCCTTTCTTTTCTCTTTCCTTCCTTCTTTTCTCTCTCTCTTTCTCTTTCCTCCCTTCTTTGCCCCTTCTTTATTCCTTTTTCCTCCTCCAGATCCACCCCCTCCCTTTCCTTCTTTTCTTTTCCTTTCCTTTTTTCCCCTTTATTTATTTATTTATTTGCTTTATTTCTATACTGCATTTTTCAGCCCAAACAGGCAACTCAATGCGGTTTACAAGGTACAAATTATCATAACAATGTCAGTGCAATTAAAAACACAACAAATGTAACAACAGGATCAACAACACCGATCCACAACAATTAACAAACAACATGAAACAAACATAGCGCCTCAATGAAATCAGATCCGAACTCATAATCCTTGTGCCATTCCTATGTTCCATTTACCGTCTTCCTATGTTCGGTTGCACTGTTTAACCAAACGCTTGTTCATAAAGCCAGGTCTTAACCTTCTTCCGAAACGCCAGCAACAAAGGTGCCTGTCTGATGTCTACCGGTAAGGCATTCCATAGCCGAGGGGCCACCACTGAGAAGGCCCTGTCTCTCGTCCCCGCCAAGCGCGCCTGTGACGCAGGCGGGACCGAGAGCAGGGCCTCCCCAGACGATCTTAATGTTCTAGTCGGTTCATAGGTGGACATGCATTCGGAGAGGTAAGCGGGGCCAGAACTGTTTAGGGCTTTATAGGCTAAAGCCAGCACCTTGAATTGTGCCCGGTAGCAGATTGGCAGCCAGTGGAGCTGGCTCAACAGAGGAGTGGTACGCTCCCTGAGTGCCGCTCCCGTTAGCAACCTGGCTGCCGAGCGCTGGACCATCTGAAGCTTCCGGGCAGTCTTCAAGGGTAACCCCACGTAGAGCGCGTTGCAGTAATCAATACGGGATGTAACCAGAGCGTGGACTACCGTGGCCAAGTCAGTCTTCCCAAGGTACAGGCGCAACTGGCGCACAAGTTTTAATTGTGCAACTGCTCCCCTGGACACCGCCGAAACTTGGGGTTCCAAGCTTAGCGAAGAGTCCAGGATCACACCCAAGCTGCGAACCTGTGTCTTCAGGGGGAGTGTAACCCCGTCTAACACAGGCTGTAGCCCTATACCCTGTTCGGCCCTTCGACTGACCAGGAGTGCCTCTGTCTTATCTGGATTCAATTTCAATTTGTTCGCCCTCATCCAGTCCGATACAGTGGCCAGACACCGGTTCAGGACCTGAACAGCCTCCTTAGTAGCAGGTGGGAAGGAGTGACAGAGTTGGACGTCATCTGCGTACAGATAACACCGCACCCCGAAACTCCGGATGATCTCTCCCAACGGCTTCATGTAGATGTTAAATAACATGGGGGACAATATAGAGCCCTGCGGGACCCCACAAGACAATGGGTCTTGGCTGTCAGCAGCATGGAGGTGCATCCGCTGCTGGGAACTCACGCGGGAGGGATTCTGTGTGTGCGTGCTAAGCAAGTTAATCCATTTTGAGTTATGGGAAGGAATTCTGGGAAATGAAGTCCAGTATTCAAAGAAAGGATGAAAATGCACGCTCTGAGAGTTAGGAAAGGCTGTCCAGGAAGGCACAATCAAACACTCCCAAAAGATGACCATCCATTTTTACTTTATAGCAACCCTGAGCTATAATATATCTATAATAATAATATCTATATATCTATCATAACAATATCTATGTCTACAATATAGCAATGGATGGCGGGTACAGCTAGCGTGCTATAATTTCGTTCTCCTATCTTTCCTATCTCTCTTGTCTTCAGAAAAGCCAGCTGTGGATCCTTCTGCTGCCAAGCTGTGGACTCTTTCTGCCAATGATATGAACGATGATGATGTGGTGAGTGCAAAAAAGAGCCTCCTAGACAAGCTAGAAGTGTTCAGATTTTTTTCCTCATATATGTCAGTATTATGGTTTCCACATGAGAAGTTCTGTATTTTATATATTTCTCTATGTTCTAATGCAGTGCTTCTCAACCTTCCTAATGCTGCGACCCCTTAATACAGTTCCACATGTTGTGGTGACCCCCAACCATTACATTATTTTGTGGCTACTTCATAACTCTAATTTTGCTACTGTTATGAATCGTAATGTAAATATCTAATATGCAGGATGTATTTTCATTCACTGGACCAAATTTGGCACAAATACACAATATACCCAAATTGGAATGCTGTGGAGTTGTTGTTTTTTTTTGGGGGGGGGGGGGGTTGATTTTGTCATTTGGGAGTTGTAATTGCTGGGATTTCTAGTCTACCTACAATTAAAGAGCATTCTGAACTTCACCCAAGATGGAATTGAACCCAACTTGGCACACGGACTGCTCAGGACCAAAAGAAAATACTGGAAGGGTTTGGTGGGCATTGACCGTGCGTTTTAGAGTTGTAGTTCACCTACATCCTGACTGCACTGTGGACTCAAACAACAATGGATCTGGACCAAACTTGGCACAAATACTCAAAAAGCCCAAATGTCAACACTGGTGGAGTTTGGGGAAAACAGATCTTGATATTTGCAATTTGTAGATGCTGGGATTTATAGTTCACCTACAATCAAAGAGCATTCTGAACCCCACGAATGATAGAATTGGGGCAAACTTTCCACACAGAACCCCCACAACCAACAGAAAATACTGGAAGGGTTTGGTAGGCATTGAACTTGAATTTTGGAGTTGTAGTTCACCTACATCCTGACTGCACTGCACCTACATCCAGATCCACAACAATGGATCTGGACCAAACTTGGCACAAATACTCAAAAAGCCCAAATGTGAACACTGGTGGAGTTTGGGGAAAACAGATCTTGATATTTGCAATTTGTAGATGCTGGGATTTATAGTTCACCTACAATCAAAGAGCATTCTGAACCCCACGAATGATAGAATTGGGGCAAACTTTCCACACAGAACCCCCACACCAACAAAAAATACTGGAAGGGTTTGGTAGGCATTGAGCTTGAATTTTGGAGTTGTAGTTCGCCTACATCCAGAGAGCAGGAGGAGGGCTTTTGGTGGAAGGATTTGCCATCTGTTTCCAAAAATGAAGAGGAAGACAGGTAGAGAGATCTTCAACTTTATTTGCCAAAGGGTTTCCTAAGCCCATCAGAAATATGTGTTCTCTGATGCTCTTTGGTGACCCCTCTGAAATCCCTTCACGACCCCCTCAGGGGTCCCGACCCCCTGGTTGAGAAACACTGCTCTAATGGCCTACTCTGCACTGCATTGTTTTCATAGAATCATAGAATCAAAGAGTTGGAAGAGACCTCCTGGGCCATCCAGTCCAACCCCATTCTGCCAAGAAGCAGGAATATTGCATTCAAATCACCCCTGACAGATGGCCATCCAGCCTCTGCTTAAAAGCTTCCAAAGAAGGAGCCTCCACCACACTCCGGGGCAGAGAGTTCCACTGCTGAACGGCTCTCACTGTCAGGAAGTTCTTCCTGATGTTCAGATGGAATCTCCTCTCTTGTAGTTTGAAGCCATTGTTCCGCGTCCTAGTCTCCAAGGAAGCAGAAAACAAGCTTGCTCCCTCCTCCCTGTGGCTTCCTCTCACATATTTATACATGGCTATCATATCTCCTCTCAGCCTTCTCTTCTTCAGGCTAAACATGCCCAGTTCCCTAAGCCACTCCTCATAGGGCTTGTTCTCCAGACCCTTGATCATTTTAGTTGCCCTCCTCTGGACACATTCCAGCTTGTCAATATCTCTCTTGAATTGTGGTGCCCAGAATTGGACACAATATTCCAGATGTGGTCTACCCAAAGCAGAATAGAAAGGTAGCATTATTTCCTTAGATCTAGACACTATGCTCCTCTTGATACAGGCCAAAATCCCATTGGCTTTTTTTTTGCCGCCACATCACATTGTTGGCTCATGTTTAACTTGTTGTCCACGAGGACTCCAAGATCTTTTTCACACGTACTGTTCTCGAGCCAGGCATTGTCCCCATTCTGTATCTTTGCATTTCATTTTTTCTGCCAAAGTGGAGTATCTTGCATTTGTCACTGTTGAACTTCATTTTGTTAGTTTTGGCCCATCTCTCTAATCTGTTTTGAGGCAAAATATTGACAGGCTTTTGTAACAGCAGTAAAGTAGGAACAACATTCCCAAAATGAAGAGGGCTTTTTGGAAACCTAAGTGTTTTGGTTCCCTAGACATCAGAGTCATTATTCATGACTTCATTTCAGGATCTTCTGGATTCAGATGAGCTTCTCGATCCAGAAGATTTGAAAAAGCCCGATCCAGCTTCCCTCAAAGCTCCGTCCTGCAAGGAAGCCGGAAAGAGGAAGGCCTGCAAAAACTGGTGAGTCCTGTTGTTCTTTCTGCTCTTTATCGCTACTCAAAGCTTATATACTTCTGTGTAAACATTTCTAGTCTATTGAAGGGGTGTGAACTCATCAATTTAGCCAAAGACTCTTAAACAAGGGATAGATAAGTAATGCAACATTTGGGTTTCTGTATAAACATTCCAAATCTAATTAAAGGGTGCTCGTCCATCTATTATCCATTTTTTTTATAAATGATGGGCAGATATGTAATGCAGAATGTATTTATGGGCAGTAGTCATACTTTTGGACAACAAATCGTATTATAGCCGTCTTTTTCTAATTCTTTACTAATTCCATATAAAGTTCCCACTCTTCCATGAAGTTATGTCGAAGACACCTACAATCTATCCAAAATCTCTCAAAATTATAGTTTTATTATTATTACTATTATTATTATTATTATTATTATTATTATTGATGGATAATAATCTATCCAAAATCTCTCAAAATTATAGTTTTATTATTATTACTATTATTATTATTATTATTATTGATGGATAATAATCTATCAAAATCTCTCAAAATTATAGTTTTCTTATAATTATAATTATTTATTATTGATGGATAATTATCCAAATCTCTGAAAATTATTATTATTATTATTATTATTATTATTATTGATGGAAGTCAATAGTAGTAAACTGCTTAAAGTGCAAAAGACAAAGAGGGAATACCGTAAAAACACAATGCAGAGCAGAAGAGAAAACTGGCAAAAGAAGGCTCTCCATTGACGATTCCTAGGAAAAATTGAGAGCCGAATTGACAAAGAAAAAACATGGCTGTGACTCACAAATGGGACTCTGAAAAAGTAGACAAAGGAGGGCCATCAGAGCCAGAATTGAAAAGTCCACGACACATCCCAAGTGTAGACTCTGCAAGGAAGCAGATGAAACAACAGATCCCATCCTCAGCTGCTGCAAGAAGATTGCGCAGACAGACTCCAAGCAGAGGCACAACACCATTGCTCAGATGATTCATTGGAACTTGTGCCACAAACACCATCTGCCTGCGACAAAGAGCTGGTGGGACCACAAGCCGGAAAAAGTTACAGAGAATGAACAACCAAACTCCTCTGGGACTTCCGAATTTAGACAGAGAGAGTTTTGGAGCACTCTACTCCTGAGCTCACGATCATGTTATAAAACAAAGTATGGATTGTTGATGTCGCAATTCCAGGTGAGAGCAGGATTGAAGAGAAACAACTGGAAAAGCTGACACAATATGAGGATTTAAAGATTGAACTGCAAAGACTCTGGCACAAGCCAGTCAAAGTGGTCCCAGTGGTGATCAGCACACTGGGTGCAGTGCCTAAAGACCTTGGCCTGCACTTAAACACAATCGGCACTGACAAGATTACCATCTTTCAACTGCAAAAGGCCACCTTACTGGAATCTGCATGCATTATTTGCTGGTACATCACATAGTATTAGACACTTGGGAAGTGTTCGACGTGGGATCCAAAACAACAGCTAGCAGAGTGACCTTGTTTGCTGTGGACTCATCTTGGTGTGTATCAAATAATAATAATAATAATAATAATAATAATAATAATAATAATCGGTACACTGGATGCCATGCCAAAAGATCTGAGCCGGCATTTGGAAACAATAAACATTGACAAAATCATGATCTGTCAACTGCAAAAGGCCACCTGACTTGGATCTGCGCGCGTCATTCGAAAATACATCACACAGTTCTAGACGCTTGGGAAGGGTTCGACTTGTGATTTTGTGATACGAAATCCAGCATATAGATCTCGTTTGCTGTGACATACTGTGCTTTTGTGTCAATAATAATAATAATAATAATAATAATAATTCTTTATATCCCGCTTTTCTCCCTAATGGGACCAAAAGTGGGTTACAACACAAAACAATGCAAATCAAAACACCTCTATGCACATAATGAAAGTGAAAATATGTATGTGGCTGGGGTGCAAACGCAAAGGAATGAATACTTTGGGGGTGTTGTGTGATTTCTGTTAAACAGGCAGGACAGATAGAAGTATTATGTTGGCATTTTTCCCAACATTGGCGTCCTGGAGGTTGTGCTCAATTTCGGCCACAAGGGGTGCTGTCGCTCTATCATCTATAAACAAAAGAGCCTTGCTCACAGACGACCTCCTTCCTTTGATCGCTACCAATTTTCCCCCCTGATATTTCTTTTATGGCCCCTATTATCACATCACCCCAGTGATTCCAGCCATGAAAGCCTTTGATGGTACAATGAATATGTTGCTAGATAAATGGTGACGAAACCTGTTTCTCCCCGCAGTACCTGTGGCCTTGCTGAAGAGCTGGAGCAGGAGAAGAGGAGCGCACAGCCCAAGTCCGCTTGTGGGAATGTAAGGACTTTACTCTATTAAACTGTCCATTCTGATGGTTTTGCATCTCCTTCTTCTGGCGCGTTTAGGATATAATGCCATTTGCAGAACGCCACAGTGCACACGTCTACGTTTCCAACTTATTCCTTAGGTTGCAGCGTTTTCATCACATCAGAGCAGGCACTGTTTAATTGACTATTGACCCTGGTGGCACGGCGGGTTAAACTACTGAGCTTGCTGGTTCGAATCCAGGGAGTGGGGTAAGCTCCTGCTGTTAGCCCCAGCTTCTACCAATCTAGCAGTTTGAAAACATGCCAAAGTGAGTAAATCAATAGGTACCACTCCAGCAGGAAGGTTTATTTATTTCATGTCAGGTGTTGCTGCAAGGAGGTCCTCCATTGTGCATGTGGCAGGGCTCAGGTTGCATTGCAGCAGGTGGTCAGTGGTTTGCTCCTCTCCGCACTCACATGTTGTGGATTCCACTTTGTGGCCCCATTTCTGAAGGTTGGCTCTGCATCTCGTGGTGCCAGAGTGCAGTCTGTTCAGTGCCTTCCAAGTCACCCAGTCCTCTGTGTGCCCAGGGGGGAGTCTCTCATTTGGTATCAGCCATTGGTTGAGGTTCTGGGTTTGAGCCTGCCACTTTTGGACTCTCACTTGCTGAGGTGTTCCAGCGAGTGTCTCTGTAGATCTTAGAAAACTATGTCTGGATTTAAGTCGTTGACGTGCTGGCTGATACCCAAACAAGGGATGGGCTGGAGGTGTCTCTGCCTTGGTCCTTTCTCTATTGGCTGCCACTTCCCGGCGGATGTCAGGTGGTGCAATACCGGCTAAGCAGTGTAATTTCTCCAGTGGTGTAGGGCGCAGGCACCCCGTGATAATGCGGCATGTCTCATTAAGAGCCACATCCACTGTTTTAGCGTGGTGAGATGTGTTCCACGCTGGGCATGCATACTCAGCAGCGGAGTAGCACAGCGCAAGGGCAGATGTCTTCACTGTATCTGGTTGTGAACCCCAGGTTGTGCCAGTCAGCTTTCGTATGATATTGTTTCTAGCACCCACGTTTTGCTTGATGCCACTTTTTGCTTGATGGTAGGAAGGCAATGGCGCTCCATGCAGTCATGCCAGTGGCCACATGACCTTGGAGGTGTCTATGTACAATGCCAGCTTAGAAATGAAGATAAACACTGAGTCCGAGAGTTGGACACAAATAGACTTATTTGGTCCAGATCAATCAAGTTACAGAGAATTTATTTATTTATGGCATTTATTCCATCCTTCTCACACCGAAGGGGACTCAGAGCAGTTTTTGTTTTGTTTGACATGTCAGGAGTGACTTGAGAAACTGCAAGTCGCTTCTGGTGTGAGAGAATTGGCCGTCTGCAAGGATGTTGCCCAGGGGACGCCCGGATATTTTGATGTTTTGTCATCCTTGTGGGAGGCTTCTCTCATGTCCCCGCATACATATATACCAAATCGAACACGATTTTACCTCGGCGATTTGGTATAGATGCATTTTATCTATATGTATTTTAATCTTGTATTGTTGTATGATGTTTCAACTTGTATTAGTAGCATTGAATCCTTGCTGTAAGCCGGTCTGAGTCCCTCTACGGAGGTGAGAAGATCGGGATATAAAAGTTTTAAATAAATATCAATAAAGAGGAAAATTCCCCTAAAACCGGAATGCTACCTACTAGGCCTAACAGATAAGAAGTGGGACAAAGAGACTGATAAGGTATTTATTTACCTAATAACAACAGCTTGTATCCTATTAGCCAAAGTATGGAGACAAATCAATCAAGGTGAAAGAAGAAAGCGCAAAAGCCGGGTTGCAGCTAAACATCAAAAAAACCAAGATTATGGCAACAAGAATGATTGACAACTGGGAAATAGAGGGAGAAAATGTGGAGGCCGTGACAGACTTTGTATTTCTAGGTGCAAAGATGACTGCAGATGCAGACTGTGGCCAGGAAATCAGGAGACGCTTCCTTCTTGGGAGGAGAGCAATGTCCAGTCTCGATAAAATAGTCAAGAGTAGAGACATCAGACTGGCAACAAAGATCCATTGCCTAGTCAAAGCCATGGTCTTCCCTGTAGTCACCTACGGATGTGAGAGCTGGACCTGAGGGAAGGCTGAGCGAAGGAAGAGAGATGCTTTTGAGCTGTGGTGTTGGAGGAAAGTCCTGAGAGTGCCTTGGACTGCGAGAAGATCCAACCAGTCCATCCTCCAGGAAAGAAAGCCCGACTACTCACTGGAGGGAAGGAGACTAGAGACAAAGTGGAAGTCCTTTGGCCACATCATGAGGAGACAGCAAAGCCTAGAGAAGGGAATGATGCTGGGGAAAGGGGAAGGCAAAAGGAAGAGGGGCCGACCAAGGGCAAGACGGGTGGATGGCATCCTTGAAGCGACTGGACTGACCTCGAAGGAGCTGGGGGTGGTGACGGCCGACAGGGAGCTCTGGCATGGACTGGTCCATGAGGTCACAAAGAGTCGGAGACGACTGAACGAATGAACAACATGGAGACAAAGGACAATACCAACAGAGGAAGAATGGATAGAGAAAATACTGGATATCATTAATATGGACCATCTAACATACATACTGGCAGCCTCACGAAATACGCCGGTAAAGGCAACAAATTGGAACCCCGTTAAAGAATGGCTTAGGGAAAGGAGGTTAGAGATATTAATATGATATTATTAGATAGTAAGAGGTTAGTAACCAACATTCACGTAGAAAGATAAAGAACACAAGACGAACTGTGTAAGATTAAAGGAGTAGCAAAGTAAAACTGGGGGACGAGAATAAGTTCAAGAAAATTAATGAACAAAAGAAAATGCGAACAGAAGCGAGGGGAATGGAAGAAAACAAAAAGAAAAAGGAAAATTTATATATAAATGCTTGTTTATATAAAGATATATATTTGTATGTATGCGTATATGTGTGCATGCATGTATATTATTTATTTATTTATTTACTTCGCTTATATACCGCAATTCTCAGCCCAGGGGCGACTCATTGCGGTGTACAACATAGAAAAACAAGGTGCAAAATACAAGACACAGTGTAAAATAATCCAATTCATCCTTATCTCTCTACCTAAAAGTTATCGTTTCTCTGTTTGTTGTTTGTTGGTTTGTGCGACAAAGGCTTCTCTTTGTTCCATCTTGTCTCCTGTACTTTACTAATAATATAATATATTATATATACATATAATATTTATAATATAAAATAATACTAATAAAACAATATTTTATATTACATGTAATATTACTAATAATATTACAATATAATGGTATAGTACAATATCGTAATATATAATACTGATATTGTACTATGCTAATAATATAGTATATTGTATGTATATACATCTTGTGAGCCCCCAATGGCGCAGTGGGTCAAACCCCTGTGCCAGCAGGACCGAAGAACGACAGGTTGCAGGTTTAAATCCGGGAGAGCGCGGGTGAGCTCCCTCTGTCAGCTCCAGCTCCTCATTTATTATTATTTATTTATATTTATTTTTTAAATATTTTTATTAGATTTTATCAATACAAAAGTATAAAAGACAAGAAGAAGAAAAAACACAAAACACTCACAAGACTAACATACAGACAAACATAGGTCAACAAACCGAACAAATACACTACATTAAAAAAAAGAACAGCAACAATATCAGACCTCCACCTCTCTCTAACATGGTATTTAGGATTGTGTTACAGCCAGTTCTTCTAAGATGATCTTTTCTTTTTCTTGTTCTTTCTCTTTTTCTCTTTTTCTCAGTCTACTATGTTCTCTATATATACAAGATTCTTAAGTATATACATGCATACATACATATACATTCTTCTTCTTGTCTTTTATACTTTTGTATTTATAAAATCTAATAAAAATATTTAAAAAATAAATATAAATAAATAATAATAAATGAGGAGCTGGAGCTGACAGAGGGAGCTCACCCGCGCTCTCCCGGATTCAAACCTGCAACCTGTCGTTCTTCGGTCCTACTGGCACAGGGGTTTGACCCACTGCGCCATCGGGGGCTCACAAGATGTATATACATACAATATACTATATTATTAGCATAGTACAATATCAGTATTAGATATTACAATATCGTACTATACCATTATATTGTAATATCATTAGTAATATTACATGTAATATAAAATATATAATTATAATATTGTATTATTAGTAGTATTATATTATAATATTATAAATATTATATGTATATACAATATATTATATTATTATATATTATATTATTAGTACAGGAGACAAGATCGCACAAACCAACAAACAGAGAAACGCTAACTTTTAGGTAGAGAAAGGTATAAGGTGCATCTCACTTGGAAATAGGAAATGTGACCTGTCTGGGCCTTTCTCCTTCCTGCAGTGTTACCTGGGCGACGCCTTCCGCTGTGCCAGCTGCCCTTACCGAGGGATGCCGGCCTTCAAACCGGGAGAGAAGATCCTCCTGAACGAGAACAGCCTCCACGACGCATGAAAGAGGGACCGTCCCAAGCCTCTTTTGGGTCTGCAGCCTTCTTTTGCTCACTGGGAAAACATCTAGACAAGGAAATAGAGACTTCAATGGGAGGCAAGGCAAAGAAGACACGTGCTAGCCTGAAAGGAAGGACTTCAAACCCTAGTTAGTGTCTTAGTAGCTGACAATTCAGAATATTCTCCAAATATATACATTTATGAACATCTGTGTTGGTGATGGTTGTCATTCACTTCTTGGGCCCTCCAGGTGTTTTGGGCTTCAACTCTCACTAGCAGATTTCAGCAGGGATCCCATCAGGTCCGCTGGCTTTGTTATTTTTTTGGTGGCTGACGGCATTGCTGACTTCTTCCAAACTAGGCAGTACTGCAAGCACATCTCTGGTTTATTGTTGCAGGATTTGTGAGAGAACCTCATTGGCCACATTGGAGCTGCGATTCAGCCAGTAGGCTGTTAGGAATTGTGAGAATTGAAGTCCAAAACACCAAGAGGGCCCAAGTTTGCCCATGCCTGCTTCTAGGAGTTGGCTATCGTAATCTGTTTTGGATTTGCCAACGATTGTATCATCTAGAACAGTGGTTCTCAACCTGTGGGCCCCCAGGTGTTTTGGCCTACAACTCCCAGAAATTCCAGCCAGTTTACGAGCTCTTAGGATTTCTGGGAGTTGTAGACTAAAACATCTGGGGACCCACAGGTTGAGAACCATTGATCTAGAGATACTAGGTCCTTCTTTTGCCTTATTGAGCCCACACTGTTGCTTGTCAAAGAGTGTTATGCCAAATCCAGCACAGGAAAGCATCATGCAATGAATGTGTAGGATCAGTTATGAGGTTACCGTTGCACAGTCCACGTTTCATCTCCATCTGGTGTCATTGGAATGGTATGAGGATCAAAAATTAAAGTCTCCAAAAACAAGCTATGGTTTTATTTTGCTTTTCCCAGTTAACATTTCACATCTACTTGTTGGGATTTCACATCTACTTGTTGGTGATGCATCTGCAAGCGTTAAATGGAGAATTTCAAGGAAAAAATGCATATACTCAGATGTATAGGGAAGGAAGTCTCCTGCATCAGAATTCAAGAGTTCAGCGAATAAATGCATCAGAACCCATAGATCGAAAATTTGTGTCATACACCAGAGCAGGAACACCTCTGATCTTAAACACCACACCGGCTTGGTCAAATCAGCAAGCAGTTTATTGAAGAATATAAGTAAGCAAAGCAGTAAAATTAGCAAAAATAATGAAGTTCCAAAAACAAAGATTAGTCCATGCACTTCAGGACAAAATAATACCCATTAGGCTTGGGTGGTTTCGTTCGTTAATTTCGTAATTCGTTATTAATTCGTATTTAAATTAGCTTACGATCCAATATTGAGCCATGCAGGAATAATGTGAGGAGTAAATTAGATTAGAAACAATTTTTTCAATTTATTTCGTTATTATTTCGAAATTATTTCGTAATGATTTTCGCATGTCTGGTGCAAGTTTTATAGTTGTTGTGTGTTTTATCACACCAACAGTCAACAACAGAGGGAGAGGGAAGCTTCAGAAGTTCCCCCTGTCCCATTTGGAGGTTTTTTTTAGCATATTGCGCAATCGCGTCCGCCATTAACGAATCGATTCGTAATTATACAAAATTTCGTACATTTTGAAATTTTTAAAAGGAAAATTTCGGAATTCTTTAAAAAAAAACGAAACGCGATGGACTCCTAAAAACGAAACGAGTTTAGAAACAAATTTTTCCGTTGTTACCCAAGCCTAATACCCATAGTAGGCTTGGGCGATCAAAAAAAAAAAAAAGGTTCAAAACTCGTTTCGTTTTTGAAATGGCGATTCGTTTTTGAAATGATTTCTGAAATTTTCTTGAAAAAAAGATCGAAAATATCAGAAATCCGAATCGCTTCGTTTGCTTCGTTAATGGAAGGTGCACTGCTTAGCCAGGCCCACCTCGTCCCTCTGCATCACTGCCAGGGAAGGGAAACTGCGAGATTTTAAAACTAACCTCGTAGTTTCCCTTCCTTGGGTGGCAATGAATGGCGATGGATTGCAGAAGAACGAGGTGGGCGTGGCTATGCACAGCTCTTCCTGAAGGCCACTGGGGGCGTGGCCTTCAGGAAGAGCTGTTCTTAGCCACGCCCACCTTGTCCCTCTTTGCATCGCTGGTCATTCAAAGCCACATCCGAAAATAATTCCGAACAATGGGGAAATTGTTTCAGTTCGGAATTGCTCGTCCCACTATTCCTGCATGGCTCGAAATTGGATCAAAAGGTAATTTGGTCCGAATTAATTACGATTTTAGAAACTAACGAACGAACCTACCCAAGCCTAACCCATAGGTACAAAAATGCACGAAGCAAGACACAAAATTCATGAAACAAGGCAGCATGAAAAATCAGGAGCTTGACAAAACTTGGTACATGAAATTAAGAACACTTGAAAGCAAGACTTATGAAATTGCAACATTGACCCGACTGAGGCAACTCTTCCCCTTGAATCAATATAAAGCATTTCCAGATTCCAGAACTGAAAGAAAAGCATTTCTCCTGCCCTTACAACCAGATAAGGGTTTATTATCTCTCTTTTCCTGTAAACAAACTGATATTTGTGCGTGAGCACTCTGTCTTTGTTTACAAAAGCCTTGCTTTCTGTCTACACTCTCATTAACTTCTGTACCTGACAAATCATCTTCAGACATTTGCTCTGAGAAAGACTGTGAAGGGCCTCTCCCAGGAATGTGGCCTTGTGAATCTTCCTGAGACAGATTGGTTTTCTCGTCTGAGCTTAACTCAGGCCCAGGCAAATCTTCATCCCCATTGCTAACAGACCCTGGCCCAGAAAACCTTTCATCCTCATTTCCATCAGGAACATCATCCCCATTCCCATCATGTGTTACACTCCAGAACAGGAAAAGCCCTCTAACTGTAAACACTACACCGTTGATTGGAAAACAATCTTATTGAATGTATTTTCGAAGGCTTTCATGGCCGGAATCACTGGGTTGTAGGTTTTTCGGGGCTATATGGCCATGTTCTAGAGGCATTTTCTCCTGACGTTTTGCCTCCATCTATGGCAAGCATTCTCAGAGGTTGCTTGCCATAGATGCAGGTGAAACGTCAGGAGAAAATGCCTCTAGAACATGGCCATATAGCCCCGAAAAACCTACAACAACCCAATCTTATTGAAGATAATTAAAAAGCAGCAAGCTTAAGGAGCTGGGCATGTTTAGCCTGAAGAAGAGAAGGCTGAGAGGGGCTCTGATAGCCATGTATAAATATGTGAGAGGAAGCCACAGGGAGGAGGAGGGAGCAAGCTTGTTTTCTGCTTCCCTGGAGACTAGGACGCAATGGAACAATGGCTTCAAACTACAAGGGAGGAGATTCCATCTGAACATGAGGAAGAACTTCCTGACTGTGAGAGCCGTTCAGCAGTGGAACTCTCTGCCCCGGAGTGTGGTGGAGGCTCCTTCTTTGGAAGCTTTGAAACAGGCTGGATGGCCATCTGTCAGGGATGATATTCCTGCTTCTTGGCAGGGGATTGGACTGGATGGCCCATGAGGTCTCTTCCAACTCTTTGATTCTATGATTCTAAGTAAAAAGCACTTTAAAGGAATAGGTAAACCCAATTAGGTTTGAAGATAAGCAGGAGAAAAAATAGTCCAGGTATAAGTTCAGCAAAGTGCATAAAAACAGTCCACTCTTCTCTAATATAATCCAGGAAACATTAATCCAGGGCATGAGTAGGCATTCATACATTCCAAGAATCCAAACCATGGTCAAGAAACACTTAGACAAGAATCTTCCAAAGCAAAGCTTCCATGAAACAAAGGACGAGAACTACACTTGATTCCAACGATGCTTCATCTGACTATATTTCCTATACTTGGAACTTTTTATCCCCGCGTTAAGCTATTCCACGCACTTAGGAATTGGTTTCATTTTACTTGCGATCCCCTTATCTTTTTCTCTCGGAGCCTGGCAGAACACCGAAGGCACTGCTCAGCCTGTCTGTTTTAACTAATTTCCTCTCACCTATCTATTGCTCATTAAGTCTCACAGCTGAGCCAAGTGCCCAGTTGTTTTCAAGCTCCAAATCCTGGGAACCCTCCCGTAGCAATTCAGGGAGTACACTACCATCCCCACATTCTTCAGCAACATTCTCATGGGAAACTAGACTTTGCACAGGGGTCTCCTGGTCCTTCTCTGCATCAGTATCATTGACCAAACCCTAGGCTTTTGTAGTCTGACATTCAAAACACTACACCACACAATTGCCTACCTATTGTTGTTCTGCCAAGGAAACTGCATGATAGCTTTATCATAAGTTGGAAATGACTTGGAGGCACAAAACGACAACATTGCAGCGAATGCACAAAAATAGTCCCAACAAAATTGCATTGATGACATCAATTGGTCTGTGGATTCCATCCATTTAAGGTGGAATCCGGTGTCAAACAGGGATGTGTTATTGCCCCAACTTTATTCTCCATCTTCATCGCTATGATACTTCACCTTGTTGATGGGAAGATTCCCACTGGAGTGGAAATCATCTATCGGACAGATGGCAAGCTATTCAACCTCAGCAGACTGAAAGCCAAAACCAAGGTTACAACAACATCTGTTATAGAACTCCAGTATGCTGATGACAACATCATCTGTGCGCATTCAGAAGAAGATCTACAAGCCACTCTAAACACCTGTGCAGACGCATACGAGAAGCTCGGCCTGTCATTGAACATTGAAAAAACCAAGGTGCTGTTCCAGCCGTCACCAGCCAACCCCTCTCCAATGCCAGCGATACACCTTAATGGTGTCACATTAGAAAATGTTGATCATTTCTGCTCCCTTGGCAGCCACCTCTCCACCAAAGTCAACATTGATACCGAAATACAACACCACCTGAGCTCTGCAAGCACAGCATTTTTCAGAATGAAGCAGAGAGTGTTTGAGGACCAGGACATCCGTAGGGAAACCAAGGTGCTTGTCTATAAAGCTATTGTCCTTCCAACCGTACTATATGCCTGCGAAACGTGGACTGTCTATAGACATCACATGCAACTCCTGGAATGATTCCATCAGCGCTGCCTCCGGATAATCCTGCAAATCTCCTGGGAAGACAGGCAGACAAACGTCAGCGTGCTGGAAGAAGCAAAGACCACCAGCATTGAAGCGATGGTCCTCCGCCACCAACTCCACTGGACCGGCCACGTAGTCCGGATGCCCGACCACTGTCTCCCAAAGCAGTTGCTCTACTCCGAACTCAAGAACGGAAAACGGAATGTTGGAGGACAGGAAAAGAGATTGAAAGACGGGCTCAAAGCCAACCTTAAAAACTCTGGCATAGACACTGAGAACTGGGAAGCCCTGGCCCTTGAGCGCTCCAGCTGGAGGTCAGCTGTAACCAGCAGTGCTGCAGAATTTGAAGAGGCACGAATGGAGGGCGAAAGGGAGAAGCGTGCCAAGAGGAAGGCGCGTCAAGCCAACCCCGACCGAGACCGCCTTCCACCTGGAAACCAATGCCCTCACTGCGGAAGAAGATGCGGGTCAAGAATAGGGCTCCACAGCCACATACGGACCCACAAGAATACTGGAAGACAATCCTCTTCGGAAAACGAGGGATCGCCTAAGTACTGTGGATTATACCCGACTTCTCACTTGATCTCTAATACAGCTTCTCAGCCTCAAAACAAAGGTGTTTCTGAACATGTACAGAGTTTTTTGACAACTAAATAGCAGCAGCTCGTTATCCTAGTGGCAAAATGGGTTAAACCCTTGTGCTGGCAGGACTGCGGTCGGCAGTTTGAATCCGTGGAGCAGGATGAGCTCCCACCTGTCAGCCCCAGCTTCCCATGCGGGGACGTGAGAGAAACCTCCCACAGGATGGTAACATATCCAGGCGTCCCCTTGGCAATGTCCTTGCAGATGGCCAATTCTCTCACACCAGGAGCGACTTGGGGTTTCTCAAGTCGCTCCTGACACGACCAAAAAAATAATAATTTAATACATATGTTGTTTGTTATAAGTTGTTGTAAACCGCGTTGAGTCGCCGGCTAGGCTGAGAAACGGCGGTATACAAGTATAGCAAATAAATAAATAAATAGAATGTTTGCAATGTTTGTGAGAGGCAGGTAAGAAATAACATAATAATAATAATAATAATAATAATAATAATAATAATAACAACAACAACAACAACAACAACAACAACCAGGGTATTTAAAGTGGGATCAAACTACATTCATTATTATTATTATTATTATTATTATTATTATTATTTTATTGACACAAAAGCACAGTATGTCACAGCAAACAAGATATTATTATTATTACTATTATTATTATTATTATTATTATTATTATTATTATTGGGTTGTTGTAGGTTTTTCGGGCTATATGATCATGTTCTAGAATGTGCATAACTGTTCAATGCTAAGGCTTCCTGCCAAAATGGAACTGTAGAGGAGAGTCTACTGAACAAGCCAGTACCTGCCGCATACCAGTACTGCCATCTGTTGAGGAGTTACGAAGGTGGAGGCATTACTTTTCATTCACCCTTGTATGTATGCGTTTGAGTGTGTGTATACACACACTCCACTTGCCTCATTTCCAACAGACCTCCGAAGATGCCATTAGCTGCATATGCAGGCGAAATGTCAGGAGAGAATGCTGCTGTACCATGGCCATACAGCCCGAAAAGATTCACAGCAACCCAGTGATTCGGGCCATGAAATCCTTCGACAACACAATACTGGAAAGGTTTGGGGGCAATTGACCTTGATTTATAGGAGTTGTAGTTCACCTACATCCAGAGAGCACAGTGAATCCAAAGAACAATAGATCTGGACCAAACTTGGCATGCATGCCCGATATACCCAATTTTGGTGAGTTTTGGGGGAAATTGCCCTTGACATTTGGATGTTGCAATTATTGGGATTTATTCTCAACACAGAAGCAACCACAAGGACGACCACCTCACCCGCCTCATAGGAAACCTGCTACAAAACAGGAGCTTTTTTGTTGACTTCCAGGGCCAGAGAAGCAGATGGCGGAAACAGAAGAACGGCCTGCCTCAGGGAAGCGTGCTTGCTCCATCCATGTTCAGCATTTACACAAATGACCAGCCACTGCCAGAAGGGACAGAGAGTTTCATCTATGCTGATGATCGTGCCATCACTGCTCAAGCAGGGAGCTTTGAGATGGTAGAACAGAAGCTCTCCGAAGCTCTAGGTGCCCTTACTGCCTATTACAGGGAAAACCAGCTGATTCCTAATCCATCTAAAACACAGACATGTGCCTTTCACCTTAAGAACAGACAAGCATCCCAAGATCTGAAGATCACCTGGGAAGGGATCCCACTGGAGCATTGCAGCACACCCAAATACCTGGGAGTCACTCTGGACTGTGCTCTGACCTACAAGAAGCACTGCCTGAATATCAAGCAAAAAGTGGGCCCTAGAAACAATATCATACGAAAGCTGACTGGCACAACCTGGGGATCACAACCAGATACAGTGAAGACATCTGCCCTTGCGCTATGCTACTCTGCTGCTGAGTATGCATGCCCAGTGTGGAACACATCTCACCACACTGAAACAGTAGATGTGGCTCTTAATGAGACATGTCGCATTATCACAGGGTGTCTGCCCCCTACACCACTGGAGAAATTACACTGCTTAGCCGGTATTGCACCACCTGACATCCGCCGGGAAGTAGTAGCCAATAGTGAAAGGACCAAGGCAGAGACATCTCCAGCTCATCCCCTGTTTGGGTATCAGCCAGCACGTCAACGACTTAAATCTAGACATAGTTTTCTTAGAGACAGTCGCTGGAACACCCCAGCAAGCGAGAGTCCAAAAGTGGCAGGCCCAAACCCAGAACTTCAATCCATGAGTGATACCAGATGAGAGACTCCTCCTGGGCACACAGAAGACTGGGCGACTTGGAAGGCGCTGAACAGACTGCACTCTGGCACCACGAGATGCAGAGCCAACCTTCAGAAATGGGGCTACAGGGTGGAATCCTTGGCATGCGATTGTGGAGAAGAGCAAACCACTGACCACCTGCTGCAATGCAACCTGAGCCCTGCCACATGCACAAGGGAGGACCTTCTTGCGGCAACCCCAGAGGCACTCCCAAGTGGCCAGATACTGGTCAAAGGACATTTAACCAACTACCAAATTTGCAAAATCTGTGTGTTTTTTTCCCCTTTTTTTCCCTTTTTCTTTTTAATTTGTGTGTTTGTTTTGCTCTGTTCGAATTGTAATACAATGGTATGGTTGCTGATGACACGATAAATAAATAAATTATTGGGATTTAATCAGGCAAAACGTCTGGAGAGAATGCTGCTGTACCGTGGCTATACAGCCCGAAAAACTCACAGCAACCCACTTTACTCGCAAATGAAATGCTTGATCTCGAGACATTTGCTTTTCTGCTTGCACGCTGTGACACCAAAAGTTTTGTTTGAGATGCAGTCCAAGTTTGGTGTCTCCCGAAAAAGGCTATCTGTTAATATAGTTGGTCCCTTGGTGCAAAAGCTACGTAACTTCCGATATTTATAGAAAACAACATTCTTCCGCCGGCATAAAAATCCATTATTAATAAACGAGGTGCGCGTGTGTACAAATAATAGGATTTTTTAGAATCGGAAACCAATTAGCAAGCTAAGGAGCCTGAAAATAGCCTCCGTCTTGAATCATGAGATTTGGGGCTGGCTGGCTTAATTCTTCTTCCATTAATTCCTTTCTTTAAATCTTTTATTGTCTTACTATTGCTTCCAAATGGCTGCCTGAATTAAAGATGGGTCTGTTTACTGCAAAGCTATATAATGCATTGCATTGATGGGGAAGGCTCATCGTCATCATGGCCGACGATCACTATGTACCAAAATTATGCTCCTGGTTTGAGAGTGTTATTTCCTGTTTAATTGTTCTGTACTTGCTTTGAAAGCCATCGTTCTACTCCAGAAACTTCGTTTTTGTGGCTGCCACAAACCAGGTTGAATTGGTTGAGACATAATGAAATATTCATCGAAGGCTGCAGGATGTTAATAAACTTTTTTCTGTAGGTTCTTGTGGGTTTTTTCGGGCTATAGGGCCATGTTCTAGAGCAGTGTTTCTCAACCTGGGGGTCGGGACCCCTGGGGGGGTCACGATGGGGTGTCGGAGGGGTCGCCAAAGACCATCAGGATACACAGTATTTTCTGCTGGTCATGGGAGCTCTGTGTGGGAAGTCTGGCCCATTTCTATTGTTGGTGGGGTTCAGAATGCTCTCTGATTGTAGGTGAACTATAAATCTCAGCAACTACAACTCCCAAATGTCAAGGTCTATTTTCCCCAAACTCCAACAGTGTTCACATTTATGCATATTGAGTATTCGTGCCAAGTTTGGTCCAGATCCATCATTGTTTGAGTCCACAGTGCTTTCTGGAGATAGGTGAACTACAACTCCCAAGCTCAAGGCCAATGCTCACCTAACCCTTTCACTATTTTTTGCTGGTTATGGGCGTTCTGTGTGCCAAGTTTGGGTCAATTCCATCTCTGGTGGAGTTCAGAAGGCTCTTTGATTATAGGTGAACTATAAATCCCAGCAACTACAACTCCCAAGATCCAAAGAATGAAAATACATCCTGCCTATCAGATATTGACATGACGATTCATAACAGTAGCAAAATTCCAGTTATGAAGTAGCAACTAAAATAATTTTAGGGTTGGGGGTCACTACAACATGAGGAACTGTATTAAGGGGTCGCAGCGTTAGGAAGGTTGAGAACCACTGTTCTAGAGGCATTTCTCCTGACGTTTCGCCTGCATCTATGGCAAGCATCCTCAGAGGTAGTGAGGTCTGTTGGAACTAGGAAAAAGGGTTTATATATCTGTGGAATGACCAGGGTGGGACAAAGGACTCTTCTTTGCTGGAGCTAGGTGTGAATGTTTCAGCTGACCACCTTCATTAGCATTTGAAGGCCTGGCTGAGCCTGGGAAAATCCCGTGTTGAGAGGTGTTAAGATGCGCCTGGTTGTTTCCTCTCTGCTGTTTTGCTGTTGTAATTTTAGAGTTTTTTAATACTGGTAGCCAGATTTTGTTCATTTTCATGGTCTCTTCCTTTCTGTTGAAATTGTCCACATGCTTGTGGATTTCAATGGCATCTCTGTGTAGTCTGACATGGTGGTTGTTGGTGTGGTCCGGCATTTCTGTGTTCTCAAATAATATGCTGAGAATCCTAAATAAGAACTGCAACTCCCTTGTGACGTCAAAATTAGAGCAGGACTGCGGATATGGAGGTTCTGTGCCTGGCGAGCGTTTACGTTTAAGCCCGAAGTTCCAGATTAAAGAACGCACTCACCAGGTGAAGACAAGCTACAAAGGTTATTTTGTATGTAGAATCAGAATACTACAACGGTGCAAGAAGACATGCAATAGGGTTACTATAGGTCACAAGGGACTTGAAGGCACACAATAGTTTGCCAAGCAGAGCAATGCCAATATGCTGAATGTATTCGGCTCGCAAGCCCTTCCTTCAGGCCAGGATTTGCGTGTTTGTTTATTTTCCCCGGGCATGTTTCCAACATGACTCACTCGCGGCTTTCTGAAACGAACTCCCATTTCTGTCTCCTCCTCTTTTTGCTTTTCTTCTGAGCAAAGCAGAAAACCACCAGTCTCAAGTTCTGAGTTGCCAAGCGAAGAGGAGGACGCATCCCAGGCCGCAATGTCGGGGTGCAACTTTTGCAGCGTCTTGGTGACTGGAGCCAACCGAGGCATTGGTTTGGAACTGGTGAAGCAGATTTTGGGGCAACCCAAACCTCCCCAAAAGCTCTTTGCCACTTGCCGGGACCCTCAAGGAAGCGGAGCCCAGGTGAGGACCAAGGATTTCCAAGTAGGGATGCATTTCCTTTGGAGATGCAACAGGGCTGCGGATATTGGGGTTCAGAAGGCAAAGTGAGGATGCTCAGAGGCGGCCCTAGGTAATTTTCAACAATAAGCAAACAGTATTTTGGTGCCCCCCCACCCCCAACTTATCATTGATATATATTTTCTGTTCGTCATGGGAGTTCTGTGTGCCATATTTGGTTCAATTCCATCATTGGTAGAGTTCAGAATGCTCTTTGATTGTAGGTGAACTATACATCCCAGTAACTACACTTGCCGCATCAATAGGAGCATAGTGTCTAGATCTAAGGAAGTAATGCTCCCCATGCTCTATTCTGCTTTGGTTAGACCACATCTGGAATATTGTGTCCAATTCTGGGCACCACAATTCAAGAGAGATATTGACAAGCTGGAATGTGTCCAGAGGAGGGCGACTAAAATGATCCAGGGTCTGGAGAACAAGCCGTATGAGGAGCGGCTTAGGGAACTGGGCATGTTTAGCCTGAAGAAGAGAAGGCTGAGAGGAGATATGATAGCCATGTATAAATATGTGAGAGGAAGTCACAGGGAGGAGGGAGCAAGCTTGTTTTCTGCTTCCCTGGAGACTAGGACGCGGAGCAATGGCTTCAAACTACAAGAGAGGAGATTCCATCTGAACATGAGGAAGAACTTCCTGACTGTGAGAGCCGTTCAACAATGGAACTCTCTGCCTCAGAGTGTGGTGGAGGCTCCTTCTTTGGAAGCTTTTAAGCAGAGGCTGGATGACCATTTGTCAGGGGTGATTTGAATGCAATATTCCTGCTTCTTGGCAGAATGGGGTTGGACTGGATGGCCCATGAGGTCTCTTCCAACTCTTTGATTCTATGATTCTATGATTTGCTCCCTTGCCTGGCCCGCTTTGGGTCCGGAAGCGTGCCTGAAGACCCCAGCGTGTGCACCAAAAGTCACCTCTTCTCCTGACTTTCTCCTCAGCCATTGGGACCGAGAGAGAGAAAGAGAGAGAGAGGGAGAGAGAGAGAGAGGTGGAGATGCCCACCTTTCCCGAAGGTAGGCACAAAAACAAAGGAGGGAGCGGAGGTGGGAGATACCTCCAGCTAGAGGGGCTCTCTCTCTCTCTCTTGGTCCCAATGGTTGAAGAGGAAGTCAGGAGAAGAGGTGTGCACGCTGGGGTCTTCAGGCACACCTCTGAACCCAAAGCGGGCCAGGCGCGGCGGCTCCGCCCCTTGGCCCACCCGCGGATTGGGGAGAGGAGAGGAGGCGGGTGGAGCGCCGGGGGATCGGGAAAGGGAGCCGGTCATGGGGAAGGGATCGAACGCGGAGAACGATTGAGCGCCGGCTCTGCTCGCGCACCAGGTGGCTGGATGGAGCAGGAACGAGAGGGGCTAAGCAAGGCTCAAGGGTCCGGCCCCTTTGGGAAGAGGATTGCCCGGCAGCGAGGCAAGAAAGCCGAGGCTCCCCCCGGACTGCTAGGGCTGTTGTGAGCTGAGGGGGCGCTCCTCAAGTGGCAGTCGAGGGGCATTTACAGAGGCGCCTCTGCGCCCCTGGCAAAAAAAAGTGTTCTGCGACCGCTTACTTCGCGTAATGGACGAACCGCCCCTGAGGACGCTGAATCCCTAAATAATACTATGTAACAACATTTGAAAAATGTCCTGTTCCTGGTTTGAAAGTGCTATTTCCTGTTTAATTGTGCAGTCCTTACTTGGAAAGGAGTTGTTATCCTTCAGAAACTTTGTTTCTGTGGATGCCGCAAACTAGGTTGACTTGGTTGAAATTAATTGAAAAGCTAGAATGGTGTATTGCAGTGTTTCTCAACCTGGGGGTCGGGACCCCTGGGGGGGGTCGCGAGAGACTGTCAGAGGGGTCACCAAAGACCATCAGAAACACAGTATTTTCTGTTGATAATGGATTCTGTGTGGGAAGTTTGGCCCATTTTTATTGTTGGTTGGGTTCAAGATGCTCTTTGATTCTAGGTGAACTATACATCCCAGCAACCATAACTCCCAGATGGTAAGGTCTATTTCACCCAAACTCCTCCAGTGTTTACATTTGGGCATATTGAGCATTTGTGCCAAGTTAGGTCCAGGTCTATCATTGTTTGAGTCCACAGTGCTCTCTGGATGTCGGTGAACTACAACTTCAAAACTCAAGGTAAATGTCCACCAAACCGCTCCAGTATTTTCTGTTGGTCATGGAAGGTCTGTGTGCCAAGTTCAATTCCATCCTTGGTAGAGTTCAAAATGCTCCTGGATTGTAGGTGAACTATAAATCCCAGCAACTACAGCTCCCAAATAACAACATCAACCTCCCCCAACCCCACCAGTATTCAAATTTGGGTCCATCAGGTATTAGTGCCAAATTTGGTCCAGTGAATGAAAATACATCTAGCAAATAAGATATTTGCATTACGATTCGTAACAGTAGCAAAATTACAGTTCTGAAGTGGCAACAAAAATAATGTTATGGTTATGGTTAAAAACTGTGTTGTGGTTAAAAACTGTTATGGTTAGGGGTCACCACAACATGAAAACTGTATTAAGGGGTCGGGGCATGAGGAAGGTTGAGAACCACTGGTGTATTGTGTTATCTTCAGCCCCAAATATGTAACTTTCAGAGCCTTTGGGAAAGTAATAAAGCACTGCATGCAATACCGGATTGAGAAAAACAGGCCAAAAGTAAGAAGAAGAAAAAGGAATGTTTGCCTTAACTTGGAACAGAAGCAAAGTCAGATTGCCTCTAGAAACCAGAAGCAGAACACATCTGTATTTGAGTTTAGTCTGAGTTTCCTTTTGCTAAATGATGGCAAATTAGACCTTGACATTTGGGAGTTGCAGTTGCTGGGATTTATAGTTCACTTGCAATCAAAGAGCATTCTGAACCCCACCAACGAGAGAATTGGGTCAAACTTCCCACACAGAACCCCCATGACCCCCCCCCCCCCAAAAAAATACTATGCTTTCTGATGGTCTTTGGAGATCCCTCTGACATTATTTATTTCTTTCTTTCTTATACTTGTATACCGCCGTTTCTCAGCCTGACCGGCGACTCAACGTGGTTTACAAGATAAAATCCACAACAATATACAACGTAAAACCACAAAGGCATAAAATACAATATTAATGTAACAATAAACAACACCATACATCTCATAACTAAAATCATGATCCAGTTCGTCGTCCGATTTTCCAATTCCTGTAATCATCACATTGGTTGCACTGTTTAACCGAATGCTCGTTCAAACATCCAGGTTTTTAATCTTCTACAAAACACCATTAGCGAGGGGGCTGATCTTACCTCCATGGGGAGGGCGTTCCACAGCCGGGGGGGCACCACAGAAAAGGCCCTGTCTCTTGTCCCCGCCAGCCGCACCTGTGAAGCAGGTGGGATCGAGAGCAGGGCCTCCCCAGAAGGTCTGAGGGTCCTGGCGGGCTGATAGGCAGAGATACGTTCGGATAGGTAGGTTGGGCCAGAACCGTTTAGGGCTTTATAGGCCAACGCCAGCACTTTGAATTGAGCCCGGTAGCAAATTGGTAGCCAGTGGAGCTGGTGCAGCAGAGGAGTTGTATGCTCCCTGCGCTCCGCTCCTGTTAGTATCATGGCTGCCGAGCGTTGGACTAGCTGGAGCTTCCGAGCCGTCTTCAAAGGCAACCCCACGTAGAGAGCGTTGCAGTAGTCTAGGCGGGATGTAACCAGAGTGTGGACTACCGTGGCCAAGTCAGACTTCCCAAGGTACGGGCGCAGTTGGCACACGAGTTTTAGCTGTGTGAATGCTCCCCTGGTCACTGCCGAAACCTGAGGTTCCAGGCTCAGCTGTGAGTCCAGGATCACACCCAAGCTGCGAACCTGCGTCTTCAGGGGGAGTGCGACCCAATCCAACACAGGCTGTAACCCTATGCCCTGTTTGGCCTTGCGACTGACCAGGAGTACCTCTGTCTTGTCTGGATTCAGTTTCAATTTGTTCGCCCTCATCCAGACCGTTACAGCGGCCAAGCACTGGTTCAGGACCTCGACACCCTCCTTAGTAGCAGGTGGAAAGGAGTGACAGAGTTGGACATCATCTGCTTACAGATAACATCGCACTCCGAAACTCCGGATGATCTCACCCAGCGGCTTCATGTATATGTTAAACAACATGGGAGACAGTATTGAACCCTGAGGAACCCCACAAGACAAAGGTTGTGGGGTTGAACAGGGGTCTCCCAGTAACACCTTCTGAGACCGACCTTCCAGGAATGAGCGGAGCCACTGTAAAACAGTCCCTCCAAGGCCCATTCCCGCGAGGCGTCTCAGAAGGATACCGTGGTCGACGGTATCGAAGGCCGCTGAGAGGTCCAGCAGCACCAACAGGGACACACTCCCCCTGTCCAGCTCCCGGCGCAGATCATCCACTAAGGTGACCAAGGCTGTCTCGGTACCATGTCCCGGCCTAAAGCCAGACTGTGCCGGATCCAGATAATCCATGTCTACCAAGAATGCCTGGAGTTGTGAGGCCACCACACGTTCCAGGACTTTGCCCAAGAAGGGGAGATTGTAAACAGGCCGATAGTTTTGCGACCCCCCCCCCCCCCCGCCGGGGTCCCGACTCACAGGTTGAGAAACTACCCTCCAGCAAAGAACACACACTCTTAAGCATTCCTCTGCAGTATGGAATGGATGCAGTTGTAGTTTTGCAAGGCTTTTCTCCTTTTCTGTCTCTCCAAACACAATTTTAGAATTGTGTTTTCCTTTCTTTGGCAAGTATTCCTGGTATGTAACCCAGGCAGCTTTGAACATGCACTTCTTATAATGCAAATTCTTTTTTATCCTGATTCTAGGAATTGAAAAAACTGGCTTCCAAGCATCCCAACCTGGTGGTCTTGCAGCTCGGTATGTGCACAAACTTTTCCTTTCCACCCATTTGAGCTTCTTTTCCCCACGCAGAAAGCTTGTTTGGATACTTGTTTCCTTGGGCAGCGAGTTGACAGAAGGAGGGATGCATGTCCTTGCATAATAATAATAATAATAATAATAATAAAACTTTATTTATATCCCACCCTATCTTCCCTTGGGGACTCAGAGCAGTTTCCACATATGCAAAATAATACAAAAACATACAATATAACACAAAAACATAGGCATAAACTGTTAACACAACATATACATTGAAATTGATTTATTGAGTGCTGAGTGCATTCTACCAATACTGTGAGAAAAACCAGCTAAAGATAAACTATAGTAAAACCAAAATCATGGTCTTCTCAAAAAAGCGAGCCAGGCATAACTGGTACATAGGAAAGAACCCAATTGAACAAATTTCCAGTTTTAAATATCTAGGGGTTACCTTTCAAGCCTCAGGTTCCTGGGGATGCCACCAAAAAATGGCAGTACAAAATGCCCTATCCAATAGTGATATCGAGCTCTTTTGGGGGGTCTCCCAGCAGGAGAGATCCCTTAGGACCGCTCAAAAGGGTCCTTGAACCTCGGTGAGGCCAGCGGAAGCCAATCCAAAGAATATAAAAATATTTAAAATTAATCTCACTGGAGGCGGAAGAAGTTCAGTGACCGAGGTGTTTATTTTGCGATTCAGCTGAAAAGGATGCGATTGTAGTGATCATTCACATACAAGCATAATTTTACAGAATTTCCAAGCATTCTTATAGTGTGCAGACAAAGGAAAACAGTTTCAAAATTCCCGCCCGCCCTCTGCCGGCCGGCTGCGCGCTGATTGGCTGGCCACGGAACAGCTGGGAGGAGGCTTGGCGGCACGCCCCGCCTCTGAACCAATCAGCGGGCTCCGCCGCCTCTGGGAGGCCAATCAGTGCCTTCCTAGCGCCTCTGAAGATGGACCAATCGGCGGCTAGGAGGCGGGAGGAAGCTTGACAATGACTGAGGAAATGATGAGCCTAGGGGCATCCGCCAGCTGGAATGTGAGGCCTTTGTCCTTACTGGCGGGGTGCCAGATAGGGGAACAATGAGTTTCCTGGTCTGTGATGGGATTTGGGGGAAATGTGAAAAAGCTTTTTCGATATCGGACCTCGGTGGGGTCAATGATACCTGGGTGATTTAATCAATCTTTTCTTTCCGAGTTTCTGCTGACCCCCTCCCCTCGCTGGTCTGCTCCGAGGGCCAGGGTTGGGGGAAACAACAGTATTGTCCATGCAAGTGAAGCAATCAGGAAGGGTTTCGGGAGAACAAAGGAGTTTCTCCCCAAGACAGTAATCCCCAGGTCACATCCTTATGGGGCAAGGGTCAGCGGGAAAGGCGGGAAACGGGAACACAGTATACACTATATGATATCTCATTACATACATTTCATAAAACAATCCCATCCCCACCCCAAGCAAAGTTTATTAAAATAATTGATTTTTATTATTTAAGCAAAACGGGAATTTCATGATCCCTTGATGAAGGTGCGCGGAAACGGAGGCCGCCTGCACTCCAAGACAGACCTTATCAGGAGGTTTGTGTCCAAGGATAATAAACAGTCTGAAGTGTGGAGCAGAAAGTCAATAGGAGAGGGCAAAAAGGAGTCCAAGGATGATTTCCGGGTTGAAATGGTGACGGTGTCCATTATCTGTCCTTTGGGAAACTATGTCTCTCGCGCCAGAGTCTGGGGCCCACGTCTGGCTGCCTTCCTGGGGTCTCCTATGGGTGACCACAATGGGTCCCCGGTTGCTGGATCCAGGCAGGAGCAAGCAGCGCTGAGGAGAGACGGGCTGTCTTGGAAGAGACCGGCCAAATTGGCAAACAGCTGATTTCTGTCAAATAAAATACTTGAAACAAAATCAATTTATTCTCGGGTGTAGGAGTCCAAAATGAGAAAAGGGAGATAGCAGTTAGGCTTAAGATTAGTAGCAGAAAAATATAAAATTGGAACGGCGGCGATCCGCCATTTTATGAGTTTTCGCAGATGTTGGGGTCCAAAATGGTGGTTTCCGTATCCGCGGTCTGGGAGAACGTAGATTCGGGGTCCGGGGGGCGCCCGGAGGCACCTCCCGCGGGCTCACGGCTCTCCGGAGCCCGGAAAAAGGTTTATTTCAGTGTTGTTTTAGTCTGAGCCAGGGAAAGATACAAAGTATCAAGCGGAGAGATTAAAAGTTGCAAGTTTCAAGTACCTTTATTAGGGGAATGATACAAAGTAGGGAGAGGGGAAAGCAAAAGGAAAGTTGCAGGCATTCCTGGCTTTGAGCTGGCTGCTGGGGCACACTCCATCTGTTGGTCCCCAAAACTTGACCCAGGAACTGCGGAACTCTCCGCTGCGGCTCACACCAACGTGAAGGCGGGGCTCCCTGCCGTGCTCGGGCTCAATAGTAAAGCAATAATTCACTTTTTTTTACACCAAAGGCGGCCAGTATATACCAGCTGCAACAAAGGTCTTCCAAGCAAAGGTAACAGCCCGATTATTATACGCAATTCCGGTATGGATCACAGGCTTCACATCTAAAGTAGAACAAGTTCAATCAGGGTTTCTTAGGGTTTCTGAAGACCCTGGCGTGTGCACCAAAAGTCACCTCTTCTCCTGACTTTCTCCTCAGCCATTGGGACCGAGAGAGAGAGAGAGAGAGAGGTGGAGATGCCCACCTTTCCTGAAGGTAGGCGCAAAAGCAAAGGAGGGAGCGGAGGTGGGAGATACCTCCAGCCGGAGGGGCTCTCTCTCTCTCTCTCTCTCTCTCTCTTGGTCCCAATGGCTGAAGAGAAAGTCAGGAGAAAAGGCGACTTTTGGTGCGCACGCTGGGGTCTTCAGACACACCTCCGGACCTGAAGCGGGCCAGGCGCGGTGTCTCCGCCCCTTGGCCCACCCGCAGATTGGGGAGAGGAGAGGAGGTGGGTGGAGCACCGGGGGATCAGGAAAGGGAGGCAGCCATGGGGAAGGGATCGAACGCGGAGAACAATTGAGCACCGGCTCTGCTTGCGCACCCGGTGGCCAGGTGGAGCAGGAACGAGAGGGTCTAGGCGAGGCTCAAGGGTCCGGCCCCTTTGGGAAGAGGATCGCCCGTCAGCAAGGCAAGAAAGCCGAGGCTCCCCCTGGACTGCTAGGGCTGTTGTGAGCTGAGGGGGTGCTCCTCAAGTGGCAGTCGAGGGGCATTTACAGAGGCACTTCTGCACCCCTAGCAAAAAAAAGTGTTCTGCGACCGCTTACTTCGCGTAATGGATGAGCCGCCCCTGCTTCCAGGCCAACCTTTGGGTCACATCACTGTTGGGTTGCATAACGTTGATGTTTCTCCAGGAAATACTGTGAGAGGTGAAAGCCAGCAGCCAAGCCCAGGCCTGTACCTTGTCACTGACAATAGCGTTTGTAGAAGTGCTTGAAAAGTGCAGATTAAGTGCACAAAAGGGACCGAATCCTGCTTCTTTGAGATGCACGGGTGTGCCTTCGCAATGCTCCTCCCTTCGCAAACCTCAAACACAAAAGACAACGCATGTCAGTTGCTCGATTCAGCCTACGCATTTCTGATGTTGTATTCTTCTCTTTTGCTTATAATAAGTCAAGCTTGAAGGTGAGTTCGAGGTCTCCCATTCATCGCACACACACACCCACCCACAAAGCCTTCTTTTATAGTTGACAATCCATTCTACAGTCCCTTTCGATTTTACAGGATTTTTCGCCCCCTCTGCAAAAGAGCACTGGTGCCCAATCAAACTACAACTCTCAGGATTCCTTAGAATCAAGCCATTGGCAGTTTAGAGTGATTTGTGTGTGTGTCACAAGTGACTTGAGAAACTGCAAGCCGCTTCTGGTGTGAGAGAATTGGCCGTCTGTAAGGACGTTGCACAGGGGACGTCCAGATGTTTTACCATCCTGTGGGAGGCTTCTCTCATATCCTCACATGAGAAGCTGGAGCTGACAGACAGGAGCTCACCCCATTCCCCAGATTCGAATCACCCAAATGCCCAGATGTTTCGATGTCCTAGATGTTTTACCATCCTGTGGAAGGCTTCTCTCATATCCCTACACGAGAAGCTGGAGCTGACAGATAGGAGCCCACCCCACTCCCCAGATTCGAACCACCAAAATACCAGATATTTTGATGTCCCAGATATTATACCATCCTGTGGGAGGCTTCTCTCATATCCCTACATGAGAAGCTGGAGCTGACAGACAGGAGCTCACCCCATTCCCCAGATTCGAACCACCAAAAAACCCAGATATTTTGATGTCCCAGACGTTTTACCATCCTGTGGGAGTCTTCTCTCATATCCCTACATGAGAAGCTGGAGCTGACAGACGGGAGTTCACCCCATTCCCCAGATTCGAACCACCAAAATGCCCCAGATGTTTTACCATCCTGTGGGAGGCTTCTCTCATATCCCTACATGAGAAGCTGGAGCTGACAGATGGGAGCTCACCCCATTCCCCAGATTCGGACTACCCAAATGCCCAGATGTTTCAATGTCCTAGATGTTTTACCATTCTGTGGGAGGCTTCTCTCATATCCCTACATGAGAAGCTGGAGCTGACAGACGGGAGCTCACCCCATTCCCCAGATTCGGACCACCCAAATGCCCAGATGTTTCGATGTCCTAGATGTTTTACCATTCTGTGGGAGGCTTCTCTCATATCCCCACATGAGAAGCTAGAGCTGACAGGCAGGAGCTCACCCCATTCCTTAGATTCGAACCACCAAAAAACCCAGATATTTTGATGTCCCAGATGTTTTACCATCCTGTGGGTGGCTTCTCTCATATCCCTACATGAGAAGCTGGTGCTGACAGACAGGAGCTCACCCCACTCCCCAAATTCGACCCCCAAGGATCATCCAGTCCGAACGATTTACAGCAACCCAATGATTCAGGCCGTGAAATCCTTCGACAATACAATAATAATATACTTTATTTATATTCCGCTCTATCTCCCCGAGGGGACTCGGAGTGGATTACAGTATACACATTCAATGCAAACATTCAATGCCTTTTGTAGAGTGAACAATGACATACAATACACAAACAAAGGCAAGGGTTTCCCTTTCCATCTCTGGCGTCTGGAGGCAATGCTCAACTCTGGCCATGGGGAGGTGCTCCTGTTCCATTTTCCATTGTGAGGAGCCTGTCATGTGTGGACCCTCCTGGTTGTGTTTTGCCGGCATGGCGGAATGGGTACCTTTCGCCTTCCCACCAAGGCAGTACCTATTGATCTACTCACATTACATGTTTTCGAACTGCTAGGTTGGCAGGAGCTAGGGCTGACAGCTGGAAGCTCACCCTGACTCACAGCTTTGAACTGCTGACCTTCCAGTCAGCAAGTTTTTCTGCAGCTAGTGGTTTAACTCGTTGTGCTACCACGTCCCCTTTTCAGTTTATGATTCTTTTGGCAGTCGTTTACCTTTTTCATCGGAGCAAATTGAGTCTTTGGATCATAACGAATCCCGTGTGCCTTTACAGAATCCACCGATGAAGCAAGCATCAAGGCTGCCGCCAAAGAAGCAGAGACCTACTTGGCCGGAAAGGGCCTGACCCTATTGATCAATAATGCCGGCATCATGCCGCCCAGCACCCTCGAATCCGTGACCCAAGACGACATGCTCAGCGTCTACCACACCAACGTCGTCGGGCCCATGATGATCACCAAGGTAGTACTCTTTCTGTTCCTGGGTTATCAATGTTATCATTTCCTAATTGGTTTGAGCATAAAAACATGGGAAAAGTTTATGAAACTGCAAAAAAAAGTTCCTGCTTCTGTTACATAGTATCATAATGATAACAACAACAACAATAATAATAATTTTATTTATTACCGTCTATCCTCATGGTTCAAAGCAGATTACAACATGCCTTTCAAAACTACAATTTCCATGGTTCCTTAGCACTGAGCCATGGCGGTTCAAGTGGTACCACATTCATTCGGCAGTGTAGATGCACCCTTAATAAAGTTATTAATATAATATATTAATAATAGATAATATTATGTAATAATTAATATAATATAATAATTAATATAATAATAATTATAATTATAAAACAGAATATTTATTTCTCAAATATTATAATTATAATCTCCAAAGCTAACCTTGAGCTATAGATAGGGGAAAAATCTGTTTTTTCTAACCATAGCAGCTCAGGGTTAGAGTGAAAGGATCCCAGGATATTTTCTACCATTTGGGGAAGAGTTACCTTAGTAACTGAAGGAAAAAGAAAGAAAGATCATCTCAATGGTTTCACCAATTGACTGTTTTGTTTGTAACTTTGACAAGCTGTGCCAAGTCTGCAAGGACTTTGAGAAATAAATATTCTGTTTTGATGTTCCAAAGCTGAAGTGGCCTCAGTTGCTGAGAATTTTTGAGCTTCTAAAGAAAGACCCCTGCGGTTCGCCCAGACCACTGTTTCTCAACCTGGGGGTCGGGACCCCTGGGGGGGTTGCGAGAGGGTGTCCGAGGGGTCGCCAAAGACCATCAGCAAACACAGTATTTTCTCTTGGTCATCTGGGTTACGTGTGGAAAGTTAGGTCCAATTCTATTGTTGGTGGGGTTCAGAATGCTCTTTGATTGTAGGTGAACTATAAATCCCAGCAACTACAACTCCCAAATGTCAAGGTCTATCCCCCCCCCCCCCCCCAAATGCACCAGTGTTCACATTTGGCCATAATGAATATTCATGCCAAGTTTGGTTCAGATCCATCATTGTTTGAGTCTCTGGATGTAGGTAAACTACAACTCCCAAACTCAAGGTCAATGCCCACCAAACCCTTCCAGTATTTTTTGTTGTTCATGGGAATTCTGTGTGCCAAGTCTGGTTCAATTACATCGTTGGTGGAGTTCAATATTCTCTTTAAATTCAAATGAACTATAAATCCCAGCAACTACAACTCCCAAATGATATAATCAATCCCACACTGCTCCCTTGATGTAGGTGAACTACATCTCCAAAACACAAAGTCAATGGCCACTATTCCAGTATTTTCTGTGGGTCATGGGAGTTCTGTGTACCAAGTTTGTTTCAATCCCATTGCTGGTGGAGTTCAGAATGTTCTGTGATTGTAGGTGAACTATTAATCCCAGCAACTACAACTCCAAATGCCAAGGTCTATTTCCCCCAAACTCCACTAGTGTTCACATTTGGGCATATTGCGTATTTGTGCCAAATTTGGTCCTGCTCCATCATTGTTTGAGTCCACAGATGTAGGTGAACTACAACTCCCAAACTCAAGATCCATGCCCACCAAACCCTGCTAGTGTTTTATGTTGGTCATGGGAGTCCTATGTGCCAAGATTGGTTCAGTTCCATCATTGGTGGAGATCAGAATGCTCTTTGATTGAAGATGAACTATAAATCCCAGCAAGTACCACTCTCAAATGATAAAACCAGTCCCTCCCCCAACCCCACTAGTATCCAAATTTGGGCATATTGGGTATTTGTGCCAAATTTGGTCCAGTGAATGAAAATACATCCTGCAGGGTTCCGTCCTGGGCCCGGTCCTGTTCAGCATCTTCATTAATGACTTAGATGAAGGGCTAGAAGGCATGATCATCAAGTTTGCAGACGACACCAAATTGGGAAGGAATAGCCAATACTCCAGAGGACAGGAGCAGGATTCAAAACGATCTTGACAGATGAACAAAATGAAGTTCAACAGTGACAAATGCAAGATACTCCACTTTGGCAGGAAAAACGAAATGCAAAGATACAGAATGGGGGACAATGCCTGGCTCGAGAGCAGTACGTGTGAAAAAGACCTTGGAGTCCTCGTGGACAGCAAGTTAAACATGAGCCAGGAATGTGATGTGGTGGCAAAAAAAGCCAATGGGATTTTGGCCTGCATCAAGAGGAGCCTAGTGTCTAGATCTAAGGAAGTCATGCTCCCCATGCTCTATTCCGCTTTGGTTAGACCACATCTGGAATATTGTGTCCAATTCTGGGCACCACAATTCAAGAGAGATATTGACAAGCTGGAATGTGTCCAGAGGAGGGCGACTAAAATGATCAAGGGTCTGGAGAACAAGCCCTATGAGGAGCGGCTTAGGGAACTGGGCATGTTTAGCCTGGATAAGAGAAGGCTGAGAGGAGATACGATAGCCATGCATAAATATGTGAGAGGAAGCCACAGGGAGGAGGAGCAGATCAAGGGTCTGGAGAACAAGCCCTATGAGGAACGGCTTAAGGAGCTGGGCATGTTTAGCCTGAAGAAGAGAAGGCTGAGAGGGGATATGATAGCCATGTATAAATATGTGAGAGGAAGCCACAGGGAGGAGGGAGCAAGCTTGTTTTCTGCTTCCTTGGAGACTAGGACGCAGAACAATGGCTTCAAACTACAAGAGAGGAGATTCCATCTGAACATGAGGAAGAGCTTCCTGACTGTGAGAGCCATTCAGCAGTGGAACTCTCTGCCCCCGAGTGTGGTGGAGGCTCCTTCTTTGGAAGCTTTTAAGCAGAGGCTGGATGGCCATCTGTCAGGGGTGATTTGAATGCAATATTCCTGCTTCTTGGCAGAATGGGGTTGGACTGGATGGCCCATGAGGTCTCTTCCAACTCTTTGATTCTATGATTCAATGATTCTATATTGGATATTTACATTACTATTTGTAATAGTAGCAAATTTGCTGTTATGAAGCAACAACGAAAATAATATTATGGTTGGGGGTCACCACAACATAAGGAACTGTATTAAGGGGTCGCGGCATTAGGAAGGTTGAGAAACACTGCCCCAGACAAAGAGAGGAGCCCATCTTAGTTTTAATTTTATAGGATCTGGGTGTGACGGGACACCCAGGCCATCTCTCCCAATGTTTTGGCAATCCAGATAAGCCAAGGACCTGCTTGTGTTTCTCCGCAGGCTTTTCTCCCGATGCTGATAGAGGCTGCAAAGAAGACCTGCGGGAAGGGCCAGGGCTGCGGCAAACCTACCATCGTTAACTTCTCCACCATCGGCAGCTCCATCGGAAATGCTCCGCACATGGGCACCTTCCCGGTCATTGCTTACCGCTGCAGCAAAGTAAGTTGGCAAGAAGGAAATGCGCTCTTTGGGGTATTTATTTTTAACAAACAGACAAAACAGAGTTTGCAAGCTTGGTAGTTGGTTAAATGTCCTTTGACCAGTATCTGGCCACTTGGAGTGCCTCTGGTGTTGCCGCAAGGAGGTCCTCCATTGTGCATGTGGCAGGGCTCAGGTGGCATTGCAGCAGGTGGTCAGTGGTTTGCTCTTCTCCGCACTCGCATGTCGAGGATTCCACTTTGTGGCCCCGTTTCTTGAGGTTGGCTCTGCATCTCGTGGTGCCAGAGCGCAGTCTGTTCAGCGCCTTCCAAGTCGCCCAGTCTTCTGTGTGCCCACGAGAGAGTCTCTCATCTGGTATCAGCCATTGATTGAGGTTCTGGGTTTGAGCCTGCCACTTTTGGACTCTCGCTTGCTGAGGTGTTCCAGCGAGTGTCTCTGTAGATGCCCAGGGGGGAGTCTCTCATTGGGTATCAGCCATTGATTGAGGCTCTGGGTTTGGGCCTGCCACTTTTGGACTCTCGCTTGCTGGAGGTGTTCCAGCGAGTGTCTCTGTAGATCTAAGAAAACTATTTCTAGATTTAAGTCGACGTGCTGGCTGATACCCAAACAGGGGACGAGCTAGAGATGTCTCTGCCTTGGTCCTTTCACTATTGGCTGCCACTTCCCGGCGGATGTCAGGTGGAGCAATACCGGCTAGACAGTGTAGTCTCTCCAGTAGTGTAGGGCACAGATATCCCATGATAATGCGGTATGTCTCATTAAGAGCCACTATTGGTTGCTACTTCCCGACGAATGTCAGGTGGTGCAATACCGGCTAAACTGTGTAGTTTCTCCAGTGGGGTAGGGTCAATGTGGCATGTCTCATTAAGAGCCACATCTACTGTTTTAGCGTGGTGAGGTGTGTACCACTCTGGGCATGCATACTCAGCAGCAGAGTAGCATAGCGCAAGGGGAGATGTCTTCACTGTGTCTGGTTGTGATCCCCAGGTTGTGCCAGTCAGCTTTCGCATGATATTGTTTCTAGCACCCACTTTTTGCTTGATGTTCAGGCAGTGCTTCTTGTAGGTCAGAGCACGGTCCAGGGTGTGCTGCAATGCTCCAGTGGGATTCCTTCCCAGATAATCCTCAGAATTCGGGATGCTTGTCTGTTCTTAAGGTGAAAGGCACATGTCTGTGTTTTAGATGGATTAGGGATCAGCTTGTTTTCCCTGTAGTAGGCAGTAAGGGCACCTAGAGCTTCGGTGAGCTTCTGTTCAACCATCTCAAAGCTCCCTGCATGAGCAGTGATGGCACAATCATCAGCATAGATGAAGCTCTTTGTCCCTTCTGTCCTTGGCTCTTTGGGGTGAATGCCAGGGTTTCCACATCCATGTCCATTGATCCCCTTCTGTTTCTCTCCCCAGAGGGCATTGAACATGCTGACGCAATGCCAGGCTCTGGAGTACAAGGACAAGGGCATCCTGTGTGTGGCAATCCATCCCGGGTGGGTGAAAACGGAGCTGGGGACAGACAAGGTACGATCCACAAATACCTTTGCCATTAGGGCCAATAACAGCGGGTGGGTCCTTTGTCAATATGGATAGACAGATAGATGAAAAGAAATGCAGAGATATACATAGTGGATAGTAAATAAAGGACAGAGAAGATTGTAATAGATAGATAGATAGATATGTAGTAAATAGAGAGTGAAGATGATAGTACATAGATGGATGATGGATTGATAGATGATAGATGAATGAATATATATAGCCTATATGTAGTAAATGGGGGAGAGAGAAGATGATAGTAGATAGATAGATAGATAGATAGATAGATAGATATAGTAGATATGTCATAAATAGGGAACAATAGATAGATAGATAGATAGATAGATAGATAGAAGAAAGAATTAATAGATATCCATAGTAAATATGTAGTAAATAGGGGGGAGAAGATAGTAGATAGATAGATAGATGAATATATATATATATATATATATATATATATATAGTAGATATGTAGTAAATAGGGGAGAGAGAAGATGATGATGATGATGATAGATAGATAGATAGATAGATGAATATAGTAGATATATTGTAAATAGGGAACAATAGGTAGATGATAGATAGATAGATGAAAGAATTAATAGATATCAATAGTAGATATGTAGTAAATAGGGGAGAGAGAAGATAGTAGATAGATGATAGATAAATAGATGATAGATAGATGAATATATATATATAGTAGATATGTAGTAAATAGGGGAGAGAGAAGAAGAAGATGATAGATAGATAGATAGATAGATAGATAGATAGATAGATGAATATAGTAGATATATTGTAAATAGGGAACAATAGGTAGATGATAGATAGATAGATAGATAGATAGATAGATAGATGAAAGAATTAATAGATATCAATAGTAGATATGTAGTAAATAGGGGAGAGAGAAGATAGTAGATAGATGATAGATAGATAAATAGATGATAGATAGATGAATATATATATATATATATATATATAGTAGATATGTAGTAAATAGGGTAGAGAGAAGATAATAGTAGATAGATAGATAGATAGATAGATAGATAGATAGATGAATATAGTAGATATGTCATAAATAGGAAACAGTAGATAGATAATAGATAGATGATAAATAGATAGATAGATAAATATGGAGAGATAAGATAGTAGATAGATGATAGATAGATATATAGATAGATAGATAGATAGATAGAGATAGATGATAGATAGATGAATATATATATATATATATAGTAGATATGTAGTAAATAGAGGAGAGAGATGATAGTAGATAGAAGATAGATAGATAGATAGATGAATATAGTAGATATGTCATAAATAGGAAACAGTAGATAGATAATAGATGATAAATAGATAGATAAATATGGAGAGATAAGATAGTAGATAGATGATAGATATATATAGATAGATAGATAGATAGATAGATAGATAGAGATAGATGATAGATAGATAGATAGATGAATATATATATATATATATATATATATATATATATATTAGATATGTAGTAAATAGAGGAGAGAGATGATAGTAGATAGAAGATAGATAGATAGATAGATGAATATAGTAGATATGTCATAAATAGGAAACAGTAGATAGATAATAGATAGATAAATGATAAATAGATAGATAGATAAATATGGAGAGATAAGAGTAGATAGATGATAGATAGATATATAGATAGATAGATAGAGATAGATGATAGATAGATAGATAGATAGATAGATAGATGAATATATATATATATATATATATATATATATATATATATAGTAGATATGTAGTAAATAGAGGAGAGAGATGATAGTAGATATATATATATATATATATATATAGTAGATATGTAGTAAATAGAGGAGAGAGATGATAGTAGATAGAAGATAGATAGATAGATAGATAGATGAATATAGCAGATATGTCATAAATAGGAAACAGTAGATAGATAATAGATAGATAGATGATAAATAGATAGATAGATAAATATGGAGAGATAAGATAGTAGATAGATGATAGATAGATAGATAGATATAGATAGATGATAGATAGATAGATAGATAGATAGATGAATATATATATATATATATATATATATATTAGATATGTAGTAAATAGAGGAGAGAGATGATAGTAGATATATATATATATATATATAGTAGATATGTAGTAAATAGAGGAGAGAGATGATAGTAGATAGAAGATAGATAGATAGATAGATAGATGAATATAGTAGATATGTCATAAATAGGAAACAGTAGATAGATAATAGATAGATAGATGATAGATAGATAGATAGATAGATATGGAGAGATAAGATAGTAGATAGATGATAGATAGATATAGATAGATGATAGATAGATAGATAGATGAATATATATATATATAGTAGATATGTAGTAAATAGAGGAGAGAGATGATAGTAGATAGAAGATAGATAGATAGATAGAGAGAGAGATGAATATAGTAGATATGTCATAAATAGGATAGATAGATAATAGATAGATAGATGATAAATAGATAGATAGATAGATAGATGAATATGGAGAAATAAGATAGTAGATAGATGATAGATAGATAGAGATAGATAGAGATAGATGATAGAAAGATAGATGAATATATATATATATATATATATATAATAAGTAGATATGTGGTAAATAGAGGAGAGAGATGATAGTAGATAGATGATAGAGAGATAGAGATGAATATAGTAGATATGTCGTAAATAGGGAACAGTAGATAGATAATAGATAGATACAAAGATAGGTACATGAAAGAATTAATAGATATCAATAGTAGATATGTCAATAGTAGATATGTAGTAAATAAGGGGGGAGAGGAGATAGTAGATAGATGATAGATAGATAGATAGATAGATGAAAGAATCAATATATATCAATGTAGTAATGTAGTAAATTGGGGAAAGAGAAGATAGTACATAGATGAGAAATAGAAAGATAGATGAATATATATATATATATATAAATATATATATATAGTAGATATGTAGTAAAGAGGGGAGAGAGAAGAAGAAGATGATGATAGATGATAGATAGATAGATGAATGAATATATATATATATAGTAGATATGTAGTAAATAGGGAAGAGAGATGATAGTAGATAGATAGATAGATAGATAGATAGATAGATAGATAGATGAATGAATATAGTAGATATATAGCAAATAGGGAGATGATAATAGATAGATAGATAGATGAATATAGTAGATATATAGTAAATAGGGAGAGAGAAGATGATAGTAGATAGATAGATAGATAGATAGATATATGAATATAGTAGATATGTTGTAAATAGAGAACAATAGATAGATGATAGAAAGAAAGAAAGAAAGAAAGAAAGAAAGAAAGATGAAAGAATTGAGATATCAATAGTGGATATGTAGTAAATAGGGGAGAGAGAAGATGATAATAGATAGATAGATAGATAGATAGATAGATAGATAGATAGATGAATATAATAGATATGTCATAGATAGGGAACAGTAGATAGATGATAAAGAATTAACAGATATCAATAGTAGATATGGAGTAAATAGGGGAGAGAGATGATAGAAAGATAGATAGGAGAAAGAATTAATAGATATAGATAGATAGTAGAAATGTAGTAAATAGGAGGAAGATATGATAATAGATATTAGGCAGACAGATAGGAGAGACAGAATGGATATACAGTATATTCTGGCGTATAAGACTACTTTTTAACCCAAGAAAATCTTCTCAAAAGTCAGGGGTCGTCTTATACGCAGGTGTAGTCTTATGCATGGGAGTCGTCTTAACTCTATATTTTAACTGGAAAAGTTGGGGGTCGTCTTATACGCCCAGTCGTCTTATATGCCGGAATATACGGTAGATGGTAGGTATGTAGCAGATCCCCTCTCCTTGCAGCAGATCCTTCTTGTTTTGTAATGCCAGGCTGTGCTTTGTTTGCCTCGCAGGCTGCTCTGGAAGTGGAGGAGAGTGTGGCTGGGATCCTGCGTGTGCTCTCCCACCTCTCCGAGGAGCAGAACGGACGCCTCGTGGACTGGGAAGGAAAGATTGTGCCCTGGTGAAAGAGTATATGGCGGATACACAGAAATTATCGGCCATAGGATCAGGCATTAGAGAGAATTCTATGAAATAATCCATCTCAATGACTTGGGAAACCACACTCTGCTAAGTGAGTTTTCCAGGCTGTCTGGCCATGTTCCAAAGCATTCTCTCCTGACATTTCACCCACATCTATGGCAAGCATCCTCCGAGATTGTGTGGTCTGTTGGAAACTAGGCAAGTGAGGTTTATATATCTGTGGAAGAATGTCCAGGGTGGGAGAAAGAACTCTTGTCTGCTTAAGTGTGAATGTTGGAATTGGCCACCTTAATTAGCATTTAATGGCCTTGCAGCTTCAAAGACTGGCTGGTTGCTGCCTGGGGGGGAATCCTTTGTTGGGAGGTGTTAGCCGGCACTGATGATTTAGTATTGAATGGCCTTGCAGCTTCAAAGACTGCCTGGTTGCTGCCGGGGGGGGGGGGGCAATCCTTTGTTGGGAGGTGTTAGCTGGCCCTGATGGTTTCCTGTCTGGAGTTCCCCTGTTTTCTGAGTGTCGCTCTTTATTTCTGCACCAAAATAATTATTTTGCAGCTGCAAGGGATGATGTCCAGGGTGGGAGAAAGAACTCTTGTTTGCTTGAAGCGAGTGTGAATGTTGCAATTGGCCACCTTGATTAGCATTTAATATCCTTGCAGCTTCAAAGACTGGCTGGTTGCTGCCTGGGGAGGGAATCCTTTGTTGGGAGGTCTTAGCTGTCCTGGATGGTTTCCTGTCTGGAATTCCTCTGTTTTCTGAGTGTCGCTCTTCATTTCTGCACCAAAATAATTATTTTGCAGCTGCAAGGGATGGTGTCCAGGGTGGGAGAAAGAACTCTTGTCTGCTGGAGGCAAGTGGGAATGTTGCAATTCGCCACCTTGATTAGCATTTAATAACCTTGCAGCTTCAAAGACTGGCTTGTTGCTGCCTGGGGGAATCCTTTGCTGGGAGGTGTTAGCCGGCACTGATGATTTAGCATTTAATGGCCTTGCAGCTTGAAAGACTGCCTGATTGCTGCCTGGGGGGAATCCTTTGTTGGGAGGTGTTAGCTGGTCCTGATGGTTTCCTGTCTGGAATTCCCGTTTTCTGAGTGTCGCTCTTTATTTCTGCACCAAAATAATTATTTTGCAGCTGCAAGGCGACTCAATGCTAATCAAGGTAATCAATTGCAAGTAACACACACAAACATATATATACACACACACACACACACACATACATACATACATACATACACACACACATACATATGCACACACACATATATACATACATACTGTATATATAAATATACACACACACACATATATATATATACATATATATACACATACACACACATACATACATATACACACACATATATACATACATATATATACACATACACACACACACATATATATACATACATACACATGCTCCACTTGCCTCATTTCCAACAGACCTCTGAACAAACCTCTGAGGATGCTTGCCACAGATGCAGGTGAAACGTCAGGAGGGAATGCTACTGAAACATGGCCATACAGCCCGGAAAACTCACAGTAACCCAAAAATTATATTTGTGGGAATCAAATACTGTTTTCTGTGCAAAAAAACAAACCCACTCCCACAACAACCCAAATGCAAAGTATGTAGAGCCGGTCCTGATTGTGAATGGTGTTCGAAGACTTTCTCACAAAGGGAAAGAAAATGGCTCAAATTATATGTCGCTGCCCTCACAACAATTTCCATCCCGACCAGAGTGGAATCCTTTCCTCCCTAAACAGATGTCAAGCTTAGAATAAAGTCTTAGGTGGATTCACTGCTCCGTGTACAAGAAAACCATCTGCTAGCACTGTAACAAAGCAAAGAAAATAAAGGCAAAACATTATGTTCGTGCGTTGTGGGTGTTTCCCAGGGGGAGTCGTTTTTGCGCATGCGCTGTAGCATATTTTTTTTTGCTTTTTTGGCTTTTTAAGTCCCTTCTGCTGTGTTTTTCGGCGTTTTTATGAGTGATGGTTACTCCTTGGCGTGATCGGTGTCTTGTTTCCAAATTTGGTGTCAATTCACCCAATGGTTTTTGAGTTATGTTAATCCCACAAACTAACAGAACATTTTTATATAGACTAGCTGTACCAGCCACGCGTTGCTGTAACCAACCTTCCCTCCCTCTTTCTCTCCATCCATCCTTCCCTCCCTCTTTTCTTCCTTCCCTCTTTTTCTTTCCTTTCTTATTTCCCTTCTTCTTTCTTCCATCTCTGTTTCTTCCTTCCTTCCCTTTGCTCTTTGGTTACATCCTTCCTTCTCTTTCTTTCTTTCCTTCCTTCCCTCTCACTTTATTTCCTTTTCTCCTTCCTTCTCTACCTTTCTTCCTTCCCTCCCCCTTTTCCTTCCTCTTTCTCTCCTTTCTTCCTTCTCTACCTTTCCTTAGCTTGCTTCCATCCTTCCTTCTTTCTTTCTTTCCTTCCCTCCCTTTCTTTCTCTTCTTCCTTCGCTCCCTTTTTCCTCCCTTCCCTTTTTTCTTTCCTTCTCTACATCTTTTCTTCCTCCTCCCTTTTTCTTTTCCTTCCTTTCTCTTTCTTCCTTCTCTACCTCTTTTCTTCCTTCCTTCTCTTATCTTCTTTCTTTCTTCCCTTCCTTCCCTCCCTCTTCCTTCCCTTTTTTTTCTGTATCGTCATTTAGTTATTTTGACATTTTGGGTTTTTAAGTCCTTTCTGTTTTTTTTTGGGATGGGGTGGGGTATGAATGATGGTCACTCATTGGTCTGTTGGAGGTATAGTGTCCAAATTTGGTGTCAATTCGCCCAGTGGTTTTTGAGTTGTGTTAATCCCACAAACGAACATTACATTTATATATATATATATATATATAGGGAGACAGGAAAGCCTAGAGAAGACAATTATGCTGGGGAAAGTGGAAGGCAAAAGGAAGAGGGGCCGACCAAGGGCAAGATGGATGGATGGCATCCTTGAAGTGACTGGACTGACCTTGAGGGAGCTGGGGGTGGTAACGGCCGACAGGGAGCTCTGGCGTGGGCTGGTCCATGAGGTCACGAAGAGTCGGAGACGACTGAACGAATGAACAACAACAAATATATATATAGATTTACCTCTAGTTAAGAAGATGACAGTCTTTTCGAGACCAGAATTTCCTAGTGAAAGCCATGAAAAGCATTCCGGTTGCAAAAGAAGACACACTACTATCAAGTCACAAGGATCAGTAGGGATTTTATTAGCTAAAATACCAATGCTCAAATCAGAAGTGTCAGTAGAAAAATAAAAACGGGTTATATTAGTACTTTTGTTCTCCCTGAAAGACAGAGATTATATATATATATATTCACATTTGTTCAATGCTTCATTCAGTTCAGAAACCGCAATGAGAGGGTCTGTGCTCACAATCTGAGGCTCAGAATCTGCCTTGAAATGTGTCTTACTTCCTGTTTACAAAAGCGGAAAAGACCACCAACATCATCACAAAAGGGAGTCCTTGGAATGTATAGTTTACCCCTTACAAATGGTAACGGGATAGGACTGCATTTGCTGCAATGGGATTGGTGGGGAAAGTGGGTATTCTTCCCAAATGCAGCTTCCTTGTCTTTTGACATGGAGGAGATTCCACCTGAACATGAGGAAGAACTTCCTGACTGTGAGAGCCGTTCAGCAGTGGAACTCTCTGCCCCGGAGTGTGGTGGAGGCTCCTTCTTTGGAAGCTTTTAAGCAGAGGCTGGATGGCCATCTGTCAGGGGTGCTTTGAATGCAATATTCCTGCTTCTTGGCAGAATGGGGTTGGACTGGATGGCCCATGAGGTCTCTTCCAACTCTTTGATTCTATGATTCTATGAACGGTTCATAAGGACTAGGAACTTGGCTCTCCCCAATTCCATTCATAGAATCATAGAATCAAAGAGTTGGAAGAGACCTCGTGGGCCATCCAGTCCAACCCCATTCTGCCAAGAAGCAGGAATATTGCATTCAAATCACCCCTGACAAATGGCCATCCAGCCTCTGCTTAAAAGCTTCCAAAGAAGGAGCCTCCACCACACTCCGGGGCAGAGAGTTCCACTGCTGAACGGCTCTCACAGTCAGGAAGTTCTTCCTAATGTTCAGATGGAATCTCCTCTCTTGTAGTTTGAAGCCATTGTTCCGCGTCCTCTTACCCACTGACACTTGGCTTCCCAATGGTTTGTATATATCGGATTGTATAAAAATTTGGAGGAAAAGGGAAAAGAAGGACTCTTTCCTCCAAGTATTGGTTGCAAAATGGAAACAAGACCCCAAAATGAGAGGTGGAAAGAACGTGGAGCCCACGTTTAGGGCACCAAAAGTGGGAAATGGGAGCTGTAAAGTGCACTGCAAACCTGGAAACGCAAAGCCACATTCAATTGTATGACCTCACTACCTCTGACAATGCTTGCCATAGATGTAGGCGAAACGTCAGGAGAGAATGCCACTAGAACAGTGGTTCTCAACCTTTCTAACACCGGGACCCCTAAATACGCTTCCTCATGTTGTGGTGACCCCCCAACCATAAAATTATTTTCGTTGCTACTTTATAACTAATTTTGCCCTGCGCCCTTGCCGGCCAACCATAAAGTGGCCCAGCGACCCCTCTGGGGGCCGCGACCCCCAGGTTGAGAACCGCTGCTCTAGAACATAGCCATATAGCCCAAAAAAGCCTACAATAAACCACACTCAAGTAGTTGGAAAGACAATGCCATGATGATTGAGATCTCTGGTTCTCAACCCTGACGGTTGCACGTAAAGAGTAACCTCTTAGTAACTCACTAGTAGTAGTATTTGGGCCATTCTCTGTTTGGAAACAGTCAGTTCCTTGAGTCCAGTTCTTTAATGGCATGGGGATGTTGCACAAAAAGCAAATTTGGGGGCAAGGAAATTAAAATGCAACTTCCCATAGTAGTAGTAGTAGTAGTAGTAGTAATAATAATAATAATAGCCTATGGATGATGTAAACATAGTGGTAAGGGACTGTCATGCCCTTCTAGGGAAACTTAAGAGGTTAAACCCCTCAATTTTCATTTTTAAGAGATCGTATATGCCTCCCAGGGACAATTTCTTCCTATTTTAGGGGGAAATTGGACTTTTTTGTTCAGTGAGGCTGGATCTACACTACCATAAAATGCAGCTTCTGAACACAGATTGCAATGAACTGGGTTATATGGCAGTGTAGACTTGCAAAAGGTAAAGGTTTCCCCTTGACATTAAGTCCAGTCATGTCCGACTCTGGGGGTTGGAGCTCATCTCAATTTCTAAGCTGAAGAGCCGGCGTTGTCCATAGACACCTCCAAGTCCATGTGGCCAGCATGACTGCATGGAGCACCATTACCTTCCTACAGAAGCAGTACCTATTGTTCTACTCACATTGGCAAAAGGTAAAGGTTTTCCCCTTGACATTAAGTCTAGTTATGTCTGACTCCGGGGGTTGGTGCTCATCTCAATTTCTAAGCCGAAGAGCCGGCGGTGTCTATAGACACCTCCAAGTCCATGTGGCCAGCATGACTGCATGGAGCGCCGTTACCTTCCTGCAGAAGCAGTATCTATTGTTCTACTCACATTGGCAAAAGGTAAAGGTTTTCCCCCTTGACATTAAGTCCCGTCATGCCCGACTCTGGGGGTTGGAGCTCATCTCAATTTCTAAGCTGAAGAGCCGGCGGTGTCCATAGACACCTCCAAGTTCATGTGGCCAGCATGACTGCATGGAACGCCATTACCTTCCTGCAGAAGCAGTACCTATTGTTCTACTCACATTTGCAAAAGGTAAAGGTTTTCCCCTGACATTAAGTCCAGTCATGTCCAACTCTGGGGGTTGGAGCTCATCTCAATTTCTAAGCCGAAGAGCCGGCGTTGTCCATAGACATCTCCAAGTTCATGTGGCCTGCATGACTGCATGGAACGCCGTTATCTTCCTATTGTTCTACTCACATTGGCATGTTTTTGAACTGCTAGGTTGGCAGAAGCTGGGGCTAAAAAAGTGGGATCTCACTCTGCTCCCCGGATTCAAACCGCTGACCTTTTGGTCAGAAAGTTCAGCAGCTCAGCGGTTTAACCTGCTGCACCACTGGGGGGGGGGGGGACTAGTATAGACTCATATAATCCAGTTAATTGGTATTCTGAAGCTAAGTGTGTTGTCGAAGGCTTTCATGGCCGGAATCACTGGGTTGCTGTGAGTTTTCCGGGCTGTTTTCATGGCCATAGGTAAAGGTTTTCCCCTGACATTAAGTCCAGTCGTGTCCGACTCTAGGGGTTGGTGCTCATCTCCATTTCTAAGCTGAAGAGCCGGCGTTGTCCATAGACACTTCCAAGTTCATGTGGCCAACATGACTGCATGGAGCGCCGTTACCTTCCCGCAGAAGCGGTACCTATTGTTCTACTCATATTTGCATGTTTTTGAACTGGTAGGTTGGCAGGAGCTAGGCCTAACAGGGGGAGCTCACCCCGCTTCCCGGATTCAAACCACTGACCTTTCGGTCAGCAAATTCATCAGTTCAGCGGTTTAACCTACTGCGCCACTGGGGGCTTTTGTGATGTTACTTAATTACATGAAAAATGAGGAAATTGATTTTATAAAACAGGGGGAACCTGGGAATAAAAATTAAAAATAAATTAATATATTTGGGAATAATTATAATCCTGGATTCAAACCACTGACCTTTCGGTCACCAAGTTCAGCAGCAGTTTAACCTACTGCGCCACTGGGGGCTCTCATGATGTTACTTAATTATACAAAAAATGAGGAAATTTATTTGGGAATAAAAATTAAAAATAAATTAAAATATTTAGGAATAATTATAACCTCAGATTCAAACTACTGACCTTTCGGTCAGCAAGTTCAGCAGCTCAGCAGTTTAATCTGCTGCGCCACGAGGGGGTCCTAGTGTAGACTCATATAATCCAGCTAATCGTCATTCTGAAGCTGAGTGTTGTTGAAGGCTTTCATGGCCGGAATCACTGGGTTGCTATGAGTTTTCCGGGTTGTTTTCATGGCCATAAAGCCCAGAAAACTCACAGCAACTCGTTCTGAAGCTGCATTAAATGATAGTATAGATCGAGCATGAGACAGGACAATATGGGGGACAATATGGGGCATTCAGGGAAGATTTTTTTCTCAGGATGCATGAGTAGGGGCGGTTTATTTCACATCAAGCCCACAACACAACAGTCCTGCGAGGAAGGAACTATCCAAAATGAGGGCATTTTGAAAACAAGACGACTGCAGAGTCCCAAACGAGGCCTGCGCTGCATGAAACTCACATCGGAAAGGATTCCATTGTTTACATGAGGTCTAATCTTTCCTTATTGGATGAATGAAACCCTCAGGAACTTAGATGCAGGATTTTTGCATTTTCACAGAAATGGTGGCATGTGAGGACGGGCAAAGGGCTGGTGAGGGTCTTGAAAGTGGTCCTTGGAGGCGGGCAAGCAGCCCAGGCACTTGTGTGGAGGAGAGCTCAAAGCAACCCAAGCCCTCAGTCGAAAGCTTGGCCAGGAGAACAAGTCAGAATTCCTGTAATACATACTTCCATCAACTGGGATTAAGACGAGGAATCCTCACGGGTTCATATCCCGGACGAGCCCCCAATATTCTGGACGAGCCCCCAATATCCCGGACGAGCTCCCAATATCCCGGACGAGCCCCCAATATCCCGGACGAGCCCCCAAAATGAAGGGAAACCCCTTCGTTCACGATACTTATGGAATGGGCCAAGTGTCCGAAATATCTACTAAGCCCCTCAACGAGGGCCTCAACATTCAGAAAGCATCCCAGAACACCGAAAGTCATTGCGGCAGCATGGACGAGATGTCATTCCACTTCCCCTTTGTTTGGCGAACAAGGATTCAGTGGGACGGCATTGCAAATCCATCCTGTGTTTTTGAGGTAGGAACAGAGAAATCGGTGTTTCTCTCAGTCTGACATGATTTGCGGACAATCTGCAACCGGAAAAAGTCCGTCAAAGCACTTCACTCTCGCAGGAACATGATTCAGTAGCAATTCCTTTCCCCGTGGAACCATACGAGGATACAAAGTAGTTTAGGGAAATATAGAAATCTGTTTACTCAATTCAACCTTCGCTCGCTGCACACGCACACAAAGAAAAAGATCGATCAGCTTGGCACTTGAGGTTACGAAAACATTGCAAAATTTAAGCGTGGAGCGGTCTTCAGTTCAGGAGACCAAAAGCTTGGAATTTATTATATTGTTGTTTATGTTCTGACTTAATTCTGTTGTTGTGTTGTTGGGCTTGGCCCCATGTAAGCCGCCTCGCGTTCCCGTTGGCGAGATGGTGGCGGGGTACAAATAAAGTTTATTATTATTATTTATTCTTGTTCAAGGGCAGAGGAGGGATGCAAATGCTTCCAAAATACGGTCCGGAAGTAGCAAAACCTGTTGAGACTCAGCATTCTGGCACCATACCTACTACTAGTAGTAGGAGAAGAAGAAGAAGTGATGCAGAAGCAGAGGAGAATCAGCGTCAGCTGAAACGTATTCGTGACATCTTTCTGGCTTCCAGTGATTCGGAAGACTTTGCAGGATTCAGCCCAGAGGAAGCTATAGAAGCAGATTACAGGGGAGTAAAGAAAGTGGCCAGTGAGTCTGGCAGTGATAGTGACACTATGTCTAAGAGGCTTAAAGACACAGCAGATAATTCCAGTGCTAGTGAGGATGAGATGGAGGAGGCTTTAGACTGGACTCTGGTTCAGAACATTAGAGACATTTGCACTCAAGCAACCTCCAGTGATGATTTTGAGGGTTTTCAGGATAACTGGAATGAGGGATCTTCTTGGCAGAATCAGGCATTAGATCAAAGGTGGCAGACTTGGCGTGGCTTAGATGCTTCAGCTGCGCAAGGAGAATCAGATGGGAGTAATGAATCTCAATCTTCTGATAGTGAATAAAATGAGCACATTGGGAACTGTTTCTTTGCAGACGACGAAGTGTTGTTTACGTGTTGTTACTCTGCCTAACCTTGCTTGGATTTCCAGTATCCTGTTTTCCTGCCGTGCTTCTTCGGACCTTGGAATCTTCGTTCGTGAGTGTTACGCCTGGCTTCCTGACCTTGGAATTGACTGGACTACGTATTTGCCTATTGGACCTTGCATTGAACTTTGTATTTCTTAGAGACTATTTTGCTTTGCATTTTGCTACAAGCTCTTGTATCTCCTGTTTACTTTTGCCTGCTATTCAAGCCTGCTAGATATCCGGATTATCTACTGTTTAGGTTCTTGTTTGAAAACATCTTTTGAACTGCTTTCACTGATGTTAAAGTGCCTCATTAAGTTTGTTATTCATTAAAAGACTATTATTTTGCATCCCAATTGCTGTTTAAGACAATCTGTGTTCCTTGGGTCGCGACAAAACCTCTGCATCTCAGATTGAGACTCTCTCACATTTTTGAGAAGAGGAGAGTTGGTGCTAACATCTTGCAAAGTTTTGCGCGATGTCGGGAAGCAGCCACGTCTGTGCCAGAAAGACACCTGTTGTGGTTCAACAGGCCCCTGAGTCTGATGCTTTTCAGTTTTCACAGCCTACAGAAGAGCTGGAGAAGCAGTTCTCACAGGACAGGAATGCAGCTGATAAGGAGGAGGGCCAGGTGCTCCTTCAAAGGGATAGCGAAACCGTGAGATCGGATCGCAGCCAAGTTAGGTCAGCGACAGGTCAAGGGAGCAAAGGAAAGCAGTTTGTGGGAAACTAGATTGTTTTGATGTGCAAAATGTATTTAGGCCTGTCTCGGGCAATTCTTAGCTGTCAGTTTCAATGTGGCTATCTGCTAAGCTGTTTCATGCCTCTGCATTGGATTCCTTCGTGCAGCTTTTGGGCTAAGCTGCTTCTTGCTTCATGATTCCTGTTTACCTTGATTGTCTGAAGGATTTCTGGAACTGTACTGTGCATTTTACCTGAACTTTGGAACTTTGTATTGAATTAACCTTTGTCTTCTTTTGGAACTTTTACAATAAACTATCATTCCTACAGCCGTGGTCTGGTGGTGTTTGAGAGTAAGGTGAAACTTATCCTGAGGTGCCACAACACCGGCGGAATGGCCGCTCTCTCCAGAATCTTCGGTTGTTGATGAAAGGTAGTCACTCCACACTTGAAGAAAGAGGCGATTTGTTCAATTTGCTCAAATGTTTTCTTCCGCTTTGTTGTTGAAATGAATGGAATCCACTCGAGAGCATGGCAAAACCCTTCTCGACTTCCATTTGGCCTCCTGTAAGACTTGTAAGCAGCTCTTCCCCAATCCTTCGGCTTCTGAATCCTGCACAATGTTGCCCCAGCCATCTTGGTTTCTGCCCCTGATGCTAAAGGGTGGCTAAAACCCGAAAGAAGGAAATCAAGACCACGCAGATGGTCTGCCCCACTCCTAGAACCAGGGCTTCAAAGGGGCTCATCTTCTTCCCGGCTGCTCTGTAGACGCCAGCAATTGCAGCACCTGACCAAAAAAGGGAGGAGAAAGAAGGTCAGGGCCTGATCCTTTATAGGTTTTGACATGCACACATACTAGCCATACCCTGCCACGCATTGCTGTGGCCCAGCCTGTGTATATGTGTTTTGTGTAGAAAGAAAGAAAGAAAGAAAGAAGCATGGGAGGAAAGAGCGTAGGAAGGAAGGAAAGAGGTAGAGAAGGAAAAAAGAGAAAGAAGAAAAGACAAAGGGGGGAAGGAAAGAAAGGAGTAGAGAAGGAAGGAAGGAGAGAAGGAAAGAAAAAAAGGGAAGGAAGGAAAGAGGTAGAGAAGGAAAGAGGAAGAGGAAAAGAAAAAGGGGGGAAGGAAAGAAAGGGGTGGAGAAGGAAGGAAGGAGAGAAAAAAAGGAAGGAAAGAAGGAAAGAGGTAGAGAAGGAAAGAGAAAGAGGAGAAGAAAAAGGGCGAAGGAAAGAAAGGGGTACAGAAGGAAGAAAGGAAAGAATGAAAGAAAAAAGGAAAGGAAGGAAAGAGGTAGAGAAGGAGAGAGAAAGAGGAAAAGAAAAAGGGGGAAAGGAAAGAAAGGGGTAGAGAAGGAAGGAAGGAGAGAAGGAAAGAAAAAAGGGAAGGAAGGAAAGAGGTAGAGAAGGAGAGAGAAAGAGGAAAAGAAAAAGGGGGAAGGAAAGAAAGGAGTAGAGAAGGAAGGAAGGAGAGAAGGAAAGAAGAAGAGGGAAGGAAGGAGCAAAGGAAGGAGGAAAAGAGATAGAGAAGGAAGAAAGGAGAGAAAGAGGGAGGGAAGGAAAGACAGAAGCAAAAAGCGAAGGAAGGATGGAAACAAAAAGCAAAGAAAGGAAGGAAAGAGGCAGAGAAGGAAGAAAGGAGAGAAAGAGGAAAAGAAAAAAGGGAGAAGGAAAGAAAGGGGTAGAGAAGGAAGGAAGAAGGAAAGAAAAAAAGGAAAGGAAAGAGGAAACAAAGGAAGGAGGGAAAGAGGTAGAGAAGAAAGGAGAGAAAGAAGGAGAGAAGGAAAGACAGAAGGAAGGATGGAAGCAAAAAGCGAAGGAAGGAAGGAAAGAGGCAGAAAAGAAAGAAATGGGAGAAAGGGAAGGAAAAGAAAAAGGGGGAAGGAAAGAAAGTGGTAGAGAAAGAAAGAAAAAAAAAGGAAAGGAAGGAAAGCAGGAGCGAAGGAAAAAGAGAAGGAAAGCGAGAAAGAGGGAGGGAAGGAAAGACAAAAGGAAGGATAGATGCAAAAAGAAAGGAATGAAAGAGAAAGAGGAAAAGAAAAAGGGAGAAGGAAAGAAAGGAGTAGAGAAGGAAGGAAGGTGAGAAGGAAAGGAAAAAGGAAAGGAAAGAGGAAGCAAAGGAAGGAGGGAAAGAAGTAGAGAAGGAAGAAAGGAAAGAGGGAGGGAAGGAAAGACAGAAGGAAGGATGGAAGCAAAAAGCAAAGGAAGGAAAGAGGAAGGAAAAAAGAGGTAGAGAAGGAGAGAAGAAAGAAGAAAAGGGAATAAAGGAAGGAAAGAGGGAGCGAAGGATGGAGGGAAAGAAGGAGAGAAAGAGGGAGGGAGGGTTGGCCACAGCAACACATGGCAGGTACAGCTAATAATAATAATAATAATAATAATAATAATAATAATAATAATAATATAAACTTTTATTAGGAAATGGCATTTGTAACCCAGGAACAAAAATCGTGTTACATACTGCAACTGAAAAAAGTTTCCACTCCATCCACTTTAAAGGGTCAACCTACTTGTCAAGCTCCCGGCGGCGATTGGTCCCATGAGGCCCATCAGCACGATGCTCACCGACATGTACTTGCCGTATTTGTGCCGCCGGAGGGTGAAGAGGCCCAGCAGCCCCGCCGGGATGTGGAAGAAGAGGGAGGAGACCAGGGCCCAGAGGAAGACCCCATACCACATCTCTGCAGCAAAGAGGAGAGAAACACGGGAGATGATGCCAGTGGAAAAGCACCTAAAATGCAAAGTTGAAGTCCAAAACATCTAGAAGGCTGATGTTTGTCCATGCCTGATCTAGACCAAGGGAAGTCATAGTGTCACTCTATTATTATTATTATTATTATTATTATTATTATTATTATTTGCTTTATTTCTATACCGCATTTTTCAGCCCAATCAGGCGACTCAATGCGGTTTACATGATACAGGTTATCACAACAATGTCATAAGCAATTAAAACACATCATACATAACAGACAAAATCAACAACAATTATTATCATATCATAACGCCTCAATGAAAATCAGAATCCGTTCTCATAATCCTTGTACCATTCCTATGTTCGATTTTACCGTCTTCCTGTGTTCAGTTGCACTGTTTAGCCAAACGCTTGTTCATAGAGCCAAGTCTTAACCTTCCTCCGGAACGCCAACAGCGAAGGAGCCTGTCTGATGTCTACAGGTAAGGCATTCCATAGCCGAGGGGCCACCACCGAGAAGGCCCCGTCCCTCGTCCCCGCCAAACGCGCCTGTGACGCAGGCGGGACCGAGAGCAGGGCCTCCCCAGACGATCTTAATGTCCTAGTCGGTTCATAGGAGGAGATGCGTTCGGAGAGGTAAGTGGGGCCGGAACCGTTTAGGGCTTTGTAGGCTAACGCCAGCACCTTGAATTGTGCCCGGTAGCAGACTGGCAGCCAGTGGAGCTGGCTCAACAGAGGAGTGGTGTGCTCCCTGAGTGCCGCTCCCGTTAGCAACCTGGCTGCTGAATGCTGGACCATCTGAAGCTTCCGGGCAGTCTTCAAGGGCAACCCCACATAGAGCGTGTTGCAGTAATCTATACACTCTATTCTGCTTTGGCCAGACCTCTTGACCTGGAATAACAGCCCCAAGTCCAGTTCTGGACAAAACAATTCAAGAGGGATATTGACACAAGATGGAAGGGATCCAGAGGAAGAGGGCGACTAAAAGTATCAAAGGTCTGAAGATCATGAAGAATCCTTATGAGGAGTGGCTTAAAGTGCTGGGTAAGTTTAGCCTGCAGAAGAGAAGGCTGAGAGGAGACATGAGAGCCATGTTTAGATACCTTGGGGGTCTCTTCCAACCCTGAGATTCTATTTCCCCACAAATTCTCCATATTGTCTAAGAGGCTGGATGGCCATCTGCCAGGAGGGCTTTGAAGGTGCCTTTCCTGCATGAAGGCAGAAGGGAACTGGCTGGCCTTCGAAGTTCTCTTCCAACTCTATGACTCTAATTTTCTAGGAATTCTCCATAGCATCTATGAGGCTGGATGGCCATCTGTCAGAAGGGCTTTGAGGATGCCTTTCCTGCATGAAGGCAGACATAGGCTGGCTTGCCTTTGAGGGTCTCTTCCAACCCTAGGATTCTCATTCTCCACAAATTCTTCGTAATGTCTATGAAGCGAGTTGGCCATAGTGTCTATGAGGCTGGATGCCCATCTGCCAGGAGGGCTTTAAGGGTGCCTTTCCAACATGAAGGCAGAAGGGGGCTGGCTTGCCTTTGACTCCAATTCACTTTAACTCTAATTCTCCATGAATTCCCCTAATTTCTATGAGTCTGGATGGTCATCTGTCAGGAGGACCTTGTGGGTGCCTTTCCTGCACGAAGGTAGGAGTTTGGACTGGATGGCCTTTGAGGTTTTCTTCCAACCCTAGGATTCTCATTCTCCACAAATTCTCCATAATGTCTATGAGGCTGGATGGCCATCTGTCGGGAGGGCTTTGGGGGTGCATGAAGGCAGAAAGGAACTGGCTTGCCTTTGAAGTTCTCTTCCAACTGCCTCTAATTCTCCACAGTGTCCATGAGGCTGGATGGCCATCTGTCAGGAGGGCATTGAGGGTGCCTTTCTCTTCCAACCTTGTGATTCTAATTCATGAATTCACGATGGCCATCTGTCGGGAAGGCTTTGGGGGTGCCTTTCCTGCACAAAGGCAGAAGGGAGTCAGTTTGCCTTTGAGAGTCTCTTCCAACTCTTTTAACTCTAATTCTCCACGAATTCTCCTAATTTCTATGAGTCTGGATGGCCATCTGTCGAGAGGGCTTTGATGGTGCCTTTCCTGCATGAAGGTAGAGGTAGGCTGGCTTGCCTTTGAGGGTCTCTTCCAACCCTAGGATTTTCATTCTCCACAATTTTTTTATGTCTATGAGGCAGGTTGGCCATAATGTCTATGAGGCTGGATGGCCATCTGTCAGGAGGGCTTTGATGGTGCTTTTCCTTCATGAAGGCAGAAGGAGGTTGGCTTGCCTTTGAGAGTCTCTTCCAACTCTTTAACTCTAATTGTCCATGAATTCTCCTAATTTCTATGAGGCTGGATGGCCATCTGTCAGGAGGGCTTTCCTGCACATCCTTTGAGGTTTACTTCCAACCCTAGAGATTCTCATTCTCCACAAATTCTTCATAGTTTCTATGAGGCTGGATGGCCATCTGTCAGGAGGGCTTTGAGGGTGCCTTTCCTGCATAAAGGCAGAAGGAAACCGGCTGGCCTTTGAAGTTCTCTTCCAACTGACTCTAATTCCCTACGAGTTCTCCATAGTGTCCATCAGGCTGGATGGCCATCTGTCAGGAGGGCTTTGATGGTGCCTTTCCTTCATGAAGGCAGAAGGAGGCTGGCTTGCCTTTGAGAGTCTCTTCCAACTCTTTAACTCTAATTCTGCACCAATTCTCCCAATTTCTATGAGTCTGGATGGCCATCTGTCGGGAGGGCTTTGGGGGTGCCTTTCCTGCACGAAGGCAGAAGGGGTTGGGACTGGATAGCCTTTGGGGTTCCCTTCCAAACCTAAAACGCCACCTCCCAGGCTTGGGCCTACTTGGGCCCGCCCTCCAGGGGGTTTGGACTTCAACTCCCACAATTCCTAACAGCCGGGACGGCTGTTGGGAATTGTGGGAGTTGTAGTCCAAACCCTTGGAGGGCGGGCCCAAGTAGGCCCAAGCCTGACCCTCCTCCCGCGCATGCGCAGAACCGCGCGGCCTACCTGAGAACTGGCAGAGGGTCCTGGGGCAAGCGGCTCCGGTGAGGTTCCCCGGCGGCGGGACCAGGCGGAGGCTCAGGATCTGTTGCAAGAGCCCACCGGGCTCGGGATTCCCATCGCCGCCATCCGCCATGCCGCTTCCCTCAACCTCAACACTCTAGACGTCATTTCCGCCTTTCTCTTTTTCAAGCACCCATTTCCGGTACCAACTTCCGGTCCATAGTCCCCTCTCTAGGCCCACTTCCGGCCTTTCTCTATTGTCTTTAGGCGGAACTTCCGCTTGAGCCAGAGAAGCCTGAATCCCAGAGGTGGAGAGAGCCATGTCGGACTCAGAGGTGTACTCTTCCTCGGAGGATGAGGATTACTTACCCTCAGGTGAGACTTTTCAAGAGAAAGAGAAGGAGGAGGAAAAGGCCTTGGCTTTCCCCACCAGCTAGGCCTCACTCCTGGCTGTGAGGAAGGCCTGGGCATCCATTCAAGGCCCCTGCAGGTAGAAAGCTAGCAACACAGGCCCATCGTTGGTGTGGGTCTGGGTTTATCTGGTTGGAGGTGAGGTACAGCTCCCAAAACTCAAACTCAATCCTTCCCAAACTTTTCCAGAAATCAAATTTCGGCCTATGAGCTTTGTGGGCCTAGTTTGGTCCAGATCCATCAACAACAACAACAACAAAACTCTATCTCCCTGAGGGGACAAATTGAAATTGAATCCAGGCAAGACAGAGGTCCTACTGGTCAGTCGTAAGGCCGAACAGGGTATAGGGTTGCAACCTGTGTTGGATGGGGTTCCACTCCCCCTGAAGACGCAGGTTCGCAGTTTGGGAGTGAGCCTGGACTCATCGCTGAGCCTGGAGTCCCAGGTTTCAGTGGTGACCAGGGGAGCATTCGCACAATTAAAACTTGTGCGCCAGCTGTGTCCGTACCTTAGGAAGTCTGACTTGGCCACGGTAGTCCACGCTCTTGTCACATCCCGCCTAGACTACTGCAACGCTCTCTACGTGGGGCTGCCCCTGAAGACGGCCCGGAAGCTGCAATTAGTCCAACGCGCGGCAGCTATGATTCTAACAGGAGCGGGGCGCAGGGAGCACACAACCCCCCTGTTGCACCAGCTCCACTGGCTGCCGATCTGCTACCAGGCCCAATTCAAGGTGTTGGTATTGGCCTATAAAGCCCTAAACGGTTCCGGGCCAAGATACCTATCTGACCGCATCTCGGCCTATGAACCCACCCGGACTTTGAGATCTTCCGGGGAGGCCCTGCTCTCGATCCCGCCGGCCTCTCAAGCACGGTTGGCGGGGACGAGAGATAGGGCCTTCTCGGTGGTGGCTCCTCGGCTGTGGAACACCCTTCCTGTAGACGTTAGGCTGGCACCATCTCTCATGACATTCCGTAGAAAGTTGAAGACCTGGATGTTTGTGCAGGCGTTTGAGTAATTCAGTGCAATTTTGGTAATTTGAACATAGGAACGGAACAATGGACGAACGAATTTGGATCACGCTTGGATGATGAGGCGTTTGGGGATGGGATTTGTGATAATTGTGTATTGATGATTGTTTATTAGTTATTAATGGATATGTGTAACTTAACTGTAATTGTATATTAGTTATTGCTGTTTTTATTGCCTTTGCTGTTTGGAAACCGCTGTGCGTCGCCCCCGGGCTTGAGATACAACGGTATACAAGAATAGTAAATAAATAAATAATAAATAAATAAATAAATAAAACAGTAACTAAGGCAACTACATCAATATAACAATACATCAATATAACGTCAATACATCCATATAACTAATCCAGCACGTCTCATCAGTAAAGTCATAATTCGAATTTCCTCGTCCATTATTCCAAGTTCCAAGATCAATCAATTGGTTGCACTGCTTAATTAAATGCCTGTTCAAAGAGCCAGGTCTTTACTCTTCTCCTGAACGCCAGCAGGGAGGAGGCCGATCTAATGTCCGTGGGAAGGGCGTTCCACAGCCGAGGAGCCACCACCGAGAAGGCCCTATCTCTCGTCCCCGCCAGCCGAGCTTGAGAAGCAGGCGGGATCGAGAGCAGGGTCTCCCCGGAAGATCTCAAAGTCCTGGTGGGTTCATAGGCAGAGATGCGGTCGGATAGGTAGCTTGGGCCGGAACCGTTTAGGGCTTTAAAGGCCAACGCCAGCACTTTGAATTCAGCCCGGTAGCAGATCGGTAGCCAGTGGAGTTGGCGCAACAGGGGGGTTGTATGCTCCCTGCACTCCGCTCCTGTTAACATCATGGCTGCCGAGCGTTGGACTAGTTGGAGCTTCCGAGCCGTCTTCAAAGGCAACCCCACGTAGAGAGCGTTGCAGTAGTCTAAACAGGATGTAACCAGAGCATGGACTACCGTGGCCAAGTCAGACTTCCCAAGGTACGGGCGCAGCTGGCGCACAAGCTTTAGCTGTGCAAATGCTCCCCTGGTCACCGCCGAAACCTGGGGTTCCAGGCTCAGCAATGAGTCCAGGATCACACCCAAGCTGCGAACCTGCGTCTTCAGGGGGAGTGCGACCCCGTCCAACACAGGCTGTAACCCTATGCCCTGCTCGGCCTTGCGACTGACCAGGAGGACCTCTGTCTTGTCTGGATTCAATTTCAATTTGTTCGCCCTCATCCAGACCGTCACAGCGGCCAAGCACCGGTAGCAGCACAGGCCCATCGTCGGTGGGGGTCTGAGTTTATCTGGTTGTAGGTGAGGTACAGCTCCCAAAACTCAAAGTCAATCCTTCCCAAATCTCTCCAGGAATCAAATTTCGGCCTATGAGGTATGTGGGCCTAGTTTGGTCCAGATCCATCAACAACAACAACAACAAAAAACTTGATTTTGTATTGTCGAAGGCTTTCATGGCCGGAATCACTGGGTTGCTGTAGGTTTTTGCGGGCTATATGGCCATATTCTAGAGGCATTCTCTCCTGATGTTTCACCTGCATCTATGGCAAGCATTCTCAAAGGAAAATGGGTTTATTTATCTGTGGAATGACCAGGGTAGGACAAAGAACTCTTGTCTGTTGGAGCTAGGTGGGAATGTTTCAACTGACCACCTTGATTAGCATATATATATATATATATATATATATACACACACACTTTGCTTATATACCGCTGTATCTCAAGCCCGAAGGCGACTCACAGCGGTTCACAAACAGTAAAAACAGTAGAAACAGCAGTGGTTCCATACAACATATAACAATTGACTTAACACATTATCCATAAATTACCAATAAGCAATTACAATGCACAATTGTTACAAAAACCGGACCCAATCTTCTCATCATCCAAGCGTAGTCCAGGTTCGTCGTCCATTGTTCCATTCCTATGTTCCATTACCAGATTGCACTAAATTACTCAAACGCCTGCACAAACATCCAGGTCTTCACCTTTTTGCGGAATACCATTAGAGATGGTGCTAGTCTAATGTCCGTAGGAAGGGCGTTCCACAGCCGAGGAGCCACCACCGAGAAGGCCCTATCTCTCGTCCCCGCCAGCTGAGCTTGAGAAGCAGGCGGGATCGAGAGCAGGGTCTCCCCGGAAGATCTCAAAGTCCTGGTGGGTTCATAGGCAGAGATGTGGTCATTTGATGTCCTGGCAGTGCTTGGGGCAATCTTTTGGGAGTCTCTTCCAACCACTCTGCTGGCTGTTGTATTGGGTCACACGTCGGACACTTCCCACGTGTCTAGGACTGTGTGATGTATCGGCGAATAATGCGTGCACATCCCAGTAAGGTGGCCTTTTGCAGCTGGCAGCTGGTAATTTTGTCAGCACCGATCGTGTTTAAGTGCAGGTCAAGGTCTTTAGGTACTGCACCCAGTGTGCCGATCACCACTGGGACCCCCTTATTATTATTATTATTATAACTTTATTTGTACCCCGCTAGCATCTCCCAAGGGATTCGATGCGGCTTACACAGGCCGAAGCCCCAAAACATAATAAAACAATACAATACATAAAGCAAATTAAAAACCATTCTCACAACCACCATGTCAGACTACACAGAAAAGCCATTGAAATCCACAAACATGTGGACAATTTCAACAGAAAGGAAGAAACCATGAAAATGAACAAAATCTGGCTACCAGTATTAAAAAAAACTCTAAAATTACAACGGCAAAACAGCAGAGAGAAAAACAGGCAGGGACATTTAATCACCTTTCAAGAAGAGTTTGCTCCAGGCACTGTCAGCCCATTGTATGCTAATCAAGGTGGTCAGTGGAAAGATTCACACCCAGCCCAACTTACAAAAGCCCTTTGTCTCACCCTGGTCATTCCACAGATATATAAACCCCTTTTTTCCCATTTCCAGCAGACCTCACCTCTGAGGATGCTTGCCATAGATGCAGGCGAAACGTCAGGAGAAATGCCTCTAGAACATGGACCTATAGCCCGAAAAAACCCACAAGAACTGAGAAATTAAAAACAGTTAAGCAAGAAAACAATAACAGTAACAATACAACAGGACACAATTTAAAACTGGGCCGGCCAGGGTAGGGGTACAGGGTTAAAAGTGCTGATGTGGCGGGAGGAATGTAGGATTATAAAGTAAGGACAGTGTACGGTGTGCAGTGATCTGGTTCTACTAAAGTGCTTCTAGGACTTGGTGCTGGAGGTTCCTAATCTGAAAAGGCTGGTTTGTGCCAGAGTCTTTGCAGTTCGATCTTTAAATCCTCATATTGTATCAGCTTTTCCAGTTGTTTCTCTTCAATCCTGCTCTCACCTGGGATTGCAACATCAGCAATCCATACTTTGTGTTTTAACATGATTGTGAGATCAGGAGTATTATGCTGTCTGAATCTGGAAGTCCTAGAGTAGCTTGACGTGTTCATTCTGGCTTGTTATCCCACCAGTTCTTTGTCACAGTCAGATGGTATTTGTGACACAAGTTTATTATTATTATTTTATTATTATTATATGATGCTGCAGCTAAAAAAGTTAATGGGATTTTGAGCTGCATCCTAAGGTGTTTAGTGTCCACTTCAAGGGAAGTCGAGGTGCCTTTGTATTCTGTTTTAGTTGGACCTCATCTGGAATACTGTGTCCAGTTTTTGGCAAAGCAATTCAAAAGGGATATTGACTCTAAGCTGGAAGGAGTCCAGGGCTAGGCAAGTAAAAAAGATCAAAGACTTGGAGACCATGAAACCCTATGAGGAGCGCCTTAAAGAGCTGGATATGTTTAGCATACAGAAGAGAAGGTTGAGAGGAGACATGAGAGCCATGTATAAATATGTGAAAGGATGCCATAAATAAGAGGCAGTTCAAGTGGTGCCAAATGGCATCAATTTATAGTTGGACATGCACAGTGCCTTGGTTTTCAAATATTGTTATTGTTATGTTCATGTCAATTCCGATATATGATTGATAGATAGATAGATATGATATGATATGATATGATGTATGGTTGAGGAAGATGACATTTCCTGATAAACTGATTCTGTGTTGCTGCAGGAGAAGAGGAAAGCGAGGACGACGTGAGCGAATTGGTGAAGGAAGACGGAGCAGAGGAGGAGGAGAAGAAGCCATCGTCGGCTGGAGAGAAGCGCAAGAAGAACGCCAAAGGGACCTTGTGTCGGTAGGAAAGAGTTTCCTATCATTTAGGGAAATGTAAATTGTATATCCAATCCTAATATCTGTCAGCCAGAGACTCAGGAGATAACGTCATGGATGCTGGACATTTAAAAGATTAGTGCAGCAAGAATTTGGTAGCAACTTTTGAGACTGATTGGAAAGATGTGGTCTAGGGTCTCTAAAACCTGTCGTTTTACCAACTTCTGCATCTTCTCTGCCAAAGACCGCTGATGCCTTACCAAACTACAAATCCTAACTGGCTTATCTTTGAGCCATGGAAATTAATTTAGAGATGATGTCCCTCAAATAGGGACTTCAAGTGCAGTTCCTGAAGCTGCTTCCCATTTTGCTTTGACTCAGCACTAAGATTACTGTATTATGTGAACCAAATGCACTCCCTAATTTTGGCGAGGTCATTTAGCCAAAAAAGGTGAGCATTAGGTTCAAGTAAATAAGGTGTTTTAAAAGTTTGTGCCAAGGTATGAAGATCTTATTGAAATTTAGTGTGTCTTAAAAACTTAATTTGAATGTGTGCCGCTTAATGACTGTTGGTTGGCACTATTTTATTTATCGTGTCATCCGCAACCAGAACATTGTATTACATTTCTAACAGAACAAAACAAACAAACAGATAAAACACACACACACACAAATTTTGCAAACTTGGTAGCTGATTAAATGTCCTTTGACCAGTATCTGGCCCCTTGGAGTGCCTCTGGTGTTGCTGCAAGAAGGTCCTCCATGGTGCATGTGGCAGGGCTCAGGTTGCATTGCAGCAGGTGGTCAGTGGTTTGCTCTTCTCCACACTCGCATGTCGTGGATTCCACTTTGTGGCCCCATTTCTGAAGGTTGGCTCTGCATCTCGTGGTGCCAGAGCGCAGTCTGTTCAGCGCCTTCCAAGTCGCCCAGTTTTCTGTGTGCCCAGGGGGGAGTCTCATCTGGTATCACCCACGGATTGAGGTGCTGGGTTTGAGCCTGCCACTTTTGGACTCTCGCTTGCTGAGGTGTTCCAGCGAGTGTCTCTGTAGATCTAAGAAAACTATGTCTTGATTTAAGTCGTTGACGTGCTGGCTGATACCCAAACAGGGGATGAGCTGGAGATGTCTCTGCCTTGGTCCTTTCACTATTGGCTGCTACTTCCCGGCGGATGTCAGGTGGTGCAATACCGGCTAAGCAGTGTAATTTCTCCAGTGGTGTAGGGTGCAGACATATTTATTTATTATGGTCGCTTATACCCCGCCCTTCTCACCCGGGGGGGGGGGGGGGGACTCAGGGCGGCTTACACAAACAAGGCACAATTCGATGCCCGCATTACATGACAACAAAAACATAACATCACTAACAGCAGCAATTATAGCAATGATAACAATTAACATAAGCAATCATTATTATCGGCAAAACATCCATAAAACCCGTAAAAGCAATTAAAACAATAAAAGCAATACAAACCTCATTGCTGGTCAGCGTTTAACAGACTTATAGTTTAGGTTCTACTTTCCGCACATTGTTAGTCCTATCCATCTGGTTTCCATATCTAATTGTCAGGATGCCCAAAGGCCTGGTCCCATAGCCACGTCTTTACCTTTCTCCTGAAGGCAAGGTTGATGCCCTGATTTCCCCCGGGAGTGAGTTCCACAGGTGGGGGGCCAACACTGAGAAAGCCCTGCTCCTCGTCCCCACCAGCCTCACTTGTGATAGTGGTGGGGTCGAGAGCAGGGCCTCCCCAGATGATCTCAAATTCCGGGGTGGGACATAGAGGTCCAGATACGTTCGGACAGATACGCTGGACCGGAACCGTAAAGGGCTTTGTAGGTCAAAACCAGCACCTTGAATTGTGCTCGGAACTGGATTGGCAGCCAGTGGAGCTGACACAACAAGGGAGACACCCTGTGATAATGCGGCATGTCTCATTAAGAGCCACATCCACTGTTTTAGTGTGGTGAGATGTGTTCCACACTGGGCATGCGTACTCAGCAGCAGAGTAGCACAGCGCAAGGGCAGATGTCTTCACTGTGTCTGGTTGTGATCCCCAGGTTGTGCCAGTCAGCTTTCGTATGATATTGTTTCTAGCACCCACTTTTTGCTTGATGTTCAGGCAGTGCTTCTTGTAGGTCAGAGAACGGTCCAGAGTGACTCCCAGGTATTTGGGTGTGCTGCAATGCTCCAGTGGGATTCCTTCTGCACTGCCACTTACTGGGATGGCTATCTAAGCAATGCTCCCCTTTGATGTGAATCAGGTTTTTTAGCTTATGCTGGCACCAAAAACGAATTTAGGAGTAAGTTGAATGCCACCCCGGATTTATATATTTGGCTGTTGGACACAAAGCCCAATTTCAAAATTGTTTTAAGGACAAAAATGAAACAACTTCATTCATCACTTTACAGTATAGGAAATCCAATCTTTTCTTGGATCAAAATAAAAGTTTGTGGTTATATTTGAAATAGTTTCTTTTTAGTTACAATAATAATAATAATAATAATAATAATAATTATTATTATTATTATTATTATTTATACCCCACCACCATCTCCCCAAAGGGGACTCATGTCAGCTTACATGACACCACGCCCATCAATACAGAAACACAACATAATACAACACACAACAGAAAATCAGAAAATAAAATAACATAAAATACAAAATGTAAATATACAGCACAAAAATAATAAAATCAAAACATTAAACCACTAAAAATGAAAACAATGGGCAGGGCCAGTACAAAAATTAACATTTTAAAACACTGGGAGATAGGGCAGTGTAAAATAACCGGAAGGGGATTCAGGGGATAAGGTAAGAGTACAAGCCTACTACATTACAAAACACTCTGGCAATAGGAGGAGGTGGAAGAAGGAAGGACTGTGTGGGTTCATACTTCTTAGGGACAGAATTAAGGATTTGGTTCAGGGAAGAAGTCTTCTAGAAGAGTTCCATGACCCAAAAAGTTTGGTGCTACACCTTTGTCCTTCCGACTAAAGCAGATACCTTTCTGCATACTGCAAAAATGTGATGTTAGCAATATCCACAGCCTGACTGCTGATGAGTTTGTCGCTTTTGGTGACATTTGTTTTCAGGAAAAGAAAGAGAGGAGGCCTGCTTTTGGACCCAGACGGAGGGGAGTCTTCAAAGGATGGCAAGAGCGACAGTGAGGACAGTGAATCAGGGGGGAGTCCGATCACGCAGCCGACAGAACAGGAGCAGAGGAAAAAGGAGGACGATTTGTGGGCCAGTTTTCTCAGCGATGTGGGGCAGAAGCCTAAAGCGGCTCCTGCAGCTCAGACGTCTTGCCCACCAAAAGACAAGGTACGGAAAAAGTGTGGGAAGTGTATGAAAGGTGGGATTGTTCTCATTGGCCATAGCTTAAAGGCAAAGTTCCCAGGTTCCAAAGGCAAACAACATGAAGCATAGTCCTTTAGCATTGGTTAACCAAGAGTCCATGGCAGCAAGACAAAGTCTCCAAAAAGCAGGATCAAAATCAAAGTCCCAAAGAGCCCGAAGCTTTCCGCAAAAGTCAAGGTAATTCCACAGAAGTTTACAGGGTAAAAGCAACATTGGACTGACAGAGAATGCCCTTCGACCAGATCATTAAATACGTTTCCCCAACATGAAAGCATTACGTTGACGTCTAGCTTCACGCTTGTTGGCAAGGCTTGCGATTCTCCGAACTCTTAATTGCAAACGGTCCTCTCTAATCAAATCTCCACTATCTTCAAGGCCGGTTAGCTCATTATCTTCACCCTGCTGGGCCTGGTCACCCTGGGAACCAAGAGGCCCTGAGCTCCCAGAAGGAGCTTCCACCTAGAGCTCCAAAATTTCACTATCAACAGTCACATTACTTTCTCTGGGGAACAGAAATGCCGTCTCTTCTTCAGAATCAACACTGCTTAAACTACCTCACTACCCGGAACATGTTCAGAAATCTGTAAATCTGTTTCCTCTCTGCTGTTTTGCTGTTGTAATTTTAGAGTTTTTTAATACTGGTAGCCAGATTTTGTTCATTTTCATGGTCTCTTCCTTTCTGTTGAAATTGTCCACATGCTTGTGGATTTCAATAGCTTCTCTGTGTAGTTTGACATGGTGGTTGTTGGTGTGGTCCAGCATTTCTGTGTTCTCAAATAATATGCTGTGTCCAGGCTGGTTCCTCAGGTGCTCTGCTATGGCTGACTTCTCTGGTTGAAGTAGTCTGCAGTGCCTTTCACGAACATGAGAGGAAACAACCAGGCACATCTGAACACCTCTCAAAAAAAGATTTTCCCAGGCCCAGCCAGGCCTTCAAATGCTAATGAAGGTAGTCAGTTGAAACATTCACACCTAGCTCCAGCAGAGAAGAGCTCCTTGCCCCACCCCAGCCATTCCACAGATATATAAACCCATTGTCCTATTTCTAACAGACCTCACTACCTCTGAGGATGCTTGCCAGAGATGCAGGCGAAACGTCAGGAGAAATGCCTCTAGAACATGGCCCTATAGCCCGAAAAAACCCACAAGAACCTAGTGATTCTAGCCATGAAAGCCTTCGACAATACATTATTATTATTATTATTATTATTATACTATGAGATGACCTGATCCATTGGAAAGGACTATGGGCTCTTCCAGACAGGCCCCATATCCCAGGATGTGATCCCAGATTTTCTGTTTATCCCAGATTATCCGGCAGTGGGGACTCATATAATCCATCTTAAAGCAGAAAATTTGGGGTCCGATCCTGAGATGTAGGACCTGTCTGGAAGGGCCCTAAGATGCTCAGTGAAATTGGAAAAGAGGGAAACCCTGTTGCAGGTGAATTGATTCTGTCAAGGAAGCCCTGAGTTTGCAAGCCTTGAACTGGGTTCTTTAGCTCTTGTTCATGGTGTCATCATAAGTTAGAGCTAACTAGATGAACATCTTGAGGTCTCAAAGCCAAGCCAGTGGAGCTACTTCTAGCATTTTTACAACTTTTACTGTTTTTCTTCCTGTTCTACTTAGCCAGCAGAAGAGAAGAAAAACTCCTGTAAGCCCCAGGAGACAGCGAAAGAAACAGAGAAGAACAAAGTAGCCATCACCAAAGTGTTTGACTTCGCTGGTGAAGAGGTGAGGTGAGTTCGGTTTGTGGCATCTATAGCAAGGGAATGGGGAGTGTTTGCTGTCTGTGGACAATTGGCACTATAACATTTCAAGTGGTATCAGAATTTTATCATTGTGTAGCATGGAAGGACCACTACATACCCAACAAACAACTCAGTATCAACCAGCAACCTTCAGCTATAATGCAAAGAGCTATTTCAGTTTTGGAAAGTGTGACTAGAGAATGGTCAGAGGGATGATTTGAATGCTCAAGAGCAAGCTTTGGGAGGGAGGCGCTTGAAGGAAATGTGCTTCTTTGCCCTCCTGGAAAGGCCACAGGGAGGAGAATGTTTCCAATGTTTTGGAATAGGGGAGGGAATCATTGTTCATCAGTTCCCCCAAGAATACTACAGGAAGCAACAGGCTTAAATAGCAGGAAGAGAGATCCAGGCTAAACATGAACCCACACTTCCTAAGGGAAAGACCTGTAATGGCATAAAATAGATGAAATACCCACCCCCACCCCCCCCCACCCCCAATATACTCCCCCTACTTGATTGTTTTCAAGGTGATTGTAGCACAAAAAAGTGTGAAATGTTGGAAACAATGAGTGAAAGATATATAATTGTTTTTCACATAGATTAAAAAGAACAACAATAATACAGAACGTCCAAAAAAAAAAGAGGGGGGGGGGCATCGCACATACATGCAAAAATACATATTAAAAAAACAACAAAAAAGAACATACAAAACATGACTTCCGTTCTTCTTGCTTAACCTTACCTTAATTTAACTAGTACGTCTTTACCTCCCCCCCCCCCCCCCAAAATCAAATTTAGGGTTGGGATAAAAGGAGTATCAACAAATTCTATCCCTCCTTTCCAAATCTATGTTTCCCATTGTTTCTTTTCTGAATATTCTTCTAAAACTTTCCAGTCCGTTTGTTTCATACCACGTCCGTTATGCTGTCTTAACCAATATGTTAGTTCGTCCATATCTTTAATGTCCATTATTTTCTCAATCCAATCCAACTTAGAGGGTATCTTATCCTGTTTCCAATATTTAGCAAAGACCATTCTAGCTGCCGTCGTGAAAAAGATAAATAATTGTTTAGTGTTATTATTTTTAATTACGTCTGAATCGAGCATACCCAAAAAGATAAAGTGCTGGTCTCATTGAGAATTCAATGAGTGAAAGAGGTTTAATGGCAGGTTCAAAATTTGTTTGGACAAGGCCACTGACAATAGTTTGTTTGAGCTGTGTACTTCCTGAATATCTTGCCCTGTGCTTTTATTCATTTATTATACTATATACTAGCGTGAGTCCCTGGCGTTTCCCGGGTTATTTAAAAAAAATAATGGTACAAAATTCCTAACGTTGTGGGTGAACTACAACTCACATCATGCCAGGTTAACTCTGAGAAACTCCATCATAACGTTTGTTATGTTGGGCAAGTTTGCTCTGGATGCATCATGGGTGGGGTTCAGTGTGCTCTCTGGCTGTAGGGTAAACTGCAACTCCCACTATGGTGAGTCAGACTCCTCAAACCCTTCCAGTAGGTTGCGTTGGTGATGGGGGTTCTGTGCGCCAAGTTTGGTTCAGGTCCATCATCGATAGAGGTCACAGTTTCTCTGTTTGTGAGTGAACTACAACTCCCAGAAAGGAAGGTCACTTCCCCCAACCCCCCTCCCTCAGCAGTAAAATTTCAGCATATCAGGTATGTGTGCCAAGTTTGCTCCATATCCATTGGTGCTTGGGTTCACAGTGCTCTCTGGATGTCAGTGAACTACAACTCCCCCCAATCAAGGTGAACTTTCCCTAAAGACCTCCAGTATTATTTGCTGGCCATGGGGGCTCTGTATGCCAAGTTAGGTCCAATTCCATTTTTGGTGGAGTTCAGAATGCTCCTTGATTGCAGGTGAACTATAAATCCCAATACCTACAATTCCAAAATATCCAGGCCAATTCCCCTCAAAACCCACCAGTATTCAAATTTGAGAATATTGGGTACGCATGCCAAGTTAGGTCCAGGTCCATCATGGTTTAGGTTCATAGTGTACTCTGGATGTAAGTGAACTATAATTCCTATAAATCCCTCCAAAGACCTCTAGTATTTTTTGTTCAAAATCAAAATAGTTTATTGTACGGGCCGGTGGCGCAGTGGGTTAAAGCACTGAGCTGCTGAGCTTGTTGATCGAAAGGTCGCAGGTTCGATTCCAGGGAGCGGCGTGAGCTTCCGCTGTCAGCCCTAGCTTCTGCCAACCTAGCAGTTCGAAAACATGCAAATGTGAGTAGATCAATAGGTACCGCTCCGGCGGGAAGGTAAGGGCGCTCCATGCAGTCATGCCGGTCACATGACCTTGGAGGTGTCTACGGACAACGCTGGCTCTTCGGCTTAGAAATGGAGATGAGCACCACACCCCAGAGTCAGACATGACTGGACTTAATGTCAGGGGACTACCTTTACCTTTTACGGGCCCAAGGCCTTGACAAAAAGCACCACATGCGCACAATAGTTCCGTTGGAGCAACAGGCACCAAAGATGCTCTAGTATTTTTTGTTGGTCATTAGGGTTCTGTCAAGGTACAGACGCCACAAAGTCAGTCCCAAGTGCAAAGTAACAAGAGTTTATTGAAAGTACAGCTCAAAAGAAAAAAATGCTTAACAGTAGCAAAATAGTATTCCAAAACACAGACCAACTGGTCAAAAAGGAGGCAAATCAGAGAGTCCCAAAGTCCTAAAAATCCCAACCCACTAACCAAATAACACAGCAAAGGAAAGTACACTCGTTATTGTTTCAGTGAGCACGTTCCAGGGTGTAGCAAAGTCGTAGTCAAGCCGGTCCAGGGATCAACCACAGCAAACAGGATACCACAGCAGCAGCGTCAAACATCTAATCCAAGGTCAGGGAAGAAGAGCGAAGGCGATGTCCAGAAGCGATCCAAGGTCCAAGACAAAGCAGTAGCGGAGGGTCCATGAAGTTCAGGAATCACAACCCAGCGTAGCAGGCAACCCAGCATACACTTTGCCAGTTGCAAAGTCCCCATTGCAATCAACCCGCCTTATATTACAAACCTTCCTCTGAGCTGCAATGAGACAACACCCCACCCTCAACTGCTCCTGCATTTTCCTCCAAACTAGAATCAGACAACACCCCACACACTTCTCACACACTCCTCTCACTTCTGCTCCTTTTGTCCAATCCATCTCATCCCCAACCCCATCAGTGTCGCTCCCAGCACTTCTCATAGAATCTGCTTCATTGCCAAACCCATCATCCCCATCAAACCCTTCAAAACACTCTTCATCAGTGGGTTCAGTAAGTATTTGCAGAAATTCTCTTCTGCTGGTGCTCCTCAATAGATTCTTGCTCCTGAGTAGACCTTTTTGCCTGCCTAGTCTCCAGCTCCCTGTTGTTACTACTACTCAGAGACTCATCCACACCAGGTTCTGTGTGCCAAGTTAGTTCCAGGTCCATCACTGGTGGCGTTTAGAGTGCACTTAGGTTGCAGGTGAACTATCCATCCCAATATCTACATCTCCTATGAATCATGGTGAATTCTCCCCAAACCTCGCTGTTCAGTTGCTGATCAATTCTTCTGTGGTCTGCTGTTAATGTTGCTGCCACCACCTCTCTGTTTTATGCTTCTTCTTTAATGTGTCCTTTTTCTCCTCTTGTTGTGGCAGAGTCACAAAGGAGGTTGACGCCAGGTCAAAAGAAGCCCAACTTTTTTTGAAGCAGCAAGAGCAGAAAACAGTCAGCCCGGCGATTAGTCCTGCGGTTTCTGGGTAAGTTCCGGACATCTGGGTCGCGTACATTTCCAGGTTTGACTTTTGCAGATTTGGTTATTTGTGGATTTGAATAAAATGTTTCCATTCTGAATCTCTAGCCTTTTTTTGGGACAGCTCTGTGGTCACCTTCCACCAGAAGGTGGCCCTCTACGTCCCACCCCGGAATCTGAGATCATCTGGGGAGGCACTGCTCTCGACCCCACCACTATCACAAGTGAGGCTGGTGGGAACGAGGAGTAGGGCCTTCTCAGTGGTGGCCCCCCACCTGTGGAACTCACTCCCGGGGGAAATCAGGGCATCAACATTCCTCCTTGCCTTCAGGAGGAAGGTAAAGACGTGGTCGTGGGACCAGGCCTTTGGACACCCTGACAATTAGATATGGAAACCAGATGGATAGGACCAACAATTTAGTGGAAATTGGAACGTAAACTATGAGACACTGAAATGCTGACCATCAATGCAGTTTGTATTGATTTTATTGCTTTTATTGCTGTTATTGGTTTTATGGTTGTTTTTGCCGATAATAATTATTGTCTTCTGTTAACTGTTATGGCTAAAATTATTGTGTTAACTGGTGTTATTGTCCTTTGCTGTTTGTGATGCGGGCATCGAATTGTAAGCCGCCCTGAGTCCCCCCCCCCCCCCCCCCCCCGGGGTGAGAAGGGCGGGGTAGAAGCAACCGAAATAAATAAATAAATAAATAAAATATAGTCATGAGAAATCTCTAGGTCCTCCAGTGCAATTCTTTGATTGCCTTTGGTAGAAACTGATCCTAGAGTAATTTTAATTCACATTTTTATTTACTTTTGTGTGTGTATATATGTGTGTTTGCATATATGTGTGTGTGTTTAGTATGCATTGTAATGTATTTTTTTTGTCTTTTTAAGTCTCTTCTGCTGTATTTTCAGTGTTTGTATGAGTGATGGTCACTCGTTGGCCTGATAGGTGTCTTGTGTCCAAATTTGGTGTCAATTCGTCCAGTTGTTTTGAGTTCTGTTAATCCCACAAACGAACATGACATTTTTATTTATATAGACTAGTTGTACCCGCCATGCGTTGCTGTGGCCAACCTTCCCTCCCTCTTTCTCTCCTTTCTTTCTCTCCTTCCTTTCCTCCCTCTTTTTCTTTCCCTTCTTCTTTCTTCCTTCTCTAGCTGTTTCTTTCCTCACTTCCTTTGCTATTTGGTTCCATCCTTGTCTCTTTCCTTCCTTCCTTCTCTCCCTCGTTCTCTCTTTCGTTCCTTCTCTCCTTCCCTCTCTCTTTCCTTCCTTCTTTCACTTTTTATTTCCTTCTCTCCTTCCTCCCTTCTCTTTTTTCCCTTCTCTTCTCTCCTTCCTGTGTATATGTGTTCTGTGTGTGTATATACGCATATATGTGTTTATATATTTGTGTATATGTATATACATGTGTGTTTGTGTATATATGGGGTTTTGCACATGCGTTGTAATGTTTTGGGGTGGTTTTTTTGCTTTTTAAGTCTCTTCTGCTGTGTTTTTCAGTGTTTTTATGAGTGATGGTCACTCAATGACCTGATAGGTGTATTGTGTCCAAATTTGGTGTCAATTCATCTAGTGGAACATGCAACATATAATTGTCCTTCTTTAGGGTCCCTTTCAAATCTATGATACTATATTTGTGTGTGTGTGAATCATATATATCTGTCTATATCTATGTCTGGATGGCTCTTTGTCAGGAAGGCTTTGATTATGTTTTCTTGCTCTGGTGAAGGGAGTTGGACTGGATGGCCTTAAGTATTTTCTGTTGGTCATGGGAGTCCTGTGTGCCAAGTTTGGTTCAATTCCATCATTGGTGGAGTTCAGAATGCTCTTTGATTGTAGGTGAACTATAAATCCCAGCAACTACAACTCCCAAATGTCAAGGTCTATTCCCCCGAAACTCCATGCGTGTGCATATTTGGGCATATAGAATTTACGTGTCAAGTTTGGTCCAGATCCATCATTGTTTGAATCTATAGTGCTCTCTAGTTGTAAGTGAACTACAACTCCAGATCTCAAGGTCAGTGTTCACCAAACTCTTCTAGTGTTTTCTGTTGGTCATGGGAAACCTGTGTGTCCTCCTAAAGACTGCCAGAGTTGGGACATGTCTGATGTCCTTGGGAAGTGAGTTCCAGAGTCGAGGGGCCACCACTGAGAAGGCCCTCTCCCTCGTCCCCACCAATCGCACCTGTGAAGGAGGTGGGAGTGTGAGCAGGTCCTCTCCAGATGATTGAAGAGATTGTGTGGGTTTGGTTCTATTCCATCATTGGTGAAGTTCTGGATGCTCTTTGATTGTAGCTGAACTATAAATCCCAGGAACTACAACTCTCAAATGACAAAATTCCATTTTTGAGTGATGGTCACTCTTTGAGTTAGTAGTTGTTTTGTGGCCAAATTCTGGTGGCAATTCGTCCAGTGGTTTTTGAGTTATGTTAATCCCACAATCGAACATTACATTTGATGATCAAAGAGATCGTGTGGGTTTGGTTCAATTCCATCATTGGTGGAGTTCTGGATGCTCTTTGATTGTAGCTGAACTATAAATCCCAGCAACTACAACTCTCAAATGACAAAATGCCATTTTTTGAGTGATGGTCACTCTTTGAGTTAGTAGTTGTTTTGTGGCCAAATTTTGGTGGCAATTCGTCCAGTGGTTTTTGAGTTATGTTAATCCCACAATCGAACATTACATTTTTATTTATATAGATAGTTTGAGATTTTTTGCTGAACTCCTATGATGATGCTTTTGCAGAACTCTAGGGTTCCACATAACAGGGTTTGGGAACCACTGCTCTGGAAATAATGTTTTTTGAACCTATTTTTGAATATTTTCAACTGTTTTCCCATGGAAACACTAGTTCCATGGAGGTTGCATGAATAGTTAATGTTGGACGCTAGAGGGTGCCACGAAAGCCAGAAAGCAATGGCTGCCCAGGTGATGTCATGCAGATTTAACAACCATTTGCAAACTCTTTGTCAGGCGAGACGGGGCCTCACGCTGCTAACAGCACATTGGAGCACTTCTACATGCCCGAGTGATGTGATCGCTTGCATAGAATTAGATAGTGTGCGGTCTCCTGCCTCTATCAAGATGGGTTATAGTTTCTTTGGAGGCCACATTCAGTATCAAGCTCTGAAATGGCAGTACTTCTTGAAAACTGCATGCCAGCCATTTGAATTTATGCTCAAAGCTGCCTAAATCAAGGAAATAATAATAATAATAACAACAACAACAACAACAACAACAACAACAACTAGCTGTCCCCTGCCACACGTTGCTGTGGCCCAGTCTGTTGATCTGGAAAATAAAGTAATGAGAAAGTGTTGGTTTCTAATATATGTAATGTCTTTAGGCTTGTGGGTAAACAGTATTTCTTGATGTTTCTTTGTCAGTGTTGATGTGGAGAGTGTCTGGTTTGCCCACTCTGGAACATGCAACATATCATTGTCCTTCTTTAAGGGTCCATTTCAAATCTATGATACTATATCTGTATGTGTATGAATCATATCTATCTATCTATCTATATCTATCTATGGCTGGATGGCTCTTTGTCAAGAGGACTTTGATTACGTTTTCTTGCCCTGATGAAAGGAGTTGGATTGGATGGCCTTAAGTATTTTCTGTTGGTCATGGGGTGCAATACCGGCTAAGTAGTGTAATTTCTCCAGTGGTGTAGGGCGCAGGCACCCCGTGATAATACGGCATGTCTCATTAAGAGCCACATCCACTGTTTTAGCGTGGTGAGATGTGTTCCACACTGGGCATGCGTACTCAGCAGCAGAGTAGCACAGCGCAAGGGCAGATGTCTTCACTGTATCTGGTTGTGATCCTCAGGTTGTGCCAGTCAGCTTTCGTATGATATTGTTTCTAGCACCCACTTTTTGCCTTATGTCCAGGCAGTGCTTCTTGTAGGGCAGAGCACGGTCCAGAGTGACTCCCAGGTATTTGGGTGCGCTGCAATGCTCCAGTAGGATTCCTTCCCAGGTGATCTTCAGAGCTCGGGATGCTTCTCTGTTCTTAAGGTGAAAGGCACATGTCTGTGTTTTAGATGCATTAGGGATCAGCTGGTTTTCCCTGTAATAGGCAGTAAGAGCACCTAGAGCTTCAGAGAGCTTCTGTTCTACCATCTCAAAGCTCCCTGCTTGAGTGGTAATGGCGCGATCATCAGCATAGATGAAACTCTCTGTCCCTTCTGGCAGTGGCTGGTCATGTGTGTAGATGTTGAACATGGATGGAGCAAGCACGCTCCCCTGAGGCAGGCCGTTCTTCTGTTTCCGCCATCTGCTTCTCTGGCCCTGGAACTCAAAAAAAGGTCCTGTTTCGTAGCAGGTTTCCTATGAGGCAGGTGAGATGGTAGTCCTCGTGATATTATACATTTTTCTCAGGAGGAGGAGGTGGTTCACAGTATCATAGGCTGCTGACAAGTCTATTATTATTATTATCTATTATTATTATTATTAACTTTATTTATACCCCGCTAACATCTCCCGAAGGACTCGATGTGGCTTACAAAGGCCAAGGCCACAAGAAAACAACAGCATAACAAATACAACAGTAAAACTCATAAAGCAAATAATAAAACACCAAGCAAAACAATAAAACACTAAAAATGTGACACTGTGACGCATTTAAAACCTAAGGCCGGGCCAAATGTAATGGACAAAATTTAAAAAGTGCTGGACATGACAGGTGAAATGTAGAGGTTTTTGGAGTTAGGTGCAATGTGCAGACAATCCTGAATCTCTAACAAAGTGCGTTTGGGACATGATGCTAGGAGTTCCTTTTCTGGAAAGGCACCCTGGAACAGCCAGGTCTTCAGGCTCTTCCTAAAGACTGCCAACGTTGGGGCTTGTCTGATGTCCTTGGGGAGAGAGTTCCTGAGTCGGGGGGCCACCACAGAGAAGGCCCTGTCCCTTGTCCCCACCAAACGCGCTTGCGACGCAGGTGGGATCATGAGCAGGGCCTCTCCAGATGATCAAAGGGATCAATTCAATAAAAATAATTCAAAAAAGAAAAAAACTGAACTAATTTCTCAGGTGGGCTTTAGACACAGGTTCCTGTCTGGCAGGGAGTTGGACTAGGTGGCCTTTGGGGTCTCCTTCAACTCCATGATGAACCCTATAGACCAGTGGTTCTCAACTTGGGGTCCCCAGATGTTTTTGGCCTACAAATCCCAGCCAGTTTACCAGCTGTTAAGATTTCTGGGAGTTGAGGGCCAAAAACATCTGGGGACCCCAGGTTGAGAACCATTGCTGTAGACCCAAAGCCCTTGCCGCTTTGACACCACACTTAGTAGAAGCAGTTCTTCCTCTGAGTTAGAGCTACGACCATTCTCCTCCTCTGGTTCCATCCCTTTCCCCTTGCTTTGCGACTCTGCAACAAGCCAAGCTGAGGTGTCACACTCAGCAGGAGACATATGGCTTTATCAAGGCGGAGAAGGCCAGGCGCATCTGTCCTCCATTAAGCTGCTTCGTGGAGCACAGTTGCAAAGTGCCGACCCAAAAGGGGAGCCCAGAAATGTGCCTTGGAACCAAAAGCGGCTTCTGTCACTCCGGGCGATGTGCCCTAACGCCTTGGAAGGGAGATTGGTGGAGATATCTGGGAAGTTCACAGGTTGTGGCTGTGCAAAAGCCGAGTCGACGTTGGCACTGCCAGGACTTGGAGCCAGGAAACCTGCCAGTTTGCCTTCGAGCTGGAGCTCTTCACCAGACACAACAAAGCAGCGTTCTCCTTGCAGGCGCTTTCAGGGGAAAACAAGGGCTGCGTGTTAGGTTTCTCGCTCCAGCTGTAAGAGCCAAGAGTCTCCAGCAGCTGTCTGGGAGAAGATCAAAGAATCCTAGAGTTGGAAAAGACCCACAAGGGCCATCCAGTCCAACCCCTTGCCAGGTAGAAGTTCACAATGAGAGCACCCCCAACAGATATCCATCTAGCCTCTGCTTAAAAACCTCCAGAGAAGGAAAAGGATGGCAGGAGAGAAGCTGGAAATTCCCACTGTGCTCCCATGTACCCCCAAAAAGGGCTTTTTGGGTTCTCTTGGCATATGTTCTCTTGGCATATGTTCTCTTTCATGTGGCAAAAACTGGAGAGTGTTTTCTGAATGCTTCACGGACTGTTTAACTCCTGGATTTTGCAGGAAGATATCAGCACAAGTCATGTTGGGGGGTTCATATTTTCCCCACACAGCCCTTAAAGGGATGAATGGTTGTTGTTGTTGTTCATTCGTTCAGTCGTCTCCGACTCTTCGTGACCTCATGGACCAGCCCACGCCAGAGCTCCCTGTTGGCCGTCACCACCCCCAGCTCCTTCAAGGTCAGTCCAGTCACTTCAAGGATGCCATCCATCCATCTTGCCCTTGGTCGGCCCCTCTTCCTTTTGCCTTCCACTTTCCCCAGCATCATTCCCTTCTCTAGGCTTTGCTGTCTCCTCATGATGTGGCCAAAGGATTTCCACTTTCCCTCTAGTATCCTTCCCTCCAGTGAGCAGCCGGGCTTTCTTTCCTGGAGGATGGACTGGTTGGATCTTCTCGCAGTCCAAGGCACTCTCAGCACTTTCCTCCAACACCACAGCTCAAAAGCATCTCTCTTCCTTGGCTCAGCCTTCCCTAAGGTCCATCTCTCACATCCGTAGGTGACTACAAGGAAGACCATGGCTTTGACTAGGCAATGGATCTTTGTTGCCAGTCTGATGTCTCTACTCTTGACTATTTTATCGAGATTGGACCTTGCTCTCCTCCCAAGAAGGAAGCGTCTCCTGATTTCCTGGCCACAGTCTGCGTCTGCAGTAAACTTTGCACATAGAAATAGAAAGTCTGACACGGCCTCCACGTTTTCTCCCTCTATTTCCCAGTTGTCAATCATTCTTGTTGCCATAATCTTGGTTTTTTTGATGTTTAGCTGCAACCCGGCTTTTGCGCTTTCTTCTTTCACCTTGATTAGAAGGCTCCTCAGCTCCTCCTCGCTTTCGGCCATCAGAGTGGTGTCATCTGCATATCTGAGGTTGTTAATGTTTCTTCCAGCCATTTCCACCCCAGCTTTGCATTCCTCAAGCCCCGCACATCCTCGCATGATGTGTTCTGCATACACGTTAAAAAGGTTGGGTGAGAGGATGCAGCCTTGCCGGACGCCTTTCCCAATCTTGAAGTAGTCTCCTGTTCCGTGGTCAGTTCTGACTGTTGCTCCTTGGTCCTTGTACAGATTCCTCAGGAGAGAGGGAAGGGGGCTTGGGATGCCCATCCCACCAAGAACTTGCCACCATTTATGATGATCCACACAGTCAAAGGCTTTAGAGTAGTCAATGAAGCAGAAGTAGATGTTTTTCTGGAACTCCCTGCCTTCCTCCATTCTCCAGCATCCGGATATTGGCAATCTGGTCTCTCGTTCCTCTGCCTTTTCTAATGTGTAATGAATGGTTACACAGCCTTTATTGGCATACAACAACAGAATCACAACACAAGTATATAGATCAAGAGGAAGTCACAGATCAAAAGAAAACTTATTTAAAAGTTACTTATCTCAAGGATAAAATTTGCAACAGTCTCACAAAAGGGATGAATGCAGACTTATTCCTCTTAAAGCAGAGTTTCTCAACCTTCCTAATGCCTCGGCCCCCTTAATCCAGTTCCTCATGTTGTGTTGACCCCCAACCATAACATCATTTTGTTACTACTTCATAACCGTAATTTTTCTACTGTTATGAATTGTAATGTAAATATCTGATATGCAGGATGGATTTTCATTTCACTGGACCAAATTTGGCACAAATACCCGATATGCCCAAATTTGAATACTGGTGGGGTTGTGGGGGCATTGATTTTGTCATTTGGGAGTTGTACTTGACAGGATTTATTTATTTATTTATTGTGTCAGGAGCGAACCAAAATAGTTGTATTGCATTAAAAACAAACAAACAAACGAAACACAAAGTTTGCAGGTTTGGCATTCTATTAAATGTCCTTTGACCGGAAGCTGACCACTTGGAGTTCCTCTGGTGTTGCTGCAAGAAGGTCCTCCGTTGTGCATGTGGCAGGGCTCAGGTTGCTGTATGTGGTCAGTGGTTTGCTCTTCTCCACACTCGCATGTCATGGATTCGACTCTGTAGCCCCATTTCCTAAGGTTGGCTCTGCATCTCGTGGTGCCAGAGCGCAGTCTGTTCAGCGCCTTCCAAGTCGACCAATTTTCTGTGTGCCCAGGAGGGAGTCTCTCAATTGGTATCAGCCATTGATTGAGGTTCTGGGTTTGAGCCTGCCACTTTTGGACTCTCACTTGCTGAGGTGTTCCAGTGAGTGTCTCTGTAGACCTTAGAAAACTATTTCTTGATTTACATCGTTGACTTGCTGGCTGATACCCAAACGGGATGAGCTGGAGATGTCACTGCCTTGGTCCTTTTACTATCGGTTGCTACTTACTGGCAGATGTCAGGTGGTGCAATACCGCTAAACAGTGTAATTTCTCTAGTGGTGTAGGGCGCAGGCACCCCGTGATAATGCGGCATGTCTCATTAAGAGCCACATCCATTGTTTTTTTAGCATGGTGAGATGTGTTCCACACTGGACATGTATACTCAGCAGCAGAGTAGCATAGCGCAAGGGCAGATGTCTTCACTGTGTCTGGTTGTGATCCCCAGGCTGTGCCAGTCAGCTTTCGTATGATATTTAGTTCACCTACAGTCAAAGAGTATTCTGAACCAAACTTGGCACGAATATTCAATATGCCCAAAAGTGAACACTTGTGGAGTTTGGAGAAAATAGACCTTGACATTTGGGAGTTGTAGTTGCTGGGATTTATAGTTCACCTACAATCAAAGAGCGTTCTGAAGTCCATCAACAATGGAATTGAATCAAACTTGGCACACAGAACTCCCATGACCAACCAAAATTACTGGAAGGGTTTAGTGGCCATTGACTTTGTGTTTTGGAGATGTAGATCACTTACATCAAGGGAGAGGTGGGATTGATTATATCATTTGGGAGTTGTAGTTGCTGGGATTTATACTTCATTTGAATTCAAAGAACATTCTGAACACCACCAACGATGCAATTGAACCAGACTTGGCACACAGAACTCACATGACCAACAGAAAATACTGGAAAGGTTTGGTAGACATTGACCTTGAGTTTAGAGTTTAGTTTGGTAGACATTGACCTTGTAGTTCGGCAACATCCAGAGAGAACTGCGGACTCAAACAATGATAGATCTGGACCAAACTTGGCACGAATATTCAATATGCCCAAATGTAAACACTGGTGGAGTTTGGTGAAAATAGACCTTGACATTTGGGATTTATAGTTCACCTAAAATCAAAGAGCATTCTGAACTCCACCAATGATGGAATTGAACCTAATTTGGCACACAGAACTCCCGTGACCAAGAGAAAATATTGGAAGGCTTTGGTGGGCATTGACCTTGAGTTTGGGAGTTGTAGTTCACCTGCATCCAGAGATCACTGTGGACTTAAACAATGATGGATCTGGACCAAACTTGGCATGAATACTCAATATGCCCAAACGTGAACACTAGTGGAGTTGGGGAAAATACTGTGTTTTCTGATGGTCTTTGGCGACCCCTCTGACACCCCCTCGCGACCCTCCCACCAAGGATCCTGACCCCCAGGTTGAGAAATGCTGCCTTAAAGCATCCTTGAGTGATGAATTTCAGGCTCCCACCCTCTGGCCGGATTGGAGGAAAACACAGGCTGGGCCCATTTCAAGTCAAGATAAGTTTTATTTCCGTAATACTATGTGCTGAAAAGTCAAAGACAGTTTTATTTCCACATTACAGTGGGGTTCACATCTGCCCAGGTAGAAATGCATGACTTTGACCGGCCCGAAAGGTCAGGCGGTGTTATTCCCACATTACATTGCAGTTCAGCTCCGATAGGAGGGAGATGTGTCACCTTTCTAAGGCCTGCTGGGAGAATTAATGGCAGTAAAAATCACCGTACCTGAAATTTCGAGGCCGTGCTGTGCTAAATAGGGCGTGCTGAATTGACACTTTTGCGGGATCGTCGCTTTTGTTCTGTTTTACGGTCAAGGCAGAGCAGCTGCTCCTTTGAAATGAATGGATGCAGACAGACAAGGCGCTTGGAAGAGGAGGGATGCTGGGTAGTAAGCGGTCAGCTTCAGCGCGGGGTCAGCTTGTCCGAGAGAAATGCTGCCTTTGCCCTTGAGGCTTTGCCCTTTTCTGCCATTTGGGAAGGGCGGTTGCAATAGGAGGAAGAGTTGGGCAGTGTGTATTTTGTAATTCTATTTTTGTTGGCCAACCACCTTGACTCCCAGTTTGAGAAACGCAAGATACAATAAAATTATTATTCCCTGTTCCTCCAAAACTTTTTAACGTAAATATGTGTTGTCGGAGGCTTTCATGGCCGGAATCGCTGACTTGCTGTGAGTTTTTTGGGCTGTCTGGCCATGTTCCAGTAGCATTCTCTCCTGATTTTTCGCCTGCATCTGTGGTTAATGGCGTCTTCAGAGGTTATATTGCTAGTGACTTTGGAATGCCCTTCCAAAAGAGCTTCGTCAGGCCCCTACTCTAGCAGTTTTCAGAAGGAACCTAAAAACTTGGCTGTTCCGATGTGCCTTCGCAGATTAGGAATCCCCATCCCAAGTCCTAGAAGCACTTTAGCACAACCAATGTTGCTGCACACCACACTTTTAATCCTACGTTCCTCCTGCCATTTCAGCACTTTTAACCCCTGTGAAGGCTGGTCTGGCCGGGGTGGTCCACGCCTTGGTCACCTCTAGAATGGATTACTGCAATGCGCTCTACGTGGGGCTGCCCTTGAAGACGGCTCGGAAACTTCAATTGGTCCACCGGGCAGCAGCTAGGATGCTAACTGGAGCTCATTATCAAGAGAGGTCTACCCCTCTGTTTAAGGAGCTCCACTGGCTGCCATTTATTTTCCGAGCCCAATTCAAGGTGCAGGTGCTCACCTACAAAGCCCTGAACGGTTTGGGACCACCCTACCTGCGTGACCGCATCTCCATCTACGAACCCACACGCTCACTCCGGTCATCTGGGGAGGCCCTGCTCGTGATCCCACCTACGTCGCAAGCGCGCTTGGTGGGGACACGGGACAGGGCCTTCTCTGTGGCGGCCCCCCGACTCTGGAATGCCCTTCCAAAAGAGCTTCGTCAGGCCCCTACTCTAGCAGTTTTCAGAAGGAACCTAAAAACTTGGCTGTTCCGATGTGCCTTCGCAGATTAGGAATCCCCCATCCAAGTCCTAGAAGCACTTTAGCACAACCAATGTTGCTGCACATCACACTTTTAATCCTACGTTCCTCCTGCCATTTCAGCACTTTTAACCCCTGTACCCCATTGCGCCGGCCGAACCAGTTTAATAGTGTCTTGATGTATTGATGTATTGTCATTGTTGTTATTTTGCTTAATTGTTGATTTGCTTTGTTTATTGTTGTGTTATGTTTTCTATTGTATTGTGTTTTGAGGCTTCGGCCTGTGTAAGCCGCATCGAGTCCTTCGGGAGATGCTAGCGGGGTACAAATAAAGTTAATAATAATAATAATAATAATAATAATAATAATAATAATAGTGAGGCCAGTGGAGAGAGAGAGAGAGAGAGAGAGTATCTATATAAATAAAAATGTAATGTTCATTTGTGGGATTAACACAACTCAAAAACCATGATGAATTGAGACAAAATTTGGACACTACACCCCTAACAGGAGCCCCCGGTGGCGCAGTGGGTTAAAGCACTGAGCTGCTGAGCTTGTTGATCGAAAGGTCGCAGGTTCGATTCCGGGGAGCGGCGTGAGCTTCTGCTGTCAGCCCTAGCTTCTGCCAACCTAGCAGTTTAAAAACATGCAAATGTGAGTAGATCAATAGGTACCGCTCCGGCGGGAAGGTAAGGGCGCTCCATGCAGTCATGCCGGCCACATGACCTTGGAGGTGTCTACGGACAACGCTGGCTCTTCGGCTTAGAAATGGAGATGAGCACCACACCCCTGAGTCAGACATGACTGGACCAAATGTCAAGGGACTACCTTTACCTTTACCTTTTTACACCCCTAACAGACCAATGAATGACCATCACTCATAACTCCCTCCCAAAAAATAGTGTAAAGGACTTAAAAACCCCAAAAAGCTAAATGACAATACAGCACATGTGTGAAAACGACAGCTCCCATCATCCCCCAGACCAGGCCCTTTAGGGGAGGAGGATGCTCCAAGTGCACTGCTTCCAAGCTGCAAGCTTGCTTATCTTTGGATTTCTTTGGGAGCATCCCAATCTGTACATATTTCCTATTCCTGAACTGTAACTCCCAGCAATCCTCCAGATAGATATCTATATATATAAATCTGTTAGGTTGGTTCAACCGGACAGCAAAACTCCACAACCCCCCAACGAACCTGTACCAAAATTGCCATGCCCATAACACAACCCACAAGGTACAAACATATCTACTCAAAATGAAAAACAACACAACAACACACTCACAAAACGGCAAAACAACAAAACTCAAAAAACCCCAATGAAACTTAACCAAAATTCCCATGCCCATAACACAACCCACAAGGTACAAACATATCTACTCAAAATGAAAAACAACACAACAACACACTCACAAAACGGCAAAACAACAAAACTAAAAAAAAACCCAACGAAACTTATCCAAAATTCCCATGCCCATAACACAACACATAAGGTACAAACATATCTACTCAAAATGAAAAACAACAACACAACACACTCACAAAACGGCAAAACAACTGAGCATGCGCATTGGTGCCCAGCCACAAGTTCCCTGGCGCGCGCACACAGTCTTCCGGCCAACGTTCCCTCTGCGGAAGCCATGCCCACTCCAAGCCCTGCCGCGCCGCTTCCCGCACACACCCCTCCCCCTGCCGCACGCACACACACAACCCCACGCTCCATCACTCCCCCCGCCGCACACACACACGCAACCCCACGCTCCATCACTCCCCCCACCGCCACACACACACGCGCAACCCCACTCCCCCCGCTGCCGCACACACACACGCAACCCCACGTTCCATCACTCCCCTCGCCGCCGCACACACACACACAACCCCACGCTCCATCACTCCCCTGCCCCAATCTTACCTCCTTTTACTTCACGCCACCTCCAAACCCCACCCTGCCCCTTCCCACCCTGTCAAAATCCAGGAAAGACAGGAAGGAAGGAAAGAAGAAAGAGAAAGGGAGATAAAGAAAAGGGGGAAGGAAGGAAAGTTAGAGAAATAAGGAAGAAGGAAAGGAAAGATGGAAGGAAAGAAAAGAGAAACAGCAGAAGAGAAAGAAAAAGGGGGAAGGAAAGAGGTAGAGAAGGAAGAAATGAGAGACAGAGGGAGGGAAAGAAAAAGGGGGAAGGAAGGAAGGAGAGAAGGAAAGGAAAAAGGGGATAAAGGAAGGAAAGAGGGAGTGAAGGAAGGGGGAAGATGTAGAGAAAGAGGGAGGGAAGGAAAGAAGGAAAGAGAGAAGGAAGAAAAGAGACCAGAAGAGAAAGAAAAAAGGGAATGAAGGAAAGAAAGAGGGAGTGAAGGAAGGGGGAAGATGTAGAGAAAGAGGGAGGGAAGGAAAGAAGGAAAGAGAGAAGGAAGAAAAGAGACCAGAAGAGAAAGAAAAAGGGGTAAGGAAAGAAGGAGAGAAGGAAAGAAAAAAGGGAATGAAGGAAGGAAAGAGGGAGTGAAGGAAGGGGGAAGATGTAGAGAAAGAGGGAGGGAAGGAAAGAAGGAAAGAGAGAAGGAAGACAAGAGACCAGAAGAGAAAGAAAAAGGGGGAAGGAAGGAAAGAGATAGAGAAGGAAGAGGAGAAGGAAAGATGGGAGGGAAGGAAGGAAGGAGGGAAAGGAGAGAAAGAGGAAAGGTTGGCCACAGCAACGCGTGGCGGGTAAAGGTTGTTATTTCTATGATTATTATGATGCTATTATTCCTCTGAGACCCTTTTAGGGGGAATGGGAGAGGTGTCAGGTCCCGGAGGCAATGCATTGCATTATTGTTATTGTTATGATGGTGGTGAAATAAAAGGAAATAAAAAGAGAAAGAAGGAAGCAAACAGGGAGGGAAGAAAGGCAAAGGAAGAAAGGGGGAGGGAATGAAGGAAAGAGAAGGATGAAACCAAGTAGTGAAAGAAGGAAAGAAAGAAAGAGATAGAGAAGGAAGAAAGGAGAGAAAGGGGGAGGAAAAGGGGGAAGGAATAGGTAGGTACCTCTCTTTCATAATAGTCCAGATATCTACCTCAACTTTGATAAGTTTTACTATAGGCCACAGCAACGCGTGGCAGGGCACAGCTAGTGATATATAGATTAGATCAGCATTTCTCAACCTGGGGGTCGGGACCCCTGGAAGTGTCGCCAGGGGGTGTCAGAGGGGTCGCCAAAGACCATCAGAAAACACAGTATGTTCTGTTGGTCATGTGGGTTCTGTGTGGCAAGTTTGGCCCAATTCTATCATTGGTGGGGTTCAGAATGCTCTGTGATTGTAGGTGAATCCCAGCAACGACAACTCCCAAATGTCAAGATTCTATTTCCTCCAAACTCCATCTGTGTTCACATTTGGGCATATTGAGTATTTGTGTAGGGTTTGGTCCAGATCCATCATTGTTTGAGTCCACAGTGATCTCTGGATGTAGGTGAACTACAACTCCAAAACCAAAGGACACTGCCCACCAAATCCATCCAGTATTTCCTGTTGGTCATGGGAGAATTGTGTGCCAAGTTTGGTTCAATTCCATCGTTGGTGGGCTTCTTTGATTGCAGGTGAACTATATATCCCAGCAACTGCAACTCCCAAATGACAAAATCGTATTTATTTATTTTTTTTTGAGTGAAGGACATACATAGGGTTGTTAGGTGTCAATTCACCCAGTGGTTTTTGAGTTCTGTTAATCCCACAAACGAACATTACATTTATATAGATTATTATTGCCCCAAATCTGTGACCTGTGGGGTTCCTCAGGGTTCTATACTGTCCCCCATGCTGTTTAACATCTACATGAAGCCTCTGGGTGAGATCATCCGGAGTTTCGGGGTGCGGTGTCATCTGTACGCAGATGATGTCCAACTCTGTCACTCCTTCCCACCTGCTACTAAGGAGGCCGTCGAAGTCCTGAACCGGTGCCTGGCCGCTGTAACGGTCTGGATGAGGGCGAACAAACTGAAATTAAATCCTGACAAGACAGAGGTACTCCTGGTCAGTCGCAAGGCCGAGCAGGGTATAGGGTTACAGCCTGTGCTGGATGGGGTCGCACTCCCCTTGAAGGCGCAGGTTCGCAGCTTGGGTGTGACCCTGGACTCATCGCTGAGCCTGGAGCCCCAGGTTTCAGCGGTGACCAGGGGAGCATTTGCACAGCTTAGGCTCGTGCGCCAGCTGCGCCCGTACCTTGGGAAGTCTGACTTGGCCACGGTGGTGCACGCTTTGGTCACATCCCGCCTCGACTACTGCAACGCTCTCTATGTGGGGCTGCCCTTGAAGACGGCCCGGAAGCTTCAGCTAGTCCAGTGTGCGGCAGCCATGTTGTTAACAGGAGCAGGACGCAGGGAGCATACAACGCCCTTGTTGTTCCAGCTCCACTGGCTGCCGATTTGCTACCGGGCCCAATTTAAGGTGCTGGTGTTATCCTACAAAGCCCTAAACGGTTCCGGCCCAAAATACCTTGCGGACCGCATCTCGGCCTACGAGCCCACGAGGACCTTGAGATCATCTGGGGAGGCCCTTCTCTCGATCCCGTCTGCCTCACAGGCACGCCTGGCGGGGACGAGAGAACGGGCCTTCTCGGTGGTGGCCCCCCGGCTGTGGAACTCCCTCCCTGCTGAAATTAGACAGGCGCCCTCCCTTATGGCCTTTCGTAAGGGCCTGAAAACATGGCTTTTCGAGATGGCCTTCAACTGAGTGCTATGGTACTGGAAATGACGACCGGAACGGACTATGACTATGAGATTGATTATGATCCTATGATAAGACGAAGCGGATTTTTAGTATAATTAGATGTTATGTCTTAGTAATATGTTGTTTTGTTGTCTTGACTAATTGTAAATTGTTTTCTCTATGTTCTGTACACCGCCACGAGTCGCCCTAGGGCTGAGAGCGGCGGTTAATAAGTGCAAGTAATAAATAAATAAATAAATAATAAATCTTTAATCATGCCACTGTCTTGCTACTATTGAACTCCAGCCTTATTGAGTTTTTCATGTCTGCTGTGTTTTTTTTTTCTCTCACCAAAACACAACTCCAGACTGTCATTGGCTTTTTTCATACCATTGTGCAGAAAGTTCCAAGGCAAAAAAAAATATGAATGCAGTTCTTTGCATAGGGGTAGACATCACCCTTTGACTGTGTGGATCATAATAAATGGTGGCAGGTTTTTGGTGGGATGGGCATCCCAAGCCCCCTTCCCTCTCTCCTGAGGAATCTGTACAAGGACCAAGGAGCAACACTCAGAACTGACCACGGAACAACAGACTGGTTCCAGATTGGGAAAGGCGTCCGGCAAGGCTGCATCCTCTCACCCAACCTTTTTAACTTGTATGCAGAATCATAGAATCATAGAATCAAAGAGTTGGAAGAGACCTCATGGGCCATCCAGTCCAACCCCCTGCCAAGAAGCAGGAATATTGCATTCAAATCACCCCTGACAGATGGCCATCCAGCCTCTGCTTAAAAGCTTCCAAAGAAGGAACCTCCACCACACTCCGGGGCAGAGAGTTCCACTGCTGAACGGCTCTCACAGTCAGGAAGTTCTTCCTAATGTTCAGATGGAATCTCCTCTCTTGTAGTTGGAAGCCATTGTTCCGCGTCCTAGTCTCCAAGGAAGCAGAAAACAAGCTTGCTCCCTCCTCCCTGTGGCTTCCTCTCACATATTTATACATGGCTATCATATCTCCTCTCAGCCTTCTCTTCTTCAGGCTAAACATGCCCAGTTCCCTAAGCCGCTTCTCATAGGGCTTGTTCTCCAGACCCTTGATCATTTTAGTCGCCCTCCTCTGGACACATTCCAGCTTGTCAATATCTCTCTTGAATTGTGGTGCCCAGAATTGGACACAATATTCCAGATGTGGTCTAACTAAAGCAGAATAGAGGGGTAGCATTACTTCCTTAGATCTAGACACTATGCTCCTCTTGATGCAGGCCAAAATCCCATTGGCTTTTTTTGCCGCCACATCACATTGTTGGCTCATGTTTAACTTGTTGTCCACGAGGACTCCAAGATCTTTTTCACACGAAACACATCATGCGAGGATGTGCGGGGCTTGAGGAATGCAAAGCTGGGGTGAAAATGGCTGGAGGAAACATTAACAACCTCAGATATGCAGATGACACCACTCTGATGGCCAAAAGCGAGGAGGAGCTGAGGAGCCTTCTACTCAAGGTGAAAGAAGAAAGCGCAAAAGCCGGGTTGCAGCTAAACGTCAAAAAAACCAAGATTATGGCAACAAGAATGATTGACAACTGGGAAATAGAGGGAGAAAACGTGGAGGACGTGACAGACTTTGTATTTCTAGGCGCAAAGATTACTGCAGATGCAGACTGTAGCCAGGAAATCAGGAGACGCTTCCTTCTTGGGAGGAGAGCAATGTCCAGTCTCGATAAAATAGTATTATTATTATTATTATTATTATTAACTTTATTTGTACCCCGCGAGCATCTCCCGAAGGACTCGATGCGGCTTACAGAGGCCGAAACCACAAAAACACAATACAATAGAAACATAACAAAGCAATAACAAAGCAAATCAACAATTAAGCAAAACAGCAATAACAGTACATCAAGACATTAAAACTGGTTCGGCCGGCAAAAGGGGTACAGGGTTAAAAGTGCTGAAATGGCAGGAGGGGCGTAGGAATTAAAGTACGGTGTGCAGCAATGTTAATTGTGCTAAAGTGCTACTAGGACTCGGGATGGGGATTCCTAATCCGAGAAGGCACAACGGAACAGCCAAGTTTTCAAATTCCTTCTGAAAACTGCTAATGTAGGGGCCTGTCGGAGATCTTTTGGAAGGGCGTTCCAGAGTCTGGGGGCCGCCACGGAGAAGGCCCTGTCCCGTGTCCCCACCAAGCGCGCTTGTGACGTAGGTGGGATCACGAGCAGGGCCTCCCCAGATGATCGAAGCGGGCGTGTGGGTTCGTAGATGGAGATGCGGTGACGCAGGTAGGGTGGTCCCAAACCGTTTAGGGCTTTGGAGGTGAGCACCTGCACCTTGAATTGGGCTCGGAAAATAAATGGCAGCCAGTGGAGCTCCTTAAACAGAGGGGTAGACCTCTCTTGATAATGAGCTCCAGTTAGCATCCTGGCTGCTGCCCGCTGAACCAATTGCAGTTTCCGAGCCGTCTTCAAGGGCAGCCCCACGTAGAGCGCATTGCAGTAATCCATTCTAGAGGTGACCAAGGCGTGGACCACCTCGGCCAGGTCAGCCTTCACGAGGTAAAGAGTAGTAAAGAGTAGAGACATCAGACTGGCAACCAAGATCCATTGCCTAGTCAAAGCCATGGGATTCCCTGTAGTCACCTACGGATGTGAGAGCTGGACCTTCAGGAAGGCCGAGCGAAGGAAGAGAGATGCTTTTGAGCTGTGGTGTTGGAGGAAAGTTCTGAGAGTGCCTTGGACTGCGAGAAGATCCAACCAGTCCATCCTCCAGGAAAGAAAGCCCGACTGCTCATTGGAGGGAAGGAGACGAGAGACAAAGTTGAAGTACTGAGGAGACAGCAAAGCCTAGAGAAGACAATGATGCTGGGGGAAATGGAAGGTAAAAGGAAGAGGGGCCGACCAAGGGCAAGATGGATGGATGGCATCCTTGAAGTGACTGGACTGACCTTGAAGGAGCTGGGGGTGGTGATGGCCGACAGGGAGCTCTGGCGTGGGCTGGTCCATGAGGTCACGAAGAGTCGGAGGCGACTGAACGAATGAACAACAAATCACCCTTTAAGTAGTAACACTGGAAAGTGTGCAGAAAACACAAAGCTGGAGATCGATTTTGGAAAATAAGGAAATTCAGATGCAACTTGCACGAACCAGCAGCAGAGCCGTTTATTTGCATTCCTGGGATAACTTCCTTTTCTGCCAACCCCGGGCCATTCGGAGAAGCCAGGGAGGAAATGACTTGCATTCTAAGGCTTTTTGGGGGGAGGAAAGAGATGAGGGGCAGCGTAAACCCAACATTCAGGATCCTTTCCTGCAAAACAAGGAGTCACCGAGAGAGTATTTCCAGCTCCTTTTGTTTTCAAACTGCAAAACCAAGATCCTCGTGGACAACAAGTTAAACATGAGCCAACAATGTGATGTGGCGGCAAAAAAAGCCAATGGGATTTTGGCCTGCATCCAGAGGAGCATAGTGTCTAGATCTAGGGAAGTCATGCTACCCCTCTATTCTGTTTTGGTTAGACCACATCTGGAATATTGTGTCCAATTCTGGGCACCACAATTCAAGAGAGATATTGACTCTAAGCTGGAATGTGTCCAGAGGAGGGCGACTTAAATGATCAAGGGTCTGGAGAACAAGCCCTATGAGGAGCGGCTTAGGGAATTGGGCATGTTTAGCCTGAAGAAGAGAAGCCTGAGAGGAGATATGATAGCCATGTATAAATATGTGAGAGGAAGCCACAGGGAGGAGGGAGCAAGCTTGTTTTCTGCTTCCTTGGAGACTAGGACGTGGAACAATGGCTTCAAACTACAAGAGAGGAGATTCCATCTGAACATTAGGAAGAACTTCCTGACTGTGAGAGCCGTTCAGCAGTGGAACTCTCTGCCCCGGAGTGTGGTGGAGGCTTCCTCTTTGGAAGCTTTTAAGCAGAGGCTGGATGGCCATCTGTCAGGGGTGATTTGAATGCAATATTCCTGCTTCTTGGCAGAATGGGGTTGGACTGGATGGCCCATGAGGTCTCTTCCAACTCTTTGATTCTATTATTCTATGATTCTATGATTCTATCTCCAGGTGTTCAAAACTGTATTTCTCAGCTGTTTGTGGATCTAGGCACCAACCTTGGAATCTGACCCAGGGCCACGTTTTGCATTCAAATGCAAGGAATTGTTGAAATATTTAGGATGTCTCCGTCTTACTCCCAAGCAGCTGGACAAGTTGTCCTTCTCTGCTTTCAACTCTTCATTTCCTTTCCAAAATAATCCCATGTGTCTTCATTAGGGCGTTCGAGGTCATGGATTGATGTCAATGGAAGCTCATGTAGAAATATATGTATGCTAGTGCATTGCTGTGAGTTTTTGGGGCTGTATGGCTATATTCCAGTAGCATTCTCTCCTGATGTTTTGGCTAATGGCATCTTCGGAGATTATGTTGCTAGTGAGGCAAATGAGGTGTGTGTGTGTGTATTAGGCTTGGGCAATCCGTGGTTCTAAATGGTTCTAAAGTACTTACAAAACTAAAGTTCTGGTGGTGAAAATTTCAGAACTCTAACAAAACTCTCAAAATTTCGTAATAAATGGCAGTTCCTAATTGGTTCTGTCATTAAAATCACCAATAATGAAATAATAATGAAATTTTGAAAGTTTTGTTAGAGTTCTGAAATTTTCACCACCAGAACTTGTAAGTACTTTAGAACCATTTAGAAGCTCATGTAGAAATATATGTATGCTAGTGCATTGCTGTGAGTTTTTGGGGCTGTATGGCTATATTCCAGTAGCATTCTCTCCTGATGTTTTGCCTGCATCTGTGGCCAATGGCACCTTCAGAGATTATGTTGCTAGTGAGGCAAATGAGGTGTGTGTGTGTGTATTAGGCTTGGGAAATCCATGGTTCTAAATGGTTCTAAAGTACTTACAAAACTAAAGTTCTGGTGGTGAAAATTTCAGAACTCTAACAAAACTCTCAAAATTTCGTAATAAATGGCAGTTCCTAATTGGTTCTGTCATTAAAATCACCAATAATGAAATAATAATGAAATTTTGAAAGTTTTGTTAGAGTTCTGAAATTTTCACCACCAGAACTTGTAAGTACTTTAGAACCATTTAGAAGCTCATGTAGAAATATATGTATGCTAGTGCATTGCTGTGAGTTTTTGGGGCTGTATGGCTATATTTCAGTAGCATTCTCTCCTGATGTTTTGCCTGCATCTGTGGCTAATGGCATCTTCGGAGATTATGTTGCTAGTGAGGCAAATGAGGTGTGTGTGTGTGTATTGGGCTTGGGCAATCCATGGTTCTAAATGGTTCTAAAGTACTTACAAAACTAAAGTTGTGGTGGTGAAAATTTCAGAACTCTAACAAAACTCTCAAAATTTCATAATAAATGGCAGTTCCTAATTGGTTCTGTCATTAAAATCACCAATAATGAAATAATAATGAAATTTTGAAAGTTTTGTTAGAGTTCTGAAATTTTCACCACCAGAACTTGTAAGTACTTTAGAACCATTTAGAACCATGGATTGCCCAAGCCTAGTATCTATCTATCTATCTATCTATCTATCTATCTATCTATCTATCTTTCTATCTATCTATCATCTATCTATCTATCTATCTATCTATCTATCTATCTATCTATCTATCTACAAATGCTCTGTGCATAATGAGTACCTTAAAAACAAAAGAACCAATGAATGAAATCACACCAAATTTGGCAACAAAACGTCTTACAACACAAGGAGTGACCATCACTCAAAAAATTATGATTTTGTCATTTGGGAGTTGTAGTTGCTGGGATTTATAGTTCACCTACAATGAAAGAGCATACTGAACTCCATCAATGATGGAATTGAACCAAACTTGGCACACAGAACTCCCATGACCAACAGGAAATACTGGAAAGGTTTGGTGGGCATTGACCTTGAGTTTGGGAGTTGTAGCTCACCTACATCCAGAGAGCACTGTGGACTCAAACAATGATGGATCTGGACCAAACTTGGCACAAGCAGTCATTACGCCCAAATATGAACACAGGTGGAGTTTGGGAGAAATAGACCGTGACTATTTGTAGTCACAGATTCACAGGAGTTGTAGTGAACTACAACTCCCAAACTCAAGGTCACTGCCCATCAAACCCTTCCAGTATTTTCTGTTGTTCATGGGAATTCTGTGTACCAAGTTTGGTTCAATTCCATCATTGGTGGTTTTGGAGTGCTCTTTGATTGTAAGTGAACTATAAATCCCAGCAACTACAACTCCCAAATGACAAAATCACTCCCCCACCCAACGCCACCAGTGTTCAAATTTGGGTGCATCGCGTATTTTGGCCAAATTTGGTCCAGTGAATGAAAAATACATCCTGCATATCAGATATTTACATCATGCTTCATAACAGTAGCAAAATTACAGTTGTGAAGTTGTCATGAAAATAATTTGCTGGTTGGGGTCACCACAACATGAGGAACTGTATTAAGGGGTCCCGGCATTAGGGAGGTTGAGAACCACTGGTTTAGGGCTTTATAGGTAAGAACCTGTATCTTGAATTGGGACCGGAAAACGAACGACAGCCAATAGAGCTCCTTGAACAGGGGGGTTGACCACTGTTGGCCCCAGTTATTAATCTGGCTGCCGACCGTTGGACAAGTTGTAATTTCCGGGCCGTCTTCAAGGGTAGCCCCACGTAGAGTGCATTGCAGTAATCCAGTCTAGAGGTAACTAATGTTTTCAGGCCTCTTAATCTGCTTTTGGGACTAGCAAATGATCCTAAATTACATTTTCACCTCGGTTTTTTTTATTTGCTTTCATTCTCTTTTTTTTACTATATAATTTTTATTGATTAACATTTAATGCTTGCAGACACGTAAAGAGGGGGAACAATAGTGGTAATAGGAAAATAGGGAAGAGGAAAAAGAAGAAAAAATATTAAAAAAATTGAAGGTAGTTGGGGATACTGGAGGGGTTGGAGTGATTGAAAAAATAGGATAGTATCGTGGGAGAGGTAGTTTGAGGTGGGGAACTTCCAGTTCATTCCACAGAGATGCAAACATCAGTTGGAGAGAGAAAAAGGTTTCTTTATCTCGTCTCTATCCGAGTATTTTGGTTGTCTTATTTATATATTAATATTAATCTTCATTTTTTTTCCTGCAAATATTTTTTGACTTGGTTCCACTCAATTTGAATTTCCTTTTTCTGATTTTTAATTATCTGTGACATTCTATACATGTTCATAAATTCTCCAATCTTGGCGAGCCAGTTCTCTATTATCGGAGGGCCTTTATCTTTCCATTTTTGGGTGATCGTAATGCCGCAGCAGAAAAGAATCTTTTCTTCGTTTTTCCCAATTTCAAAATCCATTATATTCAACATATTCAACGACCTACCTCAGGGGAGTGGGCTTGCTCCATCCATGTTCAACATCTACACAAACGACCAGCCACTGCCAGAAGGGACAGAGAGTTTCATCTATGCTGATGATCGTGCCATCACTGCTCAAGCAGGGAGCTTTGAGATGGTTGAACAGAAGCTCTAGGTGCTCAAACTGCCTATTACAGGGAAAACCAGCTGATCCCTAATCCATCTAAAACACAGGCATGTGCTTTCCATCTCAAGAACAGACAAGCATCCCGAGCTCTGAAGATCACCTGGGAAGGAATCCCACTGGAGCATTGCAGCGCACCCAGATACCTGGGAGTCACTCTGGACCGTGCTCTTACCTACAAGAAGCACTGCCTGAACATCAAGCAAAACGTGGGTACTAGAAACAATATCATACAAAAGCTGACTGGCACAACCTGGGGATCACAACCAGACACAGTGAAGACATCTGCCCTTGCATTGTGCTACTCTGCTGCTGAGTATGCATGCCCAGTGTGGAACACATCTCACCACACTAAAACAGTGGATGTGGCTCTTAATGAGACATGCCGCATTATCACAGGGTGTCTGCGCCCCACACCACTGGAGAAATTACACTGTCTAGCCGGTATTGCACCACCTGACATCCGCCGTGAAGTAGCAGCCAATAGTGAAAGGACCAAGGCAGAGTCATCTCCAGCTCATCCTCTGTTTGGGTATCAGCCAGCACGTCAACGACTTAAATCCAGACATAGTTTTCTAAGATCTACAGAGACACTCGCTGGAACACCCCAGCAAGCGAGAGTCCAAAAGTGGCAGCCTCAAACCCAGAACCTCAACCAATGGCTGATACCAAATGAGAGACTCCCCCCTGGGCACCCAGAGGACTGGGCAACTTGGAAGGTGCTGAACAGACTGCGCTCTGGCACCACGAGATGCAGAGCCAACCTCAAGAAATGGGCCCACAAAGTGGAATCCTCGACATGCGAGTGTGGAGAGGAGCAAACCACTGACCACCTGCTGCAATGCAACTTGAGCCCTGCCACATGCACCATGGAGGACCTTCTTGCAGCAACACCAGAAGCACTCCAAGGGGCCAGCTACTGGTCAAAGGACATTTAATCAACTACCAAACTCACACATTTTGTATTTTCTCTGTTTGTTTGCTTTGTTCTGTTAGAAATGTAATATAATTGACTGGCTGTCCTGACACGAGAAATAAAAAAAACAAGTAATACTCGGCTTTCAATTCGTATCTTATTTTGATAATACTTTTGGATTAGTATCCAGTATTTCTTGATGATCTTACAGTCCCACAACATGTGGAGGTATGATCTCAATTCTCTTTCGCATTTCCAACATTGGTTATTGTAGTTTTTGTGAAATTTAGCTAATTGTACCGGTGTGAAGTACCAATGGTAAAACATCTTGTACCAGTTTTCTATTCTCGTATATTTTAATTTACTCTTCCAGATATATTCCCATTCTTTTAGAAATATTGAATGGCCTACGTCTACCGCCCATTTAATCATATTGTCCTCACCTCGTGTTTTGTAGTGGCTCGCTGGCAACCGAAGCGAAGGATTGGCAGAGAAAAGATCTGAATGAGAACAGAAGTCACTTTCGGATCTTCATTTGAAGGGTTTATTTATTTTATTTATTTCGGAGTTCTTTTACCCCGCCCTTCTCACCCCGAAGGGGACTCAGAGCGGCTTACAAAATCAAAGGCACAATTTGATGCCTACATCACAGAACAATCAACAAAAATTACATCAATTCACAGGTTATAAACAGTATCAACGATTCAAGTATTATACCCATAAAATCAATAAAATCAATAAAACAATACAAACCCACTACCTCCTCCTACATGGTCAGCGTTCGCTAACTCATAGTTCCAATTTTCGTTCCACTTCATCAGTCCTGTTGGTCTTATTCACCTGAATGTTTTATTTAATTGCCAGAGTGCCCAAAGGCCTGGTCCCAGAGCCACGTTTTCACCCTCCTCCTGAAGGAGAGGAGGGATGATGATGCCCTGATTTCCCCCGGGAGTGAGTTCCACAGGTGAGGGGCCACCACTGAGAAAGCCCTGCTCCTCGTCCCCACCAGCCTCACTTGTGACAGTGGTGGGGTCGAGAGCAGGGCCTCCCCAGATGATCTCAAACTCCGAGGTGGGACGTAGCGGGAGATACGTTCGGACAGATACACTGGACCGGAACTGTACAGGGTTTTGTAGGTCAAAACCAGCACCTTGAATTGTGCTCGGAACTGAACTGGCAGCCAGTGGAGCTGGCACAACAGGGGGGTGGTATGCTCCCTGTATGTCGCTCCGGTGAGCAATCTGGCTGCCGCTCGCTGGACTAGTTGAAGTTTCCGAACAGTCTTCAAGGGCAACCCCACGTAGAGAGCGTTGCAGTAGTCAATTCGGGATGTAACAAGAGCATGGACCACCGTGGCCAGATCAGACTTCCCAAGGTACGGGCGCAACTGGTGCACAAGTTTTAATTGCGCAAAAGCTCTCCCGGCCACCGCTGAGACCTCGTTCCTCCGGTCGGCTCGTTCCTCCTTCCTTGTATATTCCAATCTTCCTTCCTTGTATATTGAAGGGTCCAATCTTCCTTGTATATTGAAGGGTCTTTTTTTCCTTTTCTTGTAACGTACCTTCTTTTCCGGCAGGGTGAAGCGGCCGGGGGGCCTTGACAGCCTCCTGGGGAAGATCGGGTCGAAGAAGCAGAAGTTGAGCACCTTGGAGAAGTCCAAGATGGACTGGGAAAGCTTCAAAGAACAGGAAGGCATCGGGGACGAGCTGGCCATCCACAACCGAGGGAAAGACGGGTGAGAAGAAGGGGGAACTTTCACCAAGCAGATTCCGGGGCGGGGAGTTGCATTTAGGGGTCCCCCTCTTCCCCAGAGATTGGGACGCTGGAGTCTCCCAGGAAAAGATGGGTAGGGATGTTTGGCCATCTGAGTCCCATTGCCTTTCTCCCGTCCCCACACAATTCTCTCTTGGAGAAGTAACATTCTCCATTCAGCCACAGAATCCCACTGGTTGACCTTGGCGAGTCGCACTCTCTCAGCCTCTGAGAAAGGCAAATTAAGACCCACTTGGAACGCATCTTGCCAAGGAAACCTCAGTGATAGTCTCTCCTTAGGGTTGCCATACTTCGGAAGAGACTTGAACGCATACAACGACAACGTAAGAAGGAACTGACTGGCCAATCCATTCCTAATTTTTTTTTAACATTTTACACATAACTTCTTAAGACTAACATATCTGTGTTGTTGAAGGCTTTCATGGCTGGAATCCCTGGGTTGCTGTGAGTTTTTCAGGCTGTATGGCTATGCTCCTGTAGCATTCTCTCCTGATGTTTCATCTGCATGTGCATGGTATACTCAAAAGATTCTGTTGGCTGTGAGGCAAGTGGAGTGTGTATATATCTGTGGAATAATGTCCAGGGTGGGAAAAAGAACACTTCTCTGTTCGAAGCAAGTGTGAATGTTGCCATTAGCAAGCTTGAATAGCATGGAGTAGCCATGCAACTGCAAAGTCAATCAGTGAGGGTATCTGCACAGAGGTAGCTTGGGGCTTTGCAACATTCCCATTTGCTTTAACAGACAAGGGTTCTTTCTCCCACCCTGGAGATTCTACAAGTAGATAGATAGATAGATAGATAGATAGATAGATAGATAGATAGATAGATAGATAGATAGACACACACACACACACACATACTCGAGTATAAGCCAAGTTTCTCAGCTCTTTTTTTTCTGAAAAAGCCCCCCTCAGCTTATACTCGAGTCAAATTTATTTATTATTTTACTCTGTTATTATTATTATTACTACTACTACTACTACTACTACATTTAATATTTTACTCTATTATTATTACATTTATTATGTTTCTCTATTGTTATTATTACTTTTATTATTTTACTCTATTTATTATTATATTTATTATTTTACTCTATTATTATTATATTTATTATTTTACTCTATTGTTATTATTACATTCATTATTTTACTCTATCTATTATTATTATTATTATTATTATTATTATTATTATTGGAGCCCCCGGTGGCACTGTGGGTTAAAGCGCTGAGCTTGTTGACCAAAAGGTCGCAGGTTCGATTCTGGAGAGCAGCGTGAGCTTCCGCTGTCAGCCCCAGCTTCAGCCAACGTAGCAGTTCGAAGACATGCAAATGTGAGTAGATCAATAGGTACCGCTCCGGTTGGGAAGGTAATGGCGCTCCATGCAGTCATGCCGGCCATATGACCTTGGAGGTGTCTACGGACAACGCTGGCTCTTCGGCTTAGAAATGGAGATGAGCACCAACCCTCAGAGTCAGACATGACTGGACTTAATGTCAGGAGACTACCTTTACCTATTATTATTATTATTATTATTATTATTATATTTATTATTTTACTCTAATTATTATTATTACATTAATTATTTTACTCTATTATTACATTTTGTTATTTTACTCTATTTATTATTGTTAATATTACCGTACATTTCCATTATTTTACTCTATTATTATTATTTTATTACATATATTATTTTACTCTCATTATTGGAAGGATACGTAAGCACATTTACACTGAAGAAGGTTAGAATAATGGTTTAATCAGAATTGGACAGTCTTATCTTGCATTACAGTTTTGTGTAAATATTCAAAAACATTGAACCTACGAATGTCTCAATTAATATAATTTTATTGGTATCTATTTTTATTTTGCAATTTACCAATAGCTGCTGCATTTCCCACTCTTGGCTTATACTCGAGTCAATACTTTTTCCCAGTTTTTTGTCGTAAAATTAGGTCCCTCGGCTTATATTTAGGTTGGCTTATTCTTGAGTATATATGAACAGGGAGGCCAAAAGTGCTGAAGAGACCGTTAGAAATAGCTTAACCCCTTTCTAATGAATCCACACGTTCTGAGTAACCGCCATGGGTTTAGGAACTGTGCGTACAAGGACTAGGACCTCTTCTGCAAAACCATATAAAATCCAGATTATCATCTTTGATCTGGATTATATGGCAGCGTGGACTCATATAATCCAGTTCAAGGCAGATAATGTGGATAATCCGCTTTGATAATCTGGATTATATGGGTGTATACAGGCTCTGAATTAGCCCCATAATTCGAGGAACCAGAACTATGTTCCGTCCTGGCCTAATTTTGCACATTTCGCCTTGGGAAGAGATTGCGACATCATCCCCGTGGATCGTTTAACTGTGTCTCATTAATGGCAATTTATATATAGGACAAGACCCATGAGAAACGTCCCCTGAGGTTTTGGAACGTCATTTCTGGCATCAAGTAGGGCAGACCTTGCAAGAGTGGGTCAAGGGGGCACAAAGTGGGTTTTATGACGTCCTTGCGGATGCTGCGTGGCTGTTCTCCACCAAAGAGACAGAGAAGAGCCCGTAAAAATGCACCTGACTTCAGTAATGTCATTATTTCAAAATTATATATAGGTCGTAATTAGCCAAGCAATTTGGGATACTTCGGAAAGGCCCGGAGAAGGGATTCGGCTCTGTTTAATTCTACTTCCCATCCCGATGTTATCCTATATTCAAGAAGGAGATGGAAGGTGTCTATTTATCTGATTTAGATTCTTGTACTTTTCCCCCCTTCACTTTGGCTATCAGTTCTTTCCAATTTGAGGCCCAGTTCCCCATAGGATATCTGTTTATATACAAATTTTTACTTTCAGTGATTTAATCCTGAAGCATATAGTCAGCTAAATATTCATGCCATTTTTATTTCCCACTAGCTGTACCCACTACATGTTGCTCTGGCCAACCTTCCCTCCCTCTTTCTCTCCTTCCTTCCTTCCTTCCCTCCCTCCCTCTTTTTATTCCTTCCTTTCCTTTTTTCTTTCCTTCTCTCCTTCCTTATTCCTCTTCCCTTCCTTACTCCCTCTTTTTCTTTCTCTTCTTCTTTACTTTCTTCCTTCTCTTCCTCTTTCTCTCCTTTCTTCCTCCTCTCCCTGTTTCCTTTCTTCCTTCTCTTCCTCTTCCTCTCTTTTCTTCCTTCTCTCCCTCTTTCTCTCCTTTCTTCCTTCTCTTCCTCTTTGTTTCTTTTCTTCCTTCTCTCCCTCTTTCTCTCCTTTCTTCCTTCTCTTTCTCTTTCTTCTTTCATTCCCTCTTTCTCTCTTCTCTTCCTCTTACTCTCCTTTCTTCCTTCTTTCCTTCTTTCTCTCTTTTCTTCCTTCTCTCCCTCTTTCTCTCCTTTCTTCCTTCTTTCTGTCTTTTTCTCTTTTTCCTTCTCTCCCTCTTTCTCTCCTTTCTTCCTTCTTTCCGTCTTTTTCTCTTTTCTTCCTTCTCGTCCTCTTTCTCTCCTTTCTTCCTTCTCTTCCTCTTTCACTCCTTTCTTCTTTAATTCCCTCTTTCTCTCTTTCTTCTTTCTTTCTGTCTTTCTCTCCTTCCTTTCTTCTCTCCTGCTTTCTCTCCTTTCTTCATTCTTTACCTCTTTTCTCTCCTTCCTTTCTTCCCTACCTCTTTTTCTCTTTTCTTCATTCTCTCCCTCTTTCTCCCCTTTCTCCCTTCTTTACCTCTTTCTCTCCTTCCTTTCTTCTCTCCCTCTTTCTTCCTTCTTTCCCTCTTTCTCTCCTTTCTTCCTTCTCTACCTCTCTCCTTTTTCCCTTCTCTACCTCTTTGCTTTCTTCCTTCTCTCCCTCTTTCTCTCCTTTCTTCCTTCTATTATTTTTTATTACATGTATTATTTTACTCTCTTTATTATGATTGGAAGGATACGTAAGGACATTTTTGAGTTATGTTAATCCCACAAACGAATACTACTTAGATAGATAGATAGATAGATAGATAGATAGATAGATAGATCGATCGATTTGTTCCAGACCATTTCTTGTGCCACTCCTATCATATATTTTATTATAATATCTGCTCAATACTTCTCCCGCCTCTGTTCTGCTTCCGTTCTCCTGCAGGTACCTCGAAAGGAAGGCTTTTCTGGAAAGGGTCGACCACCGTCAGTTTGAGCGCGAGCGGGACATCCGCCTGAGCAACATGAAGCCCTGAAGCCGCCGCGGAGCCTGATCACACCTCTCGTCCATCCCTCCTTTAGAGGACAGTCAACTCTAGGACCTGTATTTTGCCTTTTTCACCACCAAAGTCAATAGGAGAAGGGAGATCCCACTCTCAGAGGAGTTTATTGACGAAGGAACAGCGATGGATGCAGTTCAGTCGATTGCTTGCCCGGAATGGGGCTAACAGGGCCATTTCCTAGGTCCCCATGACACCAATAGTTCGGACAGATGAGCAGAAGATGTGTCATAGAATTGGCACCATGAGGCATCCGCTCACCAATCGTTTGGAACACCTCCTTGTGCAGGTAACAGGTTTTAGTAACGTCACGCAATGATGAGTAAAGTGTTCCCCTGCCAGCTTGCTTTTGGAAGACGTTTCTGTCTCCGCTTTGGTGTTCCTTTTTTAGTGTTATTCACGTCACAATCCGCAGAACCGTCGGAGAAGCAGGAGCATGCATGCGCAGGAGGACCGTTCCCCCTGTTATCTCCCTTTCAATTAAAGTGTTGGAATCTGTTGTGTTGGGTCTGTCATTCCTCGCAAAATAAGGAGCCTCCAAAATAAAGCCGCCCTCTTCCCAGAACTAAAAGTGCCTGTTCCCTTGAGGTAGAAAAAAATAATAATAATGGGTTGTTGTGAATTTTTCAGGCTGTGTATGGCTATCTTCCAGTAGCATTCTCTCCTGAAGTTTCGCCTGCATCTTGTTGCACTCCAAGGCTGGGAATAATCACTTCTGTACTTAACACATACTCCACTCCAAGGTAAAATAGCAAAGCTGTTTATTGAAAAAATATATTAAAGGCAATCCAACAAAATAGTATAAAAGACCAAAGTCCAAAATAGCAGACATTTGTATTACATTTTTAACCAAACAAACAAACAAAACACAAAGTTTGCAACTTGGTATTCTATTAAATGTCCTTTGACCAGTATCTGACCACTTGGAGTGCTTCCGGTGTTGCCACAAGGAGATCCTCCCTTGTGCATGTGGCAGGACTCAGGTTGCATTGCAGCAGGTGGTCAGTGGTTTGCTCTTCTCCCCACTCACATGTCGAGGATTCCACTTGGCCCCATTTCTTAAGGTTGGCTCTGCATCTCGTAGTGCCAGAGCGCAGTCTGTTCAGCGCCTTCCAAGTCACCCAGTCCTCTTTGTGCCCAGGGGAGAGTCTGCGCCCTACACCACTGGAGAAATTACACTGCTTAGCCTGTACTGCACCACCTGACATCCGCCGGGAAGTAGCAGCCAATAGTGAAAGGACCAAGGCAGAGACATCTCCAGCTCATCCCCTGTTTGGGTATCAGCCAGCACGTCAACGACTTAAATCAAGAAATAGTTTTCTAAGATCTACAGAGACACTCGCTGGAACACCCCAGCAAGCGAGAGTCCAAAAGTGGCAGGCTCAAACCCAGAACCTCAACCAATGGCTGATACCAAATGAGAGATCTGTATTAATGACTTAGGTGAAGGGTTAGAAGGCAGGATCATCAAGTTTGCAGAAAGGACCAAATTGGGAGGGAGATCCAAGACTCCAGAGGACAGGAGCAGGATTCGAAACGATCTTGACAGATTAGAGAGATGAATGGCCAAAACTAACAAAATGAAGTTCAACAGAGACAAATGCAAGAGACTCCACTTTGGCAGGAAAAACGAAATGCAAAGATACAGAATGGGGGACGATGAGGCCTGGCTCGAGAGCAGTACGTGCGAAAAAGATCTTGGAGTCCTTGTGGACAACAAGTTAAACATGAGCCAGGAATGTGATGTGGTGGCAAAAAAAGCCAATGGGATTTTGGTCTGTGTCGAGATCTAGTGTTGAGATCTGGGGAAGTCATGCTCCCCATGCTCTATTCCACTTTGGTTAGACCACACCTGGAATATTGTGTCCAATTCTGGGCACCACAAATGAAGAGAGATTGACAAGCTGGAATGTGTCCAGAGGAGGGCGACTCAAATGATCAAGGGTCTGGAGAACAAGCCCTATGAGGAGCGGCTTAAGGAGCTGGGCATATTTTGCCTGAAGAAGAGAAGGCTGAGAGGAGACATGATAGCCATGTATAAATACGTGAGAGGAAGTCACAGGGAGGAGGGAGCAGGCTTGTCTTCTACTGTGGAGACTAGGACACAACGGAACAATGGCTTCAAACTACAAGAGAGGAGATTCCATCTGAACACGAGGAAGAACTTTCTGACTGTGAGAGCCATTCAGCAGTGGAACTCTCTGCCCCGGAGTGTGGTGGAGGCTCCTTCTTTGGAAGCTTTTAAACAGGCTGGATGGCCATCTGTCAGGGGTGATTTGAATGCAATATTCCTGCTTCTTGGCAGAATGGGGTTGGACTGGATGGCCCAGGAGGTCTCTTCCAACTCTTTGATTCTAGGATTCTATGACCCCTCTGACACCCCTTTACGACCCCCCTAGGGGTCTCGACCCCCAGGTAGAGAAACACTGCTCTAAACAGAGGTTGTATGGCCATCAGTCGGGAGTAGTTTAGTTGTGCCTTCCTGTCCTTCAGAAGGGAACTGGACTGGAGAGCAATTGGAGTCTCTTCCCAACTCTAGAGTTATATGAATGAAGGAGTGATCTGGATTTGAATCCTGGTCCTTTTCAGTACTGATCCAATGCTCAAAACATCGCAACCACAATGTGCACCCAATCACCCTTCTTCCTTTATGTAATTGCTACGACTTGGACCATTTGCAAAGACCGTACATGTATAAATAGATCTACGAAACGCTTTCTTCTGGCTTGGACTCGCCAAAGCCCCTTCCAAGCCAATTCTGGGTATGTTTCCAATCGGCTGGAGCTGCCACGTCGTCTGCCTTTTGCGTTATGTATTTGTAGCCATTGCACAAATGTATGGCTTGGAAACCTTCCTGTTGCAAATAGACACATACTGGGAATTAAGTTTGCAATCACAGGCACCGTTAAGTTATGTTATAACTATAGTTTGAGAGAGAGGGGAACTCAAGGATTTGGACAGAAGTAGAAAATCCAACCTGCCATGCAGTTATACGCAACTACATATGACGTATTCCTCCTCTATTTTATAACCTCCAAAAATAGGAGTCAGTGTGTACTATTGCTCCTTTTGTAACTAACTACTTGCTCCTAGTAACTAGAAAGAGACGGAAAAGGTTGAGGAAATAGGACATGAATGGACTAGTATGGTATCGAAAGGGTCTTTGAGTGAAATTTGCAGAAAAAGCAGAAACAGAGGAGGGGGCGGCAGTCACTTGAAGGGTAGCATCTGCGTATGCTGCCAGGCTGTCCATCTTCTTCATGAAGAAACTAAAATAAACTTTGTTTTTTTATCTTCTTTTTTGGGGGGGGGGGACTGTCTCCTTCCTTACGTGTTCCTGTGATGTGAAGCCTATTAAAAGGCAATGTGTTGTCAAAGGCTTTCATGGCTGGAATCTCTGGGTTGCTGTGAGTTTTTCGGGCTGTATAGCTGTGCTGTTGCTGGAAACTTCAGAGGGGTGAAGGAAAATATATGTTACAGTCTCAGTTAGTCCTGGGTCCAAGGTGTTTGAAGCTGAGAAGCCTTTCCAAGTTTCCTCTTTCCTCAATGGCTGTGAATGCCGGAGCAAACCACAACCCCAGTTCAGATGGCCTATGTTTGAAGACTCAGGATATTCCTCTGGTGCCAAAAGAACCGGTTTGAAGCCGCTTGAGACATTGTTCAGGTTGGTCTGAACATGAAGCACAAGTCTCAAGGGTAAAAAAAACCTCAGAAATGGTGCTGAGAGGTAATTTATATCAGGGTCTTTTAGAGTCAAGTCTTTTACTCACGTCCATCTGGTAGAAACTCTGATGGCAGAATGAAAAGAAAGGAAGCACTCCCCTCCTGCAGGAAGAGGTGGAGCCAAACAGTACTGATTGACAGCTATAAGTAACCAATCCATACAACTATACATAAGCAGGGTAAAAAGGCAGGATTAAGCATGATACAATAGTTTAAATCTTGCAACTAACAGTTCTACACATAGGTGGCGCCACTCGCGCCGTCACAATAGCCATAGTACAGCAGCACTCTCTCCAGACGTTTCGCCTGATTAAATCCCAATAATTACAACATCCAAATGTCAAGGGCGATTCCCCCCAAAACTCACCAATATTGGGCATATCAGGTATGCATGCCAAGTTTGGTCCAGATCCATTGTTCTTTGGATTCACTGTGCTCTCTGGATGTAGGTGAACTACAACTCTTATAAGTCAAAGTCAGTTGCCCCCAAACCTTTCCAGTATTGTGTTGTTGAAGGATTTCATGGCCGGAATCACTGGGTTGCTGTGAGTTTTTCAGGCTGTATGGCCATGGTACAGCAGCATTCTCTCCTGACATTTCGCCTGCACCTGTAGCTAATGGCATCTTCAGAGGTTTGTTGGAAATGAGGCAAGTGGAGTGTGTGTATACACACACACACACACATACATACAAGGGTGAATGAAAAGTAATGCCTCCACCTTCATAATGAAAGGGTCTTTGAGTGAAATTTGCAAATGCTAAGCAAAGGGCTTAGAATGAAATTAACAGCAAAAGAGAAATATGCCCTTTCTCTGTAGAAAAGGAACAACACGGAAGAAAATGTTTTTAAGAAACAATAAGTGACCTGTAGAGGTCGGAAGTTGTGTTGTGGTTAAGTTCAAAGGTTGTGGTTAAGCGCAGAGTCTGCAGGTACAAGAAGGTACTTTCCATCAAAAGGTCAAGGGAGAGGGGCTGGAAAGAGAGTACTTTCCATGACCTATTACTTGAGTATAAAAGTCAGCAGAAAAAGAGGAAGGGCGCGGCAGTCACTTGAAGGGTAGCATCTGCGTATGCTGCCAGGCTGTCCGTCTTCTTCATGAAGAAACTAAAATAAACCTTGTTTTTTGATCTTTTTTTTTTTTTTTGGACTGTCTCCTTCCTTACGTGTTCCTGTGATGTGGACCTAAGAAGACCCAATTTAGGGTCTCTAACAGTATAAGGAGATGATGGCTCGAATCCTATGGAATCCATACTGTCACGATAGTTATTTGGGTGGCTTTGATGTCTACACCGCAGATTCCTATGCTACAGAATCATGGGAACTGTAGTTTTACAAGGTCTGGTCTTCTCTGCCAAATTACAATAGCTTTAAGCCATTGCAGTGAAAGTGGTGTCAAACTGCACTAAGTCTACGGTGTAGATGCATCCTAGAAATTTCAGAGAAACTTCTATTGTGTGGATCTGGAGATTCCTATAGAAAACATACCTTTTTTGAGTCTGGAATGAGAAATGAGAGTGGGCAATAATTGCAGTAATAGCAATAATAATAATAATAATAATAATAATAATAATAATAAAGAACAGCCGAATATGTTACTATCTTGTGGGGAGGCTTCTCTCATGTGAACTGTAGAAAGGGACAGAGAGTTTCATCTATGCTGACGATCGTACCATCACTGCTTAAGCAGGGAGCTTTGAAATGGTTGAACAGAAGCTCTTCGACAGAAGCTCTAGTTGCTCTTACTGCCTATTACAGGGAAAACCAGCTGATTCCTTATCCATCTAAAATGCAAACGTGTGCGTTTCACCTTAAGAACAGACAAGCATCACGAGCTCTGAGGATGACCTGGGAAGGAATCCCACTGGAGCATTACAGCACACCCAAATCCCTGGGAGTCACTCTGGACCGTGCTCTGACCTACAAGAAGCACTGCTTGTATCAAGCAAAAAGTGGGTGCTAGAAATAATATCATATGAAAGCGGACTGGCACAACTTGGGGATCACAACCAGACACAGTGAAGACATCTACCCTTGCGCTATGCTACTCTGCTGCTGAGTACGCATGCCCAGTGTCGAACACATCTCACCACACTAAAACAGTGGATGTGGCTCTTAATGAGACATGCCGCATTATCGCGGGGTGTCTGTCCCCTACACCACTGGAGAAACTACACTGTCTAGCTGGTATTGCGCCACCTGACATCCGCCGGGAAGTAGCAGCCAATAGTGAAAGGACCAAGGCAGTGACATCTCCAGCTCATCCCGTTTGGGTATCAGCCAGCACGTCAATGACTTAAATCTAGAAATAGTTTTCTAAGATCTACAGAGACACTTGCTGGAACACCCCAGCAAGCGAGAGTCCAAAAGTGGCAGGCTGAAACCGAGAACCTCAAGCAATGTCTGATACCAAATGAGAGACTCCCCCTGGGCACACAGAAGACTGGGCGACTTGGAAGGCGCTGAACAGACTGCGCTCTGGCACCACGAGATGCAGAGCCAACCTCAAGAAATGGGGCCACAAAGTGGAATCCTCGACATGCGAGTGCAGAGAAGAGCAAACCACTGACCACCTGCTGCAGTGCAACCTGAGCCCTGCCACATGCACCATGGAGGACCTCCTTGCAGCAACACCGGAAGCACTCCAAGTGGCCAGATACTGATCAAAGGACATTTAACCAACTACCAAACTCACAAGTTTTGTATTTGTCTGTTTGTTTGCTTTGTTCTGTTAGAAATGTAATATAAGGTTGCTCTGACATGACAAATAAAATGGCTGTGAATGCCGGAGCAAACCACAACCCCAGTTCAAATGGCCTATGTTTGAAGACTCGGGATCTTCCTCTGGTGCCAAAAGAACCAGTTTGAAGGCGCTTGAGACTTCCAACGTCGTTCAGGTTGGTCTGAACATGAAGCATAAGTCTCAAGGGTAAAAAACCTCAGAATTGGTGCTGAGAGGTAATTTAATCAGGATCTTTTAGAGTCAAGTCTCTTACTCACGTCCATCTGGTAGAAACTCTGATGGCAGAATGAATGAGGGAAGCACTCCCCTCCTCTAGGAAGAGGTGGGGCCAAACAATTGAGCTGAGAAAGCAATTCAACTGGTGCAAAGAACATTGATTGACAGCTATAAATAACCAATCAATCCAAATATACATAAGCAGGGTAAAAAGGCAGGATTAAGCATGATACAACAGTTTAAATCTTGCAACTAACAGTTCTATACATCGGTGGCGCCACTCGCGCTGTCACAAAAGGAACTTTCCAAATCCTCAAAAAGTGAGTGTTTTTCTCCTTTGTTGAAATAATACTAAGTGAAGCCAGCAATGTAAAGCAAAAGAGAGCCTCGGAAACAGGCTCAGAGATTTGAGGCACAGACAAAGAGCCAGGAAGCTGAAACCCAACAAGAATCTGAATCCCATCATCCTCATCGTCAGAAACTAGCTCCGCCACAACAACTTGTACAGTGTATTATATGGCGTAATACTCCATATAATAATAATAATGGAGCCCCCGGTGGCACAGTGGGTTAAAGCACTGATCTGCTGAGCTTGTTGATCGAAAGGTCGCAGGTTCGATTCCGGGGAGCGGCATGAGCTTCCGCTGTCAGCCCTAGCTTCTGCCAACCTAGCAGTTTGAAAACATGCAAATGTGAGTAGATCAATAGGTACTGCTCTGGCAGGAAGGTAACGGCGCTCCATGCAGTCATGCCGGCCACATGACCTTGGAGGTGTCTACGGACAACGCTGGCTCTTCGGCTTAGAAATGGAGATGAGCACCACACCCCAGAGTCAGACATGACTGGACTTAATGTCAGGGGACTACCTTTACCTTTACTCCATATAATACACCATACAACAGGTGCTATCCATGCCTTTGGTTTGATTCATCCGTTCTGGGTTTTACTCTGAACTTTAAAGGAGCTGCCCATGTTGTGAATACTTTTTAAACATTATAAATATTACAAAGGTTATATTATTTCATTTATAGTGAGACAGTATATCACAGAGCAATACAGAGCAAGAAGTAAACAACACAGACATTGGGAACACAAACAAGAGGATATTACATCTCACTCAACATATAAACATTCACTCATTCATGTATACACCTGGAATATTGTGTCCAATTCTGGGCACCACAATTCAAGAGAGATATTGACAAGCTGGAATGTGTCCAGAGGAGAGCGACTAAAATGATAAAAGGTCTGGAGAACAAGCCCTATGAGGAGCGGCTTAAGGAGCTGGGCATGTTTAGCCTGAAGAAGAGAAGGCTGAGAGGGGATATGATAGCCATGTATAAATATGTGAGAGGAAGCCACAGGGAGGAGGAGGGAGCAAGCTTGTTTTCTGCTTCCCTGGAGACTAGGACGCAATGGAACAATGGCTTCAAACTACAAGAGAGGAGATTCCATCTGAACATGAGGAAGAGCTTCCTGACTGTGAGAGCCGTTCAGCAGTGGAACTCTCTGCCCCGGAGTGTGGTGGAGGCTCCTTCTTTGGAAGCTTTTAAACAGAGGCTGGATGGCCATCTGTCAGGGGTGATTTGAATGCAATATTCCTGCTTCTTGGCAGAATGGGGTTGGACTGGATGGCCCATGAGGTCTCTTCCAACTCTTTGATTCTATGATTCTATGAGGGATCTGACTCCTTTTATTAACCCGGAGGCACATTTTCACAAGCTGTTATTAATTAATCGGAACCATTAATTGATTCAAACGTGGAGCCCGTTCTTCAGTTTGGTCTCAGTTCTTCTTCCCTCGCTCAGCCTGATCCAGGAATGTCAGAATACTGGAAACTATTTGACGTATTGGCAGTATTGCCGGCCTTGGCAATATTGCATTGGGTTTTCTTGCCAGAAGGGCAGGTTTCCATCCAGCCCTGCAAATAATGCTATCTCAAGCTCTCCAGATGTGCTGGCATGGCTCTCCCATTATCCCCACTGGGAGAAACTGGGAAGGACTGGTTTCATTATTCATTAGAATAATGATATCCTCCTCTAATATGACAGGACCATATAAGCAAAACCTGTTGCTTCTTATTGTGCTGAAATCGATTCCAGCTTTAATGTAAAATCACATTAAAACCTTAAACAGCTTAAAAATAATGTCAGCATGCGTTTTGGAAATGTACGAGGGGCGTTCAGTAAAATTTTCCCCTAGAATCATAGAGTTGGAAGAGACCTCATGGGCCATCCAGTCCAACCCCCTACCAAGAAGCAGGAAAATTGCATTCAAAGCATCCCTGACAGATGGCCATCCAGCCTCTGTTCAAAAGCTTCCAAAGAAGGAGCCTCCGCCACACTCCAGGGCAGAGAGTTCCACTGCTGAATGGCTCTCACAGTCAGGAAGTTCTTCCTCATGTTCAGATGGAATCTCCTCTCTTGTAGTTTGAAGCCATTGTTCCGCGTCCTAGTCTCCAAGGAAGCAGAAAACAAGCTTGCTCCCTCCTCCCTGTGGCTTCCTCTCACATATTTATACATGGCTATTATGTCTCCTTTCAGTCATCTCTTCTGAATGCTAAACACATGCCCAGCTCTTTAAGCCGCTCCTCATAGGGCTTGTTCTCCAGACCCTTGATCATTTTAGATGCCCTCCTCTGGACACATTCCAGTTTGCCAACATCTCCCTTCAACTGCAGTGCCCAGAATTGGACACATTATTCCAGATGTGGTCTGACAAAGGCAGAATAGAGCATGTAAACATGACTTCCCTAGATCTAGACACTAGACTCCTATTGATGCTGGCCAAAATCCCATTGGGTTTTTTTTTTGCTGCCACGTCACATTGTTGGCTCATGTGTAACTTGTTGTCAACGAGGACCCCAAGATCTTTTTCACACGTACTCGAGGGCAGTGTTTTTGCTGAGAAAGGACTCAGATATATTTTGCTTGCTTCTGGACACTTCCTATCCAGTTGAAGAAAGCTGTGATTTGGAAACTACAAATCGTTTTACGAACCCATCCCATGACAAGACAAACCCTGGATGTAGGGCTCGGATGCTGGTGGAGAGTATCAGCATGACTGTCACATAGGACATGACTGGGATTTGTAGTCAAAACACACCTGGAAGAGCTCTGCTTGCAGTTTTAGAAGTTCGCAATTGTAAAGAAGACCGTTTTAATGCCACCGAATGCCACCAAATGCCAAGGAGTGGTTAAACTGCTGCCACCAGCAGGCTTAAACCCAGCCAAACCTTGATTCTTAATTTAGAATCAACAACCCCCTGTAGCTCTCTCACTACCGGGTCCTTCTCTGCAACTACTTTGGTCACCAATTGATTCCCTGAATCCCCACCCTGAGATTCAGTCTTTCCTATAGCACACCGGTTACAGACACATTCCCTGAATCTCCACCCAGAGACTCAGTCCTCTCAGTAGCTCACTGGCTTACTGACTGACTTTTTAAAACAGCTGCCTTCTCAAGAGGCAGTTGGCTCCACCCCTGTTGCTATCGCAACTCAGCTAACGCCAAGCCACCATCTCCCACAAAACATAATCTCCCATCCTTACCATTTATTATTATTTTTATTTCATTTACTTATACCCCGCCCTTCTCACCCCGGGGGGGACTCAGGGCGGCTTACAGAGGAGGCACAATTAGATGCCTAACAATTGACAGTAATACAATACAAAAAGCAGTTCAACAATTAGAATTAAAACATCAGCGCATAATAAAATATTAAAACAATCTCATGCTCGGGTTCAGAGTCCATATATCCATTCCATTCCGTTGTCCTTGTCTGTCGTCAGATCCTTAATTTAACTGCCAGCGTGTCCAAAGGCTTGGTCCCAAACCCAGGTCTTTAGTTTTTTCCTGAATGCCAGGAGGGAGGTCGCCGATCTAATCTCCCCGGGGAGTGAGTTCCACAGGTGGGGGGCCACCACCGAGAAGGCCCTGCTCCTCGTCCCCGCCAACCTCACTTGTGAGAGTGGTGGGGTCGAGAGCAGGGCCTCCCCAGAAGATCTTAAGCTTCGAGGTGGGATGTAGAGGGAGATCCGTTCGGACAAATACACTGGGCCGGAACCGTATAGGGTTTTGTAGGTCAAAACCAGCACTTTGAATTGTGCTCGGAATTGGATCGGCAGCCAGTGGAGCTGGCGCAACAGGGCGGTGGTATGCTCCCTGTACGCTGCTCCGGTGAGCAATCTGGCTGCTTCTTGCTGGACTAGTTGCAGTTTCCGAGCAGTCTTCAAAGGCAACCCCACGTAGAGTGCGTTGCAGTAATCCAGCCGGGATGTGACAAGAGCGTGGACCACCGCGGCCAGATCAGACTTCCCAAGGTACGGGCGCACAAGTTTTAATTGTGCGAAAGCTCTCCCGGCCACCGCTGAGACCTGGGGTTCCAGGCTCAGCGATGAGTCCAGGATCACTCCCAAGCTACGAACCTGCGTCTTCAGGGGGAGTGGAACCCCGTCTAACACAGGCTGTAACCCTATACCCTGTTCGGCCTTGCGACTGACCAGTAGGACCTCTGTCTTGTCTGGATTCAATTTCAATCCCTAAACCACTGTCCAAACTATTTTATTTATTTATTTATTTATTTGATGCATTTATTAACCGCCATTCTCAGCCCATTAGGGCGACTCATGGCGGTGTACAATACACATAAAAGACAATTTACAAAGAGGCCAATTACAACAACATATAAACTATACAACAATTACAGACTACACTAAAAATCCGCTTCGTCTCATAGTGGAATCATAACCAGTCTCATATTCCTTGTTCCATTCCAGTCATCTTTACCATATTATTATAGCACTTAATTAAATGCCTTCTCGAACAGCCATGTCTTAAGGCTTTTTCGGAAGGACATGAGGGAGGGCGCCTGTCTGATGTCTGCAGGGAGGGTGTTCCACAGCCGGGGGGCCACCACCGAGAAGGCCCTCTCCCTCGTCCCCGCCAGATGTGCCTGTGAGGCAGGCGGGATCGAGAGAAGGGCCTCCCCAGACGATCTCAAGGTCCTCATGGGCTCGTAGGCCAAGATGCGGTCCGAAAGGTATTTTGGGCCGGAACCGTTTAGGGCTTTGTAGGCCAAGACCAGCACCTTAAATTGGGCCCGGTAGCAGATCGGCAGCCAGTGGAGCTGGGACAACAAGGGCGTTGTGTGCTCCCTGCTACCCGCTCCAGTTAGTAACATGGCTGCCGCGCGCTGAACCAGCTGAAGCTTCCGGGCCGTCTTCAAGGGCAGTCCCACGTAGAGAGCGCTGCAGTAGTCGAGGCGGGATGTAACCAGAGCGTGTACCACCGTGGCCAAGTCAGACTTCCCGAGATACGGGCGCAGCTGGCGCACGAGTCTAAGCTGTGCAAATGCTCCCCTGGTCACCGCTGAAACCTGGGGTTCCAGGCTCAACGATGAGTCCAGGGTCACACCCAAGCTGCGAACCTGCGCCTTCAAGGGGAGTGCGACCCCGTCCAGCACAGGCTGTAACCCTATACCCCGTTCGGCCTTGCGACTGACCAGGAGTAACTCTGTCTTGTCTGGATTTAATTTCAGTTTGTTCGCCCTCATCCAGACAGTTACAGCGGCCAGGCACCGGTTCAGGACCTCGACAGCCTCCTTAGTAGCAGGTGGGAAGGAGTGACAGAGTTGGACATCATCTGCGTACAGATGACACCGTACCCCGAAACTCCGGATGATCTCACCCAGCGGCTTCATGTAGATGTTAAACAGCATGGGGGACAGTATGGAACCCTGTGGAACCCCACAAGACAAAGGTTGTGGTGCAGAACAGGAGTCCCCCAATAACACCTTCTGGGTGCGACCCTCCAGGAATGACTGGAGCCACTGCAAAGCAATGCCCCCAAGGCCCATTTCCGCAAGGCGCCCCAGAAGGATACCGTGGTCGACGGTATCGAAGGCCGCTGAGAGGTCCAGCAGAACTAACAGGGACACACTCCCCCTGTCTAGCTCCCGGCGCAGATCATCCACTAAGGCGACCAAGACCGTCTCGGTACCATGTCCCGGTCTGAAACCAGACTGTGCCGGATCCAGATAATCCGTGTCTCTCAAGAATACCTGGAGTTGTGAGGCCAAACTACACATAACCAAAGAAATAAAACTTACACATCGTCACAGCAATCCTTTGGATGGCCCTTGGGGTCCTCTTTTGACTTTGAGGTCTCACTTTTCGGAGTTGTCGTCGTCGTCCTTTTCTTGGCTTGCGTCACTTGAAGTTCTTGTGCGGCAATGGCTTTTCGGGGAGTTTGCTCTCGGCACCATCCTCTTTTCCCTTGTCTAGTGAACCAATTATTCCGTCAAAGGAATCCAGGCTGGTTGAGCATGATTAGCTCCTAATAAAAGCAGGCTGGCCGCCCTTTAATCATTTGATTTCCCTCTGGGCCCTCGGCAATTAATTGTTTTCCTCCTTGTCTTACACTCTCCTTGGATTAGGAAGAGTCAAGTCAAGATGACTGCAAATTCCTTGGGAAGGCTTCTTCTTTCCTCTATTAGGATAAGGACAAGGACTTAGGATGCTTTTCGAATTCAGGCAGTGTTTGGACCCCATGATAGAGATGCATCTACGAGGGGCGTTCATTAAAGATTTCCCCTGACCCACTTCCTGTGGACTGAGAGCACTGAAACTTGGCACAGTTATTAGTCCTTCTCCACGTAGGTGCCACCAAGGGAGAGGTGGCTGCTAAGATATTTATTTATTTATTTATTTATTTATTTGCTTCACTTTTATGTCGCATTTTTCAGCCCTTAACAGGCGACTCAATGCGGTTTACAGTGCAATTAAAACATAACAGTGCAACAACAGGATCAACACATCGATCCACAACAATTAACAATCAGACAGGACAAATCAACAAAACAACATATATAACGCCTCAGTTGAATCAGATCCGTTCTCATAGTCCTTGTGCCGTTCCTATGTTCCATTGTGCCGTTCCTATGTTCCTATGTTCCATTTTCCTTGATTGGTTGCATTGCTTAGCCAAACGCTTGTTCATAAAGCCAGGTCTTAACCATTCTCCGAAACGTCAGCAACGAAGGTGCCTGTCTGATGTCTGCCGGCAAGGCATTCCATAGCCGAGGGGCCACCACTGAGAAGGCCCTGTCTATCGTCCCCGCCAGACGCGCCTGTGACGCAGGCGGGATCGAGAGCGGGGCCTCCCCAGACGATCTTAATGTTCTAGTCGGTTCATAGGTGGAGATGCGTTCGGAGAGGTAAGCGGGGCCAGAACCGTTTAGGGCTTTATAGGCTAAAGCCAGCACCTTGAATTGTGCCCGGTAGCGGATTGGCAGCCAGTGGAGCTGGCTCAACAGAGGAGTGGTATGCTCCCTGAGTGCCGCTCCCGTTAGCAACCTGGCTGCCGAGCGCTGGACCATCTGAAGCTTCCGGGCAGTCTTCAAGGGCAACCCCACGTAGAGCGCGTTGCAGTAATCAATCCGGGATGTAACCAGAGCGTGGACTACCGTGGCCAAATCAGACTTCCCAAGGTACGGGCCCAGCTGGCGCACAAGTTTGAGTTGTGCAAGTGCTCCCCTGGACACCGCCGAAACCTGGGGTTCCAAGCTTAGCGAAGAGTCCAGGATCACACCCAAGCTGCGAACCTGCGTCTTTAGGGGGAGTGCAACCCCATCCAACACAGGCTGTAACCCTATACCCTGTTCGGCCTTTCGACTGACCAGGAGTGCCTCTGTCTTATCTGGATTCAGTTTCAATTTGTTCGCCCTCATCCAGTCCGATACAGCGGCCAAGCAGCGGTTCAGGACCTGAACAGCCTCCTTAGAAGGAGTGACAGAGTTGGACGTCATCTGCGTACAGATAACATCGCACCCCGAAACTCCGGATGATCTCTCCCAACGGCTTCATGTAGATGTTAAATAACATGGGGGACAATATTGAGCCCTGCGGAACCCCACAAGACAAGGGTTGTAAGATAGCGGAAATGGTCAACATTTTATTTATTTATTTATTTTATTATTTATTTTATTTTATTTATCGTGTCATCAGCAACCATTGTATTACAATTCTAACAGAGCAAAACAAACACAGAGATTAAAAGAAAGAAAGAAAGAAAGAAAGAAAGAAAGAAAGAAAGAAAGACCACACAGATTTTGCAAATTTGGTATTTGGTTAAATGTCCTTTGACCAGTATCTGGCCACTTGGAGTGCCTCTGGGGTTGCCGCAAGAAGGTCCTCCATTGTGCATGTGGCAGGGCTCAGGTTGCATTGCAGCAGGTGGTCAGTGGTTTGTTCTTCTCCGCACTCGCATGCCGAGGATTCCACCCTGTAGCCCCATTTCTTAAGATTGGCTCTGCATCTCGTGGTGCCAGAGCGCAATCTGTTCAGCGCCTTCCAAGTCGCCCAGTCTTCTGAGTGCCCAGGGGGGAGTCTCTCATTTGGTATCACCCATGAATTGAGGTGCTGGGTTTGGGCCTGCCACTTTTGGACTCTCGCTTGCTGGGGTGTTCCAGCGAGTGTCTCTGTAGATCTAAGAAAACTATGTCTTGATTTAAGTCGTTGACGTGCTGGCTGATACCCAAACAGGGGATGAGCTGGAGATGTCTCTGCCTTGGTCCTTTCACTATTAGCTGCTACTTCCCGGCGGATGTCAGGTGGTACAATACCGGCTAAGCAGTGTAATTTCTCCAGTGGTGTAGGGCGCAGACACACCATGATAATGCGGCATGTCTCATTAAGAGCCACATCCACTGTTTTAGTGTGGTGAGATGTGTTCCACACTGGGCATGCATACTCAGCAGCAGAGTAGCATAGCGCAAGGGCAGATGTCTTCACTGTGTCTGGTTGTGATCCCCAGGTTGTGCCAGTCAGCTTTCGTATGATGTTGTTTCTAGCGCCCACTTTTTGTTTGATGTTCAGGCAGTTCTTCTTGTAGGTCAGAGCATGGTCCAAAGTGACTCCCAGGTATTTGGGTGCACTGCAATGCTCCAGTGGGATTCCTTCCCAGGTAATCCTCAGAGCTCAGGATGCTTGTCTGTTCTTAAGGTGAAAGGCACATGTCTGTGTTTTAGATGGATTAGGGATCAGTTGGTTTTCCCTGTAATAGGCAGTAAGAGCACCTAGAGCTTCGGAGAGCTTCTGTTCTAATTTTCTTTTCTAATTTTCTAATGTGACACCATTAAGCTGTATCTCTGGCATTGGGGAGGGGATGGCTGGTGACTGCTGGAATAGCACTTTGGTTTTCTCGATGTTCAATGACAGGCCAAGCTTCGTGTATGCTTCTGCGAAGGTGTTTAGGGTGGCTTGTAGATCTTCTTCTGAATGCGCACAGATGACATTGTCATCAGCATACTGGAGTTCTATAACAGATGTTGTTGTAACTTTGGTTTTGATTTCAGTCTGCTGAGGTTGAATAGCTTGCCATCTGTCTGATAGATGACTTCCACTCCGGTGGGAAGCTTCCCATCAACAAGGTGAAGTATCGTAGCGATGAAGATGGAGAATAAGGTTGGGGCAGTAACACATCCCTGTTTGACACCCGATTCCACCTTAAATGGGTCACTTTGGGAGCCATTGCTGTCCAAGACTGTTGCCATCATGTCATCATGGAGGAGCCGCAGGATGTTCACAAATTTGTTTTTGGAGGATGGTACAGAAAGCGCTGCAATTCCTTTGCAAGGTCAATGAATGCCATGTACAGAGGTTGATTTTGTTCCCTGCATTTTTATTGGAGCTGTCGTGCAGTGAAGATCATGTCCACGGTTCCTCTGGAGGGGCGGAAGCCGTTCTGGGATTCTAGGAGGGTGTCTTCTGAGAGGGGCCAAAGTCAACATCGACACCGAAATACAACACCGCCTGAGCTCTGCAAGTGCAGCATTTTCCCAAATGAAGCAGAGAGTGTTTGAGGACCGGGACATCTGTAGAGAGACCAAGGTGCTTGTTTATAAAGCTATTGTCCTCCCAACCCTGCTCTATGCCTGCGAAACGTGGACTGTCTACAGACATCACATGCAACTCCTGGAACGATTCCATCAGCGCTGCCTCTGGAAAATCCTGCAAATATCTTGGGAAGACAAGCGGACAAATGTCAGAGTGCTGGAAGAAGCAAAGACCACCAGCATTGAAGCAATGGGCCTCTGCCATCAACTCCGCTGGGCCGGCCACGTTGTCCGGATGCCTGACCACCATCTCCCAAAGCAGTTGCTCTACTCTGAACTTAAGAACGGAAAACGGAATGTTTGTGGACAGGAAAAGAGATTAAAGATGGGCTCAAAGCCAACGTTAAAATCTCTGGCATAGACACTGAGAACTGGGAAGCCCTGGCCCTTGAGCGCTCCAGCTGGAGGTCAGCTGTGACCAGCAGTGCTGCAGAATTCGAGGAGGCATGAGTGGAGGGTGAAAGAGAGAAACGTGCCAGGAGGAAGGCGCGTCAAGCCAACCCCGACCGGGACCGCCTTCCACCTGAAAATCAACGCCTTCACTGTGGGAGAAGATGTGGGTCAAGAATAGGGCTCCACGGCCACCTACGAATACACAAGGAAACCCATCATGGAAGACCATCTTACTAGTCCAACGAGGGATCGCCTAAGTAAGTAAGCCATCAAGGGACACACACTTCTCCCATCTTTTTAAGCAACTGTCAACACCTCGCTTGTAAAAGTCGACTGGTTGCTTCGAAAGCCATGTTGTGACTTTGGAAATCAGAGTCTTATCATCTGAAAAATGCTTGCCCTTCCAAAATAACTGCATTGTTGGAAAGAGCTGGAAGTCCGATGGTGCAAGCTCAGGGGAATAAGGGGGATGTGGTGCCCTCTGAACATTTGGAAGAACTTCCTGACTATGAGAGCCATTCAGCAGTGGAACTCTCTGCCCAGGAGTGTGGTGGAGGCTCCTTCTTTGGAAGAACTTCCTGACTATGAGAGCCATTCAGCAGTGGAACTCTCTGCCCAGGAGTGCAGTGGAAGCTTTTAAACAGAGGCTGGATGGGTTGTCGTAGGTTTTTTTGGGCTACATGGCCATGTTCTAGAGGCATTCTCTCCTGATGTTTCGCCTGCATCTATGGCAAGCATGCTCAGAGGTAGTGAGGGCCATCTTTCATGGGTGCTTTGAATGCAATTTTCCTGCTTCTTGGCAGAATGGGGTAGGACTGGATGGCCCACGAGGTCTCTTCCAACTCTATGATTCTATGCTTTAGCCCATCTATCAGCAGAGTCCAACGGCAAGCATCTCACTGTTTTACGAACTAGAAAATTTATTGATTCAGGTTTGCATCCAAAATATCTGGAGGCTTTAATCTTCGTTGTTGCAATATATACAACCGAGATACACAGATCCACTTTCAGGCTTGTCCTTACAAACGATCAGATCCTCAGAAAATCATATACAAAATAGACAGATACTCGCACTGAGTCACAGAGGAGAGAGAAAGATGGATTCTTCCATCCTCCTTTTATAGTCACCTGCTGATAGGTCATCAGTAAGGGGCAATGGTTGATGTAACCCCTTTGCAACCCACCTCACATGGTTGTGACTTGGTCATTACAAACTATCAGATCCTCAGAGAGTCATATACAAAATAGACATATACTCACACTGAGTTACAGAGGAGAGAGAAAGATGGATTCTTTCCTCCTCTTTATATAGAAGAACGGCCTGCCTCCGGGGAGCGTGCTTACTCCATCCATGTTCAACATCTACACAAATGACCAGCCACTGCCAGAAGGGACAGAGAGTTTCATCTATGCTGATGATCGTGCCATTACTGCTCAAGCAGGGAGCTTTGAGATGGTTGAACAGAAGCTCTCTGAAGCTCTAGTTGCTCTTACTGCCTATTACAGGGAAAAGCAGCTGATCCCTAACTCATCTAAAACACAGACATGTGCCTTTCACCTTAAGAACAGCCAAGCACCCCGAGCTCTGAGGATGACCTGGGAAGGAATCCCACTGGAGCATTGCAGTGCACCCAAATACCTGGGAGTCACTCTGGACCGTGCTCTGACCTACAAGAAGCACTACCTGAACATCAAGCAAAAAATGGGCGCTAGAAACAATATCATATGAAAGCTGACTGGCACAACCTGAGGATCACAACCAGATACAATGAGGACATCTGCCCTTGCGCTATGCTACTCTGCTGCTGAGTATGCACACCCAGTGTGGAACACATCTCACCACGCTAAAACAGTGGATGTGGCTCTTAATGAGACATGCCGCATTATCACGGGGTGTCTGCGCCCTACACCACTGGAGGAATTACACTGTTTAGTCAGTATTGCACCACCTGACATCCGCCGGGAAGTAGCAGTCAATAGTGAAAGGACCAAGGCAGTGACATCTCCAGCTCATCCCCTGTTTGGGTATCAGCCAGCACGTCAACGACTTAAATCTAGAAATAGTTTTCTAAGATCTACAGAGACACTCGCTGGAACACCTCAGCAAGCGAGAGTCCAAAAGTGGCAGGCTCAAACCCAGAACCTCATTCAGTGGCTGATACCAAATGAGAGACTCCCCCCTGGGCACACAGAAGACTGGGCGACTTGGAAGGCGCCGAACAGACTGCGCTCTGGCACCACGAGATGTAGAGTCCACCTTAAGAAATGGGGCCACAAAGTGGAATCCACGACATGCGAGTGTGGAGAAGAGCAAACCACTGACCACCTGCTGCCATGCACCCTGAGCCCTGCCACATGCACAATGGAGGACGTCCTTGCGGCAACACCAGAGGCACTCCAAGTGGCCAGATACTGGTCAAAGGACATCTAATCAACTACCAAGCTTGCAAACTTTGTGTTTTGTTTGTTTGTTTGTTTAAAAATGCAATACAACTGTTTGGTTTGCTCCTGACACGATAAATAAATATACAGTGTAGATGCACCCCAAGTCGATGCTGAACGTTTCCATTGTTGTCAAATGGAATGGCTTTGCAAACGCTGCCAAATGCCGTCAAAGGGGACTAATCTCTGCGGGCAAGCGATGAGGTTTTGACAGCTGTTTTAATAAATCAAAGGCTGGCAAAGGAAAATGCCCATCCCTCTGTTCATGACATTGAGATACGATGCCAAGGATTTGGGAGGAAAAGGCCGGTTCCCAAAGCTGGGAACATCCAAATCACTGAGTATATTTCATGCATATTTTGCATTTTCGTTGCAAAATAGTCCCTAAATTGCTATCGTTTTTAAAATATGGAATCGGGTTGAAAATTGTCCCTGTATTATTGAATTAGGTTAAATAATGATCCCCAAATTATTATATTTGTTAATATTGGATACGGTTGAAAAATGACCTCTAAATTGCCATAGTTTAAAATATGGGATATGGTTGAAGAACGGCACTTAAATGATTGTATTCGTTAATATGGGATTTGGTTGAGAAATGGCCCCCAAATTGCCATCATCTTGAATATGGAATATAGTTGAGAATATACATACGCAAATATATAGCAGCCAATAGTGAAAGGACCAAGGCAGAGACATCTCCAGCTCATCCCCTGTTTGGGTATCAGCCAGCACGTCAACGACTTAAATCAAGAAAGAGTTTTCTGAGATCTACAGAGACACTCGCTGGAACACCTCAGCAAGCGAGAGTCCAAAAGTGGCAGGCTCAAACCCAGAACCTCAACCAATGGCTGATACCAAATGAGAGACTCCCTCCTGGGCACACAGAAGACTGGGTGACTTGGAAGGCGCTGAACAGACTGCCCTCTGGCACCACGAGATGCAGAGCCAACCTTCAGAAATGGGGCCACCAAGTGGAATCCACGACATGCGAGTGTGGAGAAGAGCAAACCACTGACCACCTACTGCAATGCAACCTGAGCCGTGCTACATGCACAATGGAGGACCTTCTTGCGGCAACACCAGAGGCACTCCAAGGGGCCAGATACTGGTCAAAGGACATTTAGTCAACTTCCAAGTTTGCAAAATTTGTGTTTTGTCTGTTTGTTTGTTTTGTACTGTTAGAAATGTAATACAATTGACTGGTTGCACCATATCCTTGCACCAACGTGTCCCTGCGCTTGGGGAAGGAGCCTTTGGGAGTAAACCAGGGTCACAAAGATGCACTTCTTTGGCTCACAATGACCTCCTTGGAGTGTCCAAGAGTCTGGGAGAAGCTCAGACACCAGGGACAGTGTGAGCCGTTCATGGCACTGTTTGTGGCTTTTGCGAGGGGGAGAAACGGGGTTGCCGCATCCCAAAGCGCAAACAGGGGAGCCTTGATCGGGTCACAAAGAGCCACTCATCCCCGGCAATGCCCAGAACTGGCCGCTGAAGGGAAAGAGGGCAAAACAGGCTGTCATTACAGACGAACCATTGCTGGAGAGCCTAAATATTTATTATGGGCCGGTGTCGCCGTTTGAGCATGGGCCAAGACTTTGGGAAGGCCAAGGTTTGGATTTCAAATGCAAGTTGTGCCAAATCGCCTCCGACTACATCTTGCTAAGGAAAGCCTAGGTTGCTATGAGTCGGAGTAGACTGGAAAGCAATAGAGGTTGAACTCTGCGACGTGGTGTATCATTTGAGCCTGATTATTATTATTATTATTATTATTATTATTATTATTATACATCTACACAAATGACCAGCCACTGCCAGAAGGGACAGAGAGTTTCATCTATGCTGATGATCGTGCCATTACTGCTCAAGCAGGGAGCTTTGAGATGGTAGAACGGAAGCTCTCCGAAGCTCTAGGAAACAGAAGAACAACCTACCTCAGGGGAGCATACTTGCTCCATCCATGTTCAACATCTACACTAATGACCAGCCACTGCCAGAAGGGACTGAGAGTTTCATCTATGCTGATGATCGTGCCATCACCACCCAAGCAGGGAGCTTTCAGGTGCTTGAACAGAAGCTCTCCGACACTCTAGTTGCTCTTACTGCCTATTACAGGGAAAACCAACTGATCCCCAACCCATCTAAAACACAGACATGTGCCTTTCATCTCAAGAACAGAGAAGCATCCCGTGTTCTGAAGATCACCTGGGAAGGAATCCCACTGGAGCATTGCAGCGCACCCAAAGACCTGGGAGTCACTCTGGACCGTACTCTTACCTACAAGAAGCATTGCCTGAACATCAAGCAAAAAGTGGGTGCTAGAAACAATATCATACGAAAGCTGACTGGCACAACCTGAGGATCACAACCAGACACAGTGAAGACATCTGCCCTTGCGCTTGGCTACTCTGCTGCTGAGTACGCATGCCCAGTGTGGAACACATCTCACCACACTAAAACAGTAGTGCGGGAACAGCGTAGAACTCTTCTGCCCATCTCTTTCAGTAGGTGGCCTGGGGATTACCTGGGAAGGAATCCCATTGGAGCATTGCAGTGCACCCAAATACCTGGGAGTCACTCTGGACCGTGCTCTGACCTACAATAAACATTGCCTGAACATCAAGCAAAAAGTGGGTGCTAGAAACAATATCGTACGAAAGCTGACTGGCACAACCTGGGGATCACAACCAGATACAGTGAAGACATCTGCCCTTGCGCTGTGCTACACTGCTGCTGAGTACGCATGCCCAGTGTGGAGCACATCTCACCACACTAAAACAGTGGATGTGGCTCTTAATGAGACATCCCGCATTATCATGGGGTGTCTGTGCCCTACACCACTGTAGATATTACACTGTCTAGCTGGTATTGCACTGCCTGACATCCGCTGGGAAGTAGCAGCCAATAGGGAAAGGACCAATGCAGAGACATCTCCAGCTCATCCCTTGTTTGGGTATCAGCCAGCACGCCAACGACTTAAATCCAGACATAGTTTTCTAAGATCTACAGAGACACTCGCTGGAACGCCTCAGCAAGCGAGAGTCCAAAGTGGCAGGCTCAAACCCAGAACCTCAATCCATGGGTGATACCAGATGAGAGACTCCCCCCTGGGCACATAGAAGACTGGGCAACTTGGAAGGTGCTGAACAGATTGCGCTCTGGCACCACGAGATACAGAAATGGGGCCACAAAGTGGAATCCACGACATGCAAGTGTGGAGAAGAGCAAACCACTGACCACCTACCGCAATGCAACCTGAGCCCTGCCACATGCACAAGGGAGGACCTTCTTGCGGCAACACCAGAAGCACTCCAAGTGGCCAGATACTGGTCAAAGGACATTTAATCAACTACCAGGCTTGCAAATTCTGTGTTTTGTCTGTTTGGGTTGTTGTAGGTTTTTTCGGGCTATATGGCCATGGTCTAGAGGCATTCTCTCCTGACGTTTCGCCTGCATCTATGGCAAGCATCCTCAGAGGTACTGAGGATGCTTGCCATAGATGGAGGCGAAATGTCAGGAGAGAATGCCTCTAGACCATGGCCATATAGCCCGAAAAAACCTACCACACAACCCAGTGATTCCGGCCATGAAAGCCTTCGACAATATTTTGTCTGTTTGTTTGTTTGTTTTGGTTCAAAATGTAATACAAATAGGTTCTTGTGGGTTTTTTTCGGGCTATAGAGCCATGTTCTAGAGGCATTTCTCCTGACGTTTCGCCTGCGTGGCTTGTTCTTGCTGCAAGACCAAGAACAAGCCACGAGAGTAAAGATGAAGATCCACCCAGAGGGAAAGTGTTCCTGCCATACATCAAGGGAACCACTGACCGCAGAGGGAAGCTGATGAGGAAACACAACATACAAACAATCTACAAACCCACCAAGAAAATCCAACAAATGCTACGTTCAGCAAAGGACAAGAGGGATCCTCTCACCTCTGCAGGAGTCTACCGTGTACCATGCAGCTGTGGACAAGTCTACAGAGGGACCACCAAACGCAGCATTGCCCAGACACGCATCAAGGAACATGAAAGGCACTGCAGACTACTTCAACCAGAGAAGTCAGCCATAGCAGAGCACCTGATGAACCAGCCTGGACACAGCATATTATTTGAGAACACAGAAATGCTGGACCACTCCAACAACCACCACGTCAGACTACACAGAGAAGCCATTGAAATCCACAAGCATGTGGACAATTTCAACAGAAAGGAAGAGACCATGAGAATGAACAAAATCTGGCTACCAGTATTAAAAAACTCTAAAATTATAACAGCTAAACAACAGAGAGGAAAAAACCAGGCACAGATTAACACCTCCCAGCAACAGATTTTCCCAGGCTCAGGCAGGCCTTCAAATGTTAATGAAGGTGATCAGCTAAACATTCACACCTAACTGCAGCAGGGAAGAGCTCCTTGCCCCACCCCAGCCATTCCACAGATATATAAACCCATTTTTCCTACTTCTAACAGACCTCAAAACCTCTGATGATGCTTGCCATAGATGCAGGCAAAACGTCAGGAGAAATGCCTCTAGAACATGGCTCTATAGCCCGAAAAAACCCACAAGAACCTAGTGATTCCAGCCATGAAAGCCTTCGACAATGCATTGTAATACAAATGTCTGGTTGCCCTGACACAACAAATAATAAAAAAAAGGGTACCCAAGCTCATAATCATAATAATAAAACTTTATTTATATCCCACCCTGTCTCTCCGTAGGGACTCAATGACGTATCTTTCATGAGCGAGCCTCAGCTGTCTCTCGCACATTAATTCCACGGAAGGGCTTCCTCTATGGCCCTTTTGGAAGGGAGTGGGTCCCCAGAGGGGAGGGTGCCCCGGTGGGATGAACGTTGCCGTGGCAACAGATGCAGGCATCAATGGACCGCTTTGGCTGGCGGACTTGGCAACACTTTGAGGATGTGGGACTCAGAGAGGAGAGGAGACGGCACGCATCTGTGCGCACACCTTTACCTTGGCAAGCCTTAAAGCAGTGCGGGGTTTGTTGAGCCTGGAAAACAGAACTTTCCAGAGGAAATGGGGTTAACGTTATATAGGGCACGATGCTCTCTAGACTTAGAAATGAAAAAGATAGTTGTATACACTAAAATGTGATCATGGTTTGGGGAGGGGACATATAAGGTACTAGTGGTCCCCTGCCATGCGTTGCTGTGGCCCAGTCTGGTGATCTGGAAAATAAAGTAATTCGAAAGTGCTGGTTTCTAAGATCTGTAATGTCTTTCTGCTTGTGGGTAAACAGTATTTCTTGATGTTTCTTTGACAGTGTTGATGTAGAGATTGTCTGGAACATGCAACATGCAATTGTCCATCTTTAGGACTCCCTTTCAAATCTATATATCTGAATCATATATATCTATCTATATCTATGCCTTGATGGCTCTCTGTCAGGAGGGCTTTGATTACGTTTTCTTGCCTTGGTGAAGGGAGTTGGACTGGATGGCCTTAAGTATTTTCTGTTGGTCATCGGGGTTCTGTGTGGGAAGTTTGCCCCAGTTCTGTCATTTGTGGGGTTCATTCAGAATAGTCTTTGATTGTAGGTGAACTATAAATCCCAGTAACTACAACTCTCAAATGCCAAGGTCTATTTCTCCCAAACTCCATCTGTGTTCATATTTGGACATATGGAATATTCATGCCAAGTTTGGTCCAGATCCATCATTGTTTGAGTCCACAGTGCTCTCTGGATGTAGGTGAACTACAACTCCCAAACTCAAGGTCAATGCCCACGAAATGCTGCTAGTATTTTCTGTTGGTCATGGGGGATCTGTGTGCCAAGTTTGGTTCAATTCCATCATTGGTGGAATTCAGAATGTTCTTTGATTATAGGTGAACTATAAATCCCAGCAACTACAACTCCCAAATGACAAAATCATATTTTTTTGAGTGATGGTCACTCCTTATGTAGTGAGACGTTTTGTTGCCAAATTTGGTGTGATTCCGTTCATTGGTTCTTTTGTTTTTAAGGAACTCATTATGCACAGAGCATATATATATATATATATAGATAAGCTCTGTATATGACCCCAATATTTATGTTAGAAGCAAATGCTTTGGAATCAAATTATGCCCCAGGTCTCGGAGTCCGTCTTTTGTTGCTATGTGCCTTCAAGTTGGTTGTTGTTGTTGTTGTTGTTGTTTATATGTTGCTTTATATCTTCCAAAGGAGACTCAAAGCAGTTAATCAGAGCTGCCTCTCTGGGTGGATCTACACTGAAGAATTAATGCAGTTTGACGTAAACTGGCATAAGTCAATGTTATAGAATCCTAATGATATCGAGACCGCTTTTTGGAAGGATCCCCCCGGTAGAAGAGACCGCGAGGACCGCACCAAAGAGGGTCCTTGGACCTTGGTGAGGGCAGAGAAGCCAATTCCAAGAGCGCAAAACATATTAAAAATAATAAATCCTCACCAAAGCGGAAGAAGATGGTGACCGAGGTTCTTTATTAGCGATTCAGCTGAGATCGGATGCAACTGTAGGGATATTTCCACTACAAGCATACCAGTACAGAGTTTACAGGCATTTTTATAGGCAAAGTACAGAAAAACATTTCAAATTTCCCGCCCGTCCCTCTCCGCCCAGCTTCTTGCTGGTCCTTGGGAAACTACAATTCCTTCCCCTTCCCAAGGGCTGGGCTCCCTGTCCGGTCCCTTCTCCGAGATCCCATGGGGGGAACCGCACCAAGTCCCCGGGTCCGGAGCTAGGCATGAGCGAGAGGCAGCGAGGAGAAACTGGCTGTTTACACGGAACCGGCGATTTTGGCAATCAGCTGTTTTCTGTCAAATTATATTCTTAAAAATAGAAAGATTATTTCCCGGGCGCAGGGGTCCATAGTGAGAAAAGTGAGAAAGCAGTTTAGTTTAGAATTAAATACAGAAAAATATGGCATTAAAACGGAGCCGATCCGCCATTTTGAGATTTTCGCGGATACGGGCCCCCAAAAGGGAGATCTCCGTATCCGCGGTTCCAATTGACGCAGATTCAGTGTCCCTGGGACGCTAGAAACGCATCCCAGGCAGGCTAACGACTCTCTAGAGCCTGGAAAAGGATTTATTTCATGCATAGGGTGGTTCAGGCAAGTGAAAGACACAAAGTAGCAAGCGAAAGAGTTAAAAGTTGCAAATCTCAAGTATTAATGCAGTTTGACGTAAACTGGCATAAGTCAATGTTATAGAATCCTAATGATATCAAGACCGCTTTTTGGAAGGATCCCCCCGGTAGAAGAGACCCCGAGGACCGCACCAAAGAGGGTCCTTGGACCTTGGTGAGTACTTGAGATTTGCAACTTTTAACTCTTTCGCTTGCTACTTTGTGTCTTTCACTTGCCTGAACCACCCTATGCATGAAATAAATCCTTTTCCAGGCTCTGGAGAGCCGTGAGCCTGCCGGGGATGCATTTCTAGCATCCCAGGGACGCCGAATCTGCGTCAATTGGAACCGCGGATATGGAGATCTCCCTTTTGGGGCCCCGTATCCGCAAAAATCTCAAAATGGCGGATCGGCTCCATTTTAATGCCATATTTTAGATTAGATACAAAGATTAGATTAGATTAGATCAAGGATTAGATACAAAGTCAGGGCTTGGGGAAAAGTGATAAAGGCTGAAAGCAGTCCTAGTTTGAGCTGTCTGGTTGGGGCACATTTCATCAGTTTGTCCCAATTGTAGCTTTCAGGAACTGCGGAACTCTCTGCTGCAGTTCAAACCAACTTTAAGGCAGGGGCCTCCGCGGCCCTCGGGGTCACTGGGAGATGTAGTTTTACAAGGTTTTAAGCTTTTTCTGCCCATCGAATGATATCTTCCAGGATTCCAAAGCATTGAGTCAATTAAAATGGTGCGAAAAGGCATATAGCACAGATGCACCCTCTCGTTTCGAAGCTTGCCATGCTGAGTTAATGCAATATTTCTGATTGAGAGCTATGGGTATAAGTGGAATCGTAGATGTGTCAAGTTGGAAGGGACCCCAAAGGTCATCCAGGCCAACCTCCTTCTGCTGGACAAGAAAACACAATCAAAGACCTCCCAACAGATGGTGGTATAGCTTCTGCTTAAAGACCTCCACAAAAGGAGAAATCACCAGACTCCCAGGCAGAAGCATACTTCACCATCAGATCTTACCATTGGGAAGTAATTCCTCATATTCAGGTGGAATCTCATTTTCTGTGGTTTGAAACCATTTGACCACATAGGCCGGTCCAGTGGCAGGTGGATGGAGAGTGTTTGTGTGAACTAATTGGAAAAAAAATCTTATGTTGTTGCTGTAGTAATAGTAGTAGTAGCAGAAACCCCAGGGGCCGTTCTGTTGAACCCCCTTCTGCCATGCAGGAGACACACAATCAAAGCATTCCCAAGAGATGGCCATCCAGCCGCTGTTGTTGTTGTTGTTGTTGCTACTGTTGCTGTTGCTGTAATAGTAGCGGAAACACCAGGGGACATTCTGTTGAACCACCTTTGGCCATGCAGAAATGCACAATCAAAGCACCCCGAAGAGATGGCCACCAAGCCATTCTTGTAGTAGTAGTAGTAGTAGTAGTAGTAGTAGTAGTTCTTATAGTAGCTGAAGCCTCAGGGGCCATCCAGTCCAACCCCCTTCTGCCATACAGGAAATGCACAATCAAAGCACCCCCAACAGATGGCCACCCAGCTGTTCTAGTAGTACTACTACTAGTAGTAGTCCTTGTTGTTGTTGTTGTTGTTGTTATAGTAGCAGAAACCCCAGGGGGCATCCAGTCCAACCCCCTTCTGCCATACAGGAAATGCACAATCAAAGCACCCCCAACAGATGGCCACCCAGCCGTTCTAATAGTAGTAGTAATAGTAGTAGTCCTTGTTGTTGTTGTTGTTGTTGTTGTTGTTATAGTAGCAGAAACCCAGGGGGCATCCAATCCAACCCCCTTCTGCTATACAGGAAATGCACAACCAAAGCACCCCCAACAGATGGCCACCCAGCCGTTCTAGTAGTAGTAGTAGTAGTAGTAGTAATAGTCCTTGTAGTAGTAGTAGTAGTAGACAGGACACTGAAATACAACACCACCTGAGCTCTGCAAGTGCAGCATTATTCAGAATGAAGCAGAGAGTGTTAGAGGACCAGGACATCCGTAGGGATACCACTGGGGTTGTTTATAAAGCTATTCCTCTCCCAACCCTGCTATATGCCTGCGAGACATGGACAGTCTACAGACGTCACACGCAACTCCTGGAACGATTCCATCAGCGCTGCCTCCGGAAAATCCTGCAAATCTCTTGGGAAGACAGATGGACAAACATCAGCATCCTGAAAGAAGCAAAGACCACCAGCACTGAAGCGATGGTCCCCTGCCATCAACTCCGCTGGACCGGCCACGTTGTCCGAATGCCCGACTACCATCTCCCAAAGCAGTTGCTCTACTCCGAACTTAAGAACGGAAAACGGAATGTTGGTGGACAGGAAAAGAGATTGAAAGATGGGCTCAAAGCCAACCTTAAAAACTCTGGCATAGACACTGAGAACTGGGAAGCCCTGGCCCTTGAGTGCTCCAGCTGGAGGTCAGCTGTGACCAGCAGTGCTGCAGAATTTGAAGAGGCACAAATGGAGGGTGAAAGAGAGAAACGTGCCAAGAGGAAGGTGCATCAAGTCAACCCCGACTGGGACCGCCTTCCACCTGGAAACCAATGCCTTCACTGCGGGAGAAGATGCAGATCAAGAATAGGGCTCCACAGTCACCTACGGACCCACCCCCAGGATACTACTCTTGGAGGACCATCATCCTCAGGCTACGAGGATCGCCTAAGTAAAGTACAGTGACATATGCAGATCAGCCTTTTGTGCAGACAAGCTGCTCGGATTGTGCCTTTTCCAATCCCTTCCTTTCCGGGCCTTGGGCACAGAGTGTTCAGGAAGCAATAAGAGGGCTGGACCTCTGCGTTGGAGGGCTCAGCCTTGCCTTGCTGCCTGACCTCTGCCGCTGGGCACTTCGCAGCTGGGCACGGCTTCCATCCCTTGCTTTTGTTTCACCATTCTGGTGTGTTTTTTGTCCAGGCCAGATGCCCTTTTCTGCTGATTCCAGCACGGCTGCTGCGACGAGGAAACACCTTTGCCCATTTGGAGCGGAAACGAGAAGGAAAAACAAAGGGGGAAATTTGGTTTCGAACCAACTGGAGTTCTCCTTTCTCTTCTTTCTGAGCTCACAAAAGGCCTTCCCAGATTTGGTCTGAACTATTTCAGATTTCTGGACAGATTAAGAGTGCATTTACGCTGTCAAATATATATTTTACAGAAATACGTTTGAATATGTGTCTTGTATAGAACTACATTTTAATATGTGTGTTGATAGAATTTTTGCAATGTTTGTGAGAGGCAAGTAAGAAATAACATAATAATAATAATGATAACAACAACAACAACAACAACAACAACAACAAGGGTAGGAGCCCCCGGTGGCGCAGTGGGTTAAACCCCTGTGCCAGCAGGACTGAAGACCGACAGGTCACAGGTTCGAATCCGGGGAGAGGCGGATGAGCTCCCTCTGTCAGCTCCAGCTCCTCATATGGGGACATGAGAGAAGCCTCCCACAAGGATGATAAAAACATCAAAATCATCCAGGTGTCCCCTGGGCAACGTCCTTGCAGACGGCCAATTCTCTCACACCAGAAGCGACTTGCAGTTTCTCAAGTCGCTCCTGACACGACAAAACAACAACAACAACAACAAGGGTAGTTAAAGTGGGATCAAACTGCATTCATTCTATTATTATTATTATTATTATTATTATTATTATTATTATTATTATTTTACTTCATAGACCTGTCAGCAGCTTATGATACTGTGAACCACCGCCTCCTCCTGAGAAAAATGCATAATATCACAAAGGACGACCACCTCACCCGCCTCATAGGAAACCTGCTACAAAACAGGAGCTTTTTTGTGGAGTTCCAGGGCCAGAGAAGCAGATGGCGGAAACAGAAGAACGGCCTGCCTCAGGGGAGCGTGCTTGCTCCATCCATGTTCAACATCTACACAAATGACCAGCCACTGCCAGAAGGGACAGAGAGTTTCATCTATGCTGATGATCGTGCCATCACCGCTCAAGCAGGGAGCTTTGAAATGGTTGAACAGAAGCTCTCCGAAGCTCTAGGTCCCTTACTGCCTATTACAGGGAAAACCAGCTGATCCCCAACCCATCTAAAACACAGACATGTGCCTTTCATCTCAAGAACAGACAAGCATCCCAAGCTCTGAGGATCACCTGGGAAGGGATCCCACTGGAGCATTGCAGCGCACCCAAATACCTGGGAGTCACTCTGGACCGTGCCCTTACCTACAAGAAGTGCTGCCTGAATATCAAGCAAAAAGTGGGCACTAGAAACAATATCATACGAAAGCTGACTGGCACAACCTGGGGGTCACAACCAGACACAGTGAAGACATCCACCGTTGTGCTATGCTACTCTGCTGCTGAATACGCATGCCCAGTGTGGAACACATCTCACCACGCTAAAACATTGGATGTGGCTCTTAATGAGACATGCCGCATTATCACAGGGTGTCTGCGCCCTACACCACTGGAGAAATTACACTGTTTAGCTGGTATTGCACCACCTGACATCCACCGGGAAATAGCAGCCAATAGTGAAAGGACCAAGGCAGAGACATCTCCAGCTCATCCAGCTCAGCCAGCATGCCAACGACTTAAATCAAGAAATAGTTTTCTAAGATCTACAGAGACACTTGCTGGAACACCTCAGCAATCAAGAGTCCAAAAGTGGCAGGCTCAAACCCAGAACCTCAACCAATGGCTGATACCCAATGAGAGACTCCCCCCTGGGCACACAGAAGACTGGGCGACTTGGAAGGCGCTGAACAGACTGCGCTCTGGCACCACGAGATGCAGAGCCAACCTTAAGAAATGGGGCCACAAAGTGGAATCCATGACATGCGAGTGTGGAGAAGAGCAAACCACTGACCACCTGCTGCAATGCAACCTGAGCCCTGCCACATGCACCATGGAGGACCTTCTTGCGGCAACACCAGAGGCACTCCAAGGGACCAGATCCTGGTCAAAGGACATTTAATAGAATGCCAAGTTTGCCAACTTTGTGTTTTGTTTTGTTTGCTTGTTTGTTTGTTTTAATGCAATACAACGATTTGGATCGCTCCTGACATGATAAATAAATAAATGGCCATACAACCTGAACGACTCACAGCAAACCAGTGATTCCGGCCATGAAATCCTTCAACAACACAACACTGGAAAGGTTTGGGGGGAATTGGCCTTGATTTATAGGCGTTGTAGTTCACCTACATCCAGAGAGCACAGTGTATCCAAAGAACAATTGATCTGGACCAAAATTGGCATGCATACCCAATATTGGTGAGTTTTGGAGGGAATCGCCCTTGACATTTGGATGTTGTAATAATTGGTATTTAATCAGGCGAAACGTCTGGAGAGAATGTTGCTGTACCATGGCTATACAGCCTGAAAAACTCACAGCAACCCAGTGATTTCAGCCATGAAAGCCTTCGACAACGCATTGCCTTTTAATAGGCTTCGTTCAGGTGGAGACATGGCAAGGGGCAGTGGCGGCTCGTCCATTACGCGAAGTAAGCGGTCGCAGAACACTTTTTTTTGCCAGGGGCGCAGAGGTGCCTCTGTGAATGCCTCTCGACCGCCACTTGAGGAAGAGCGCCCCCTCAGCTCACAACAGCCCTAGCAGTCCGGGGGGAGCCTCGGCTTTCTTGCCTCGCTGCCGGGCGATCCTCTTCCCAAAGGGGCCGGGCCCTTGAGCCTCGCCTAGCCCCTCTCGTTCCTGCTCCACCCGGCCACTGGGTATGTGAGCAGAGCTGGCGCTCAATCGTTCTCCGCATTCGATCCCCTCCCTATAACCAGCTCCCTTTCCGTATCCCCCAGCGCTCCACCCGCCTCCTCTCCTCTCCCCAATCCGCGGGTGGGCCAAGGGGCGGGGCCACCGCACCTGGCCTGCTTCGGGTCCGGAGGCGTGTCTGAAGACCCCAGCGTGCGCACCAAAAGTTGCCTCTTCTCCTGACTTTCTCTTCAGCCATTGGGACCAAGAGCGAGAGAGAGAGAGAGAGAGAGAGAGAGAGAGAGAGTGCCCCTCCGGCTGGAGGTATCTCCCACCTCCACTCCCTTCTTTGTTTTTGCGCCTACCTTCAGGAAAGGTGGGCATCTCCACCTCTCTCTCTCTCTCTCTCTCTCTCTCTCTCTCTCTCTCTCTTGGTCCCAATGGCTGAGGAGAAAGTCAGGAGAAGAGGTGACTTTTGGTGCACACGCCGGGGTCTTCAGGCACGCCTCCGGACCCAAAGCGGGCCAGGCAAGGGAGCAAGTGCGGCAAGTGTAGTTACTGGGATGTATAGTTCACCTACAATCAAAGAGCATTCTGAACTCCACCAATGATGGAATTGAACCAAATATGGCACACAGGACTCCCACGACAAACAGAAAATATATATCAAAGATTGGTTGGGGGTGGGGGGTGCCAAAATACCGTTTGCTTACCGTTGAAAATTACCTAGGGCCAATGTATTGTCGAAGGCTTTCATGGCTGGAATCACTGGGTTCTTGTAGATTTTTTCGGGCTATAGGGCCATGTTCTAGAGGCATTTCTCCTGACGTTTCGCCTGCATCTATGGCAAGCATCCTCAGAGGTAGTGAGGTCTGTTGGAAATAGAAAAATGGGTTTATATATCTGTGGAATGACTGGGGTGGGGCAAAGAGCTCTTCTCTGCTGGAGCTGGGTGTGAATGTTTCAACTGACCACCTTCATTAGCATTTGAAGGCTTGGCTGAGCCTGGGAAAATGTTCTGTTGAGAGGTGTTAAGATGTGCCTGGTTGTTTCCTCCCTGTTGTTTTGCTGTAGTAATTTTAGAGTTTTTTTAATACTGGTAGCCAGATTTTGTTCATTTTCATGGTCTCCTCCTTTCTGTTGAAATTGTCCACATGCTTGTGGATTTCAATGGCTTCTCTGTGTAGTCTGACATGGTGGTTGTGAGAGTGGTCCAGCATTTCTGTGTCCTCAAATAATACGCTGTGTCCAGGTTGGTTCATCCGGTGCTCTGCTATGGCTGACTTCTCTGGTTGAAGTAGTCTGCAGTGCCTTTCATGTTCCTTGATGTGTGCCTGGGCAATGCTGCGTTTGGTGGTCCCTATGTAGACTTGTCCACAGCTGCATGGTACATGGTAGACTCCTGCAGAAGTGAGAGGATTCCTCTTGTCCTTTGCTGAACGTAGCATTTGTTGGATTTTCTTGGTGGGTCTGTAGATAGTTTGTATGTTGTGTTTCCTCATCCGCTTCCCTATGCGGTCAGTGGTTCTCTTGATGTATGGCAGGAACACTTTCCCTCTGGGTGGATCTTCATCTTTACTCTCGTGGCTTCTTCTCGGTGGTCTTGCAGCTCTTCTGATGTCTGAGGTGGAGTCTCCATTGGTCTGGAGAGCCCAGTTGAGGTGGTTCAGTCCATCTTGGAGGAGGTGGGCTTCGCAGATTCTTCTTGCACGGTCTGCCAAGGCTTTAATGGTGCTTCTTTTTTGACTTGGGTGATGGTTGGAGTTTTTATGTAGATATCTATCTGTGTGTGTGGGTTTTCTGTAGACGGTGTGACCCAATTGTTGATCTGGTTTACGGATGACTAGGACATCTAGAAAAGGCAGTCTTCCTTCATTTTCTTTTTCCATTGTGAACTGGATGTTTGGGTGGATGCTGTTCAGATGGTCCAGGAACCTGTTGAGTTCTTCTTCTCCATGGCTCCAAATGGTGAAGGTGTCATCCACATCTCTGAACCATATGTTTGGGTGGATGCTGTTGAGATGGTCCAGGAACCTGTTGAGTTCTTCTTCTCCATGGCTCCAAATGGTGAAGGTGTCATCCACATCTCTGAACCATATGTTTGGGTGGATGCTGTTGAGATGGTCCAGGAACCTGTTGAGTTCTTCTTCTCCATGGCTCCAAATGGTGAAGGTGTCATCCACATCTCTGAACCATATGTTTGGGTGGATGCTGTTGAGATGGTCCAGGAACCTGTTGAGTTCTTCTTCTCCATGGCTCCAAATGGTGAAGGTGTCATCCACATATCTGAACCATATGTTTGGGTGGATGCTGTTCAGATGGTCCAGGAACCTGTTGAGTTCTTCTTCTCCATGGCTTCAAATGGTGAAGGTGTCATCCACATCTCTGAACCATATGTTTGGGTGGATGCTGTTGAGATGGTCCAGGAACCTGTTGAGTTCTTCTTCTCCATGGCTCCAAATGGTGAAGGTGTCATCCACATCTCTGAACCATATGTTTGGGTGGATGCTGTTGAGATGGTCCAGGAACCTGTTGAGTTCTTCTTCTCCATGGCTCCAAATGGTGAAGGTGTCATCCACATCTCTGAACCATATGTTTGGGTGGATGCTGTTGAGATGGTCCAGGAACCTGTTAAGTTCTTCTTCTCCATGGTTCCAAATGGTGAAGGTGTCATCCACATCTCTGAACCATATGTTTGGGTGGATGCTGTTGAGATGGTCCAGGAACCTGTTGAGTTCTTCTTCTCCATGGCTCCAAATGGTGAAGGTGTCATCCACAGCTCTGAACCATATGCTGTTAAGATGGTCCAGGAACCTGTTGAGTTCTTCTTCTCCATGGCTCCAAATGGTGAAGGTGTCATCCACATCTCTGAACCATATGTTTGGGTGGATGCTGTTGAGATGGTCCAGGAACCTGTTGAGTTCTTCTTCTCCATGGCTCCAAATGGTGAAGGTGTCATCCACATCTCTGAACCATATGTTTGGGTGGATGCTGTTCAGATGGTCCAGGAACCTGTTGAGTTCTTCTCCATGGCTCCAAATGGTGAAGGTGTCATCCACATATCTGAACCATATGTTTGGGTTGATGATGTTGAGATGGTCCAGGAACCTGTTAAGTTCTTCTTCTCCATGGTTCCAAATGGTGAAAGTGTCATCCACATCTCTGAACCATATGTTTGGGTGGATGCTGTTGAGATGGTCCAGGAACCTGTTGAGTTCTTCTTCTCCATGGCTCCAAATGGTGAAGGTGTCATCCACATCTCTGAACCATATGTTTGGGTGGATGCTGTTGAGATGGTCCAGGAACCTGTTGAGTTCTTCTTCTCCATGGTTCCAAATGGTGAAGGTGTCATCCACATCTCTGAACCATATGTTTGGGTGGATGCTGTTGAGATGGTCCAGGAACCTGTTGAGTTCTTCTTCTCCATGGCTCCAAATGGTGAAGGTGTCATCCACAGCTCTGAACCATATGCTGTTAAGATGGTCCAGGAACCTGTTGAGTTCTTCTTCTCCATGGCTCCAAATGGTGAAGGTGTCATCCACATCTCTGAACCATATGTTTGGGTGGATGCTGTTGAGATGGTCCAGGAACCTGTTGAGTTCTTCTTCTCCATGGCTCCAAATGGTGAAGGTGTCATCCACATCTCTGAACCATATGTTTGGGTGGATGCTGTTCAGATGGTCCAGGAACCTGTTGAGTTCTTCTCCATGGCTCCAAATGGTGAAGGTGTCATCCACATATCTGAACCATATGTTTGGGTTGATGCTGTTGAGATGGTCCAGGAACCTGTTAAGTTCTTCTTCTCCATGGTTCCAAATGGTGAAAGTGTCATCCACATCTCTGAACCATATGTTTGGGTGGATGCTGTTGAGATGGTCCAGGAACCTGTTGAGTTCTTCTTCTCCATGGTTCCAAATGGTGAAGGTGTCATCCACATCTCTGAACCATATGTTTGAGTTGATGCTGTTGAGATGGTCCAGGAACCTGTTGAGTTCTTCTCCTCCATGGCTCCAAATGGTGAAGGTGTCATCCACATATCTGAACCATATCGTGGGCTTTTTGGTTGCTGTCTCCAGGGCTTGTTTTTTACCTAAGGCCGCCTCTGGCAAGGGGAGTGGGATTAATCTTGCAACCCTTGGGCAGTGTGGACGCCGACTGCTCTTGGGTGGTTTCGCAGGGGCTTTAAATCCCCGGCAGCTGCAGAGATTGAAGTGGGAAGTCGACGCCAGACCTCTTAGCTGTAATGCCAAGGCTCAGCTCCCGACGGCACAAAATAGAAGCAACAATTTTAAGAGGTAAGCAGCAGCGTTTGTGGGAGTGAAGAGATAGCGACATTCATGGTTCTGTCTCCAGCCATCTGTCCCAAACACAAAGATATAGATTCCCCCTTCCATTGCTTTCGGGGGGTCTGATAGAATGGGGGGCGGACAGGCAGGGCACCAAAAGCCATTACACTGATGGAATGGCCTCCTTTCCAGAGCCAGCCATCTGTCCACTCTCCCTTTCCTTTTCCGCTCATCTCCAGCATCCTCTGTGGACGGGCAAGGGACGGTGGCTTGGGCCATCTGTTGCCCACCAATCACTGTGGACAGAGGCGGCTGTCACCCAGTTAAGGGCTTCTTGGAGGAGCTTCACGTTGGGCACACGATTTGTGCCAAAGCGAAACCCACTGTTACCAAATATCCCTTGTTTTGAAGTTAACAGCATTTTCAGGGTGCCTGGCTACTTTGTCTGGATGGAGTCTCAACAGATACCCAAAGTCATAGAAATATGCAGCTACATAGAACCCTGGTTTTGGAAGGGGCCCTAGAGACCATCTAGTCTGACCCTCTACTAAATTCAGAAACTCCAGCTAGAAAAAGTCCAGTCTTAAAAAAAATCTCCAAAGGAGGAGACCCTTTTGCCAAATTGGGAGAGATAAAGAGGGATAATCTATATAAATAAAAATGTAATATTCGTTTGTGGGATTAACATAACTCAAAAACCACTGGACGAATTGACACCAAATTTGGACAGCATACACCTAACAACCCAATGTATGTCCTTCACTCAATTTTTTTTTATTTTGTCATTTGGAAGTTGTAGTTGCTGGGATTTATAGTTCACCTAAGATCAAAGAGCATTCTGAACTCCACCAATTATGGCATTGAACCAAACGTGGCACACAGGACTCCCATGACCAACAGAAAACACTAGAAGTGTTTGGTGGGCATTGACCTTGAGTTTGAGAGTTGTAGTTCACCTGCATCCAGAGAGCACTGTGGACTCAAACAATGATGGATCTGGACCAAACTTGGCACGAATATTCCATATGCCCAAATATGAACACAGATGGAGTTTGGAGGAAATAGACCTTGACATTTGGGATTTGTAGTTACTGGGATTTATAGTTCACTTATAATCAAAGAGCATTCAGAACCCCACCAATGACAGAATTGGGGCAAATTTCCCACACAGAATCCCCATGACCAAGAGAATATACTTAAGGCCATCCAGTCCAACTCTCTTCACCAGGGCAAGAAAATGTAATCAAAGCCCTCCTGACAAAGAGCCACCTAGTCACAAGATAGATATGATTCACACACAGAGAGATATATAGTATCATAGATTTGAAAGGGACCCCTAAAGAAGGACTATGATGTTACATATTCCAGAGTAGGCAAACCAGACACTCTCCACATCAACATTGACAAAGAAACAACAAGAAATACTGTTTACTCACAAGCAGAAAGGAATTACATATATTAGAAACCAACACTTTCTCATTACTTTATTTTCCAGATCAACAGACTGGGCCACAGTAACACGTGGCTGGGAACGGCTAATAATAATGATGATGATGCAAAACTTCTGGCATAAACCAGCACAGGTGGTCCCAATGGTCGTCGGCACAGTGGGTACCATGCCAAAAGATCTCAGCCGGAATTTGGAAACAATAAACATCGACAAAATCATGATCTGTCACTTGCAAAAAGCCACCTGACTTGGATCTATGCACAACATTTGAAAATACATCACACAGTCTTAGACGCTTGGGAAGTGTTCGACTTGTGATTTTGTGATACGACATCAAGCATACAGATCTCGTTTTCTATAACATACTGTGCTTTTCTGTCAAGAAAATTATTATTATTATTATTCAGTCGAAATCTACTCTCCTGTAACTTGAAACCATTAGAGATGGTCCTTTTGGGCCAAGAGAAAACGTATCAACGTAACAAGCTGTTTCCAGTGCAGAAAATGCTCTTTCCTATCACTAAAACACATGTAATTCTTGGACAAAGAAGTCTCCAGGTAACATTTAAGCTCAACAGAAAATCCTTGCTTTCAATGCAACAATGTGCAATTTTTGTCCGGAACTGGGAATCTTTCAATCTTTCCACCGTTTGCAAAAACTTTTTTGGAGCTGCAAGAAACTGGATAAAATTCCTCATGAAAATGGGAAGGAATTGCATTGTTCTGCAATTGCTTCTGCAGTTTCTCTGGGAACGGCTCACAAATGTTCAAGGTCACATTCAATTGAAGCTGGATTCATCCCCCGATGCTTCATTCTACATGTAAACATCTCATATTGTTCTTTTGTGTTTGACGAATATTTCTTTTTGGACGGCATGCTCATGGCAGGTCTAGAGAGCCAACTTACAAAGTCCCTGTCTTTCCGTGCCATTCCTTTCTTCACTTTGCATGAAATCAAATCTACGACGGCTGCATTTGCCCCCTCTCTATAGGTGGAAGGGGTTTTGCCTATAGGTTGCCCTGGCAACTGTTGCCATAGTAGGCATCCCATGGCGAAGCCGACAGGCACAAAGATGGGCCCACCATTGTCTTTGGAGAGGCCCTTTTGTCTCTATGGGGAGTGGTTTTTATGGGGCCGAAGCATGCCTTTTCCATCTGAAACGGCTTTTATTACAGGAGTCTGGGCTGAAAGGCGCATTCAAGTCGAATATTTTGCACAAAAAGATGCCGAAGGTGGCTGAAAGCAACCCAAAAGTGGATGAAAACTCTCTGTCCTGGGCACAAATTCTCTAAACATCCAGCAGGTGGATGCATCCATCTCCATTGTCCATTGCAGATGGTTGCTGCAGTCTGACAACTGTTGCAATGGGATGACAATACATTCGGCACAAAGGGGAAAGCATCCTACAAAGGGAGGAATCATTTCCCCGTTGTCTTCTTGTTCTGGAATAACTCAATAAGCATCAGGAATCCTAGAAAGTAATAACAACCAATACCAATGATGTAGGATGCATAGGCAACTTGATAAAACACGCACACATGATGTCGAGCACCCCCCCCCCCCAAATAAGGGATAGTGACTTACAGTTCTGCAAAGGGCAAGGGCAACAGACTACACAACAAGGGTCAAGTCTTGGTCACATTGCCAAAGCACTGACAACAACAAGGACCCCACGAGGCTTTTGGGAAATGGCTGGAACTTGGGACTTCTGCCCTCCATGAGAGTTGTAGTTTCCCAGGGACCAGCTTCAATCCCAGCGTGGCAGCTCTGCCTAATGTTTTGGACTCACTAGGACATCTTTCCTGCTCATGGACTCACATTGTTTGAAAATAATTTCTTTATTAAATTTCTCTGGTGGGTGGGATGGAGAAGGGGTGATTGATCTATATACTTTTCTTCTATGTATTTCCTTCACAAGTCTGACCCAGCCATGAACTCTTTTGCCCTTTGGGAGGCTGATCAGGGAGCAGCCCGCTGGGCTGAAAAGGCAATCAGGAATCACAAAAACACCTATTTACTTGGAACTCACACCTGAACAATGGGACCTGGAGTTACTATTTGACTTTAGGAGGAGGTCATCAGACTGTGATTTCCTCTGCCAAGTTTCCCTTCACATCCTTCTCAGCCTCACCTTTTACCTTATCTGATCTTGGAAGGGGAAAACCTGAATCAAATGATTATCCCTAATCACTGATCCATCACAAGAACAAAAAAAAAACTAGTTTCCTTGGCTGGCTGATCCCTCGGGCACAGGACAGTGGAATGTCATCATCCTCTCTGGACACATTGTCCCTCTTCCGTCCTGCCTCCCTCTCCCTGATTTGCTAAGGAGCCAAAGAGGGAGGGAGTTTTGAAACTTTCAAACCTGTATTTTGCCTACAAAAATGCCTGTAAATTCTGTATTGTTATGCTTGTGGTGGAACTATTCCTACAATGCATCCGATCTCAGCTGAATCGCTAATAAAGACATCTCGGTCGCCATCTTCTTCCATTTTGGTGAGGATTTATTATTTTTAATATTTCCTGCTGCTGGAATTGGCTTTGCTGCCCTCGCCAAGGTTCAGGGACCCTCTTTGGTGCGGTCCTTGGGATCTCCTCAGCTGGGGAGACTCTCCTAAAAGCGGCTCGATATCATTCGGCAACCACAAAGGGACCCCTGCTTGGAGGTCCAGATAAATTATAGACTAAATTTCCAAGCGGGCACCTTGGTCCTGAATCTTCGGGCCAGATCGCAAGGAGGAACGGCTTGGGAAAAAGAGGCGCCTCACTCAATTTGGACTTTTTTTTTTTTACAAAAAATAAATTCTCCCATAGCCCTTCCTCTCAGTGAATTGATCTGGATTTTCGGCACAAAGGAGCACCAGGGAAGCCTTTTCCAAAGACTTCCTGGAAGAAGGGCCACCGACGTGAAGGGTGAAGACGTTTGAAGGGTAAGCCAAAAGCCACCGTGTTGCTACTCCAAGACGCCAGGTGGAGGGGTTTTGGGTTTCACTGTCCAGCTTCGGAGACCGTCAACTGGGAAGGGAATTTCTGGGACTCGGTAACAAATCAATATCACACACAACAATAACAATAATCAATTGTTCAAGATGGTGATTGTGGAAAAAGAAACTGAAATACTCATACTCAACAGAACCTAAGGAGAACCAGTACAAATCATTTTATAGATGGTACCTGACACCTGAAAAAATATCAAAAGGTGAACCAGAAGAGCACCTGTGACCTCTTCAACGTGTTGGCTAAGAAGAGGTGCCAGCTGCAGGCCCTGTGTGTCATCTGCACCGGGATCAGCCCCTTCTTCTACTCGGGACTGGACATCTTGCAGAACATCCACATTTTCTGCCAGCAAATGTGCATGGACAAGCTTCAGGTAATCAATCTGAAGCAAATGCTTTCGCCCTAGACAACCTCATGGTGGGGCTGATCGCTGTCAGCAGCCCAGATTTGCGCACCCTCCTGATCAGCAACTGTGCCCTGGCATTCATCATGGTGAGACCGGAGACCATTGTGGACATTCTGGGCATTTGCCCCAATCTCTCGACTTTGGGGGTCACTTACATCAGCCTATCCGTGGCCATCTTTAAGGTTACAAAGTAGCAACGAAAATATTTTTATGATTGGGGGGTCACCACAACATGAGGAAATGTTGTAGTAGAGTCTGTTGGCAACACTGCAACTGGTAGTAGGAGTGGTAGAGGAGGGAAACGAGGCACCCTGGTGTTAGATGAGGAGCAGCAAAGGAAGAGAATTTGGGACATACTTATGTCACCCACTGATGAAGAATCCTTTGAAGGTTTCTCCGAGAGTGAAATGAGTGAGGAGGAGGAAGGAGATGCAGATGGGAATAGAGGCATTAAGAGGATTACTCGAGAGCAAGAGTCAGATGAGGAGCATCAGAGAAAGAAGATCCGGGACATACTTACTGCTCCCACAGAGGAAGAGGATTTCATGGGTTTTTCTGGGAATGATGGGTCTGGGGGTAGTGGGGATGGAGGAACCACTGGATTGGACCAAGGTTCAGGAGATTCAGAATGTGTGTACTCAACCAATGTCCAGTGACACTTTTGAGGGGTTTTCTGGTGGCGGGGATTGGCAATCTGGGGATACCGTGGAATCGTGGGGAGACCTAAGTCTTGACAAAAGGTAGAAGAGTTGGAGGGATGGGCGTTGGCGTTCAGCTGTAGAGGCTAAGCCAGCTGAGAGTGATGAGGATGGGGTGGAGGGCAGCTCATCATCGGATGATGAGCTGTAAGATAAATGAAGGCACTGGAATGATAGACCTTTGCAGTAGGCAAAGTGTTGGTTTCGTGCTTTGGGTCTCGTCGCTTTCTTGTTGGGCTTGGGTCCTGGATCTGCAGGTTGCTGCTTACTTCGTGTACTGACTGGCTTGGATTCTCGTAATTGCGGAGTTCCCCTCCCCTTGACTTCGGACTGTTTCTGACGACGACACTGCCTCTTCGACTTCGGAACTTTCAACTGGGATTTCTTCAACTTTGGACTGCTTCTAGATGACGGCTTCTCTTCACGGCTCTTTGTTTGCTTATAATCTTTGAACTATGTGTTATTTTCGTGTGTTTTGGAAGAACTCTTATTTAATCCGGATTTTTTACCAGTTTAATCCGGTTTATTTTCCGAGCTCGTTTTTCAAGCTGCAAATTGCTGCAAACTTTGAGTTCTTACCAGAGGCACTGAAGCAAGTGTCTCTGAGTCCTGTTTACTTTGCTTTAATAAACTATTGATTTGGATATACTCCTGTGTCTGGCTCTTTAAGGTATATGGGTTCCGACAGGAACTGTGTTAAAGCGTTGTGGCGTTAGGAAAGATGAGCAGCACTGTTTTAGACTGTTAGGTTGTAATGTCCGCCAAATACTTAGGAGGGGCTGAATGTCTATCTTTGAAAAACATCTCTTGATAAATATTGATGGAGCAGCAGCCTTTTAAAGCAAAGTTGCTCCCGTTATATTAGAAGCTTGCATTGCAAAGAAGTCCTCTTTGGCAAGGGAAACAAAACAGAGTATTTTGCAGAGGTTCAGCACCACAAAACTCTGGCTGCGTGTCGGTCACCTGCTTTCCTTTCCCTTTGGCATTTTTCAGGACTGGAATGCGGCGTTAGGTCAGCTTACGAATGCCTGGCTGCAAAACTATGTGATTTCCCTGAATTTTGGGCCTGCACTTTTCCGTCAGGACAGCCTAAAAGAGTTTTGCCACATTGTCACACTCCTGACTCATGTTCTTCTTTCCGTGATCCGCCGTAAGCCATAAATCCTTCGCAGGAATGCAACTGCCGAGTCACATATTTATTCCCCGTTGTGCCTTGCTGAGCTTTTGCTAAATCTCAACTAAAATTTCCATATTTAATTTCCACGGGGAACACTTAATCGTCGGAGATCCACATCCATAGCCGCAAATAACCACCTATGAGTCAATGTCAGGCACTGAGTGTACCTGTAATGCAACATGCAACCGATTCTGCTGTAGATGTGATCTAGAGCTAAAATTTAGGGGTCTTTACCAGGAGGCAGAGACCAATTAGACTCATCAAAGAGTTCTTTTTCCCTGGTGAGAAGAGAAGCACCAAATATTTTCCCCTGATTTCCTAATGAAAGGTCTCACCAAGTTGAAGAAAAGCCATCGAGGTTTTATTTGCGATTCAGCTGAAAAGGATGCAGAGCTGCAATCATTCGCCAGCGGAGCATGAGAAGAATGCATCAATGCAGTCATATTTATAGTAAATTCAAAGTTGCAGAGTTCAAACTTCCCGCCCCAGCTTCCCCGCTGTGATTGGGCGATGGGCGATCAGCTGGGAGGCGGCCCTCCCGCCCCTGGCGCCTCTGGACCAATCAGGAAGCTCCAGTGGTCCGTAGGATCCAATGGGGAGACTTCTGCCACCTGGCGGCGACAGCAAATCAGGAGAGAGGGAGGCGGGACGATAGAACACAAAGGAATTTGGGAAGGAGTCTTTAAACAAAGGAAATGCCATGTGGCCTGCGAGACAAAAAGCTCAAGCAGGGCTGATCTATTGTGTTCATGAGTGTTGCAAATCAACATGTGTAAAAATATCCAGATCCTTCCTGGCTGTGAGACAGGAGAACAATGAGGGCAGCCTGGGGTTAATGCTATCAATGGGAAATAAACAAAAAGCAGAGGGGAAGATTTCCCCTGATCTTACTTGAAGAGTGATAGAAATTTTGCCAAACAATTCTTTACTCTAGTGGGCCATCTCTGATACTAGAGATAAGAATCTCCTCCTATTATCCATGCAAGTGTGTCTTTGGCTGGAGGTTTTGGTAATCGCAAATGGCTTTTGTTTCTGAAGGTCAGGTGGTTCCCTTACATACTTCTTTGGAGGGATAAGAGAGCAAAGGATCAGGAATACAAGGAAACATGAGGGGAAATATAGAAATACAGGAGAAAATATGAAAATATAGAAATCATAATACAGGGAGTAAACCCAACAACCTTCCCCCAGTGTCCATAAAGGGAAATATATCCATGAGGGGGAAAGCGAGTCCCTTGTTTGTGAGATGGGGGACCATTCTTCCAATTCTTCCCAGGTGTGCCTCAGATGGGAAAATTCAAATACTTTTGTGGCATGATTTTCAGTAATAAATGGGTTACTTCCTGCTGTAAACATATGAGAATAGAGCATAAAGCCTTGATTAAATGATACCCACCAAACTGACCAAGGCTTAACCCTTGTTATCCAGCCTGGTGTCCTTGCCCTTAGCAAAACTATAAGTTACTATCTCTTGGGGGGGGGGGGGGGGAGCAAGTTCGACTTCAGATGCACAAAGGAATTATCCATTTGCCCTTCGACAGGAAACGGTTCATGGCTTGTGTTAATGGGAATATCTAGAAGAAGAGTCTTCCGGGCATTGGAAGAATGTGGTCCAAGGGCCACGCTTTGCCCACTCCGATCCAAAGGAAGTTGTCCAAAAACAGCTGCTTTTCCAACACTCCACAAAAAGCAGGAGCCGCAGCTGTTGGGAAACCGCAGCGCTTGTGCCTTGGCTTTTGGTCCGCCTGTTCCATTTTGGGCCTTCCGAATGGAAAAACCAGCGGCCGGCCGACAGCTGTTCCCGATTAGAGAGGAAGACCGGAGCGCATGGCAAGGCCCGCTTGGCTCCAAAGAGGAATTCCCACCCAACTTTGCAGGGAGAAGCAAAGTCAGGAGAGTTTGGCCTTTCCTTCTCTGCCACATCTCATACCTTTCGTCTACCATCCACATCCAGGGCAAACCCATCTCAGGGCCCTTCCAAACAGGGCCTATGTCCCAGGATTATCTAGCAGTGTGGACTCATATAATCCAGACTAAAGCAAAAAACCTGGGATCAGATCCTGGGATATAGGACCTCTCTCGAACGGCCCTTAGTTTTGTCAAAAGCTTTCATGTCATGGTCGGAATCACTGGGTTGTTGTGAGTTTTTCAGGCTGCATGGCTGTGTTTCAGCAGCATTCTCTCCTGACGGTTTCGCCTGCATCTGTGGCATCTTCAGAAGTTCTGTTGGCAATGAAGGAAGAAGTGTGTGTGTGTGTGTGTGTGGAATGATGTCCAGGGTACGAGAAAGGGAAAGCATTGAATAGCCATGAAGTTTACAAAGTCAGTCAGTGAGGGTATCTGCATAGAGCCTGGTTGTTGTTGCCTGGAGGCAACCTCTGTTTAGGAGGTGTTAACTAGCCCTTGGTTATTTGCTATCTAGAGTTCCTCTGTTTTAAAGGAACTGTGAATGTTGCAATTAGCAAGCTCAAAATACAATTGGGTAGCCATGAAGTGGCAAAGTCAGTCAGTGAGGGTATCTGCATAGAGGTAGCTTGGCCTGTGTTGCTTGAAGGCACCCTCTGTTTGAGAGGTGTTAACTAGCACTTGATTGTTTGCTATCTGGAGTTCCTCTGTTTTAAAGAAAGTGTGAATGTTGCGATTAGCAAGCTTGAATAGCATTGAGTAGACATGAAGCTGCAAAGTCAGTCAGTGAAGGTATCTGCACAGAGGTAGCCTGGCCTGTGTTGACTGAAGGCACCCTCTGTTTGGGAGGTGTTGACTGGTACTTGGTTGTTTGCTGTCTGGAGTTCCCCTGTATCTGAGTGGTGTTCCTTATTTAATGTATTAATTTTGGTATTTTTTAAATACTGGTAACTAGATTTTGTTCATTTTCATGGTTTCCTAATTCAACCAGAGAAGTCAGTACTGGTTGAACCAACCTGGATGCAGAATATTATTTAAAAACACAGAAATGCTGGAACACTATGACAACCATTATGTTAGGCTACACAGAGTAGACGCTGAAATCCACAAGCATGTGAAGAATTCAACAAAAAGGAGGAAATAATGAACAAAATCTGGTTACCAGTATGAAAAAAACACACACACCAGAATCAAGACAGAAAATAGGAAACACCACTCAGAAACAGGAGAACACCAGACAGGAAACACTCGAGTGCCAGTTCACACCTCCCAAACAGAGGATGCCTCCAGGCAACAAAGGCCAGGCTACTTCTATGCAGATGCCCTCACTGATTGACTTTGCAGCTGCAAGGCTACTCCATGCTAATCAAGCTCACTAACTGCAAATTCACACTTGCTTCAAACAGATGAGTGTTCTTTTTCCCACCCTGGACATTATTCCACAGATATATATATATATATACTCCACTTGCCTCACTGCCAACAGAACCTCTGAAGATGCCATTAACCACAGATGCAGGCAAAATGTCAGGAGGGAATGCTACTGGAACATGGCCATACCTGGGTTGCTTCCCCCACCCTGAACATATTCCTCAGATATACATACACACCTCTCCTTATGGCTCAAGGCGTGTTACAGAACAATAAAAACACATAAGCAGAAGAAAAACACCACAAATGCACATATTAAAACGTACATCTATAAATGTTACACATCAAAACATATCTCTATAAGATGCATATTAAAATACACAAAATAATAATAATAATTTTAGACCCTCCAGTGCAAATCTATGGTGAATGTCCACCCCTAACCACAGTGAATGTGGAGGATATCATTATTATTATTATTATTATTATTATTATTATTATATTGTCTGCAATTATTATGATGATCATCATCATCATTACCATCTAGCAGACACTCCACTTGCTTCACAGCCAACATACCCTCTGAAGCTGCCATTAGCCACAGACGCAGGTGAAACGTCAGGAGGGAATGCTACTGGAGCATGGCCATACAGCCCCAAAAACTCACAGCAACCCAACGCGCTTGATCTTGCTTGATCCGTGCATGTATGTTTAATGATACAGACTGGGTCTCCCTTATTTGAAATACTCAGGACCGGAAGCCTTTTGCATTTCAAATTTTGGAATATCTCCATTTCCATGTGCAGACATCATCTTGGCGATGGGGCCTAAAAGTCTAAACACAGAAATCATTGATGTTTCATAGACACTTTGTGCACATAGCCTGAAGCTACATTTTAAATAATTTTGTGCGTGAAGGGATGTTTGTGTCCATTGAAGCCCAGCAGCTGTTGGTTTTCTCCTTCATGTGTACATTATTTTGGAGTAAACCATTCAATGCTGCCTGTTTGGCACGTAGCAAACCTGGCACCAGATCTAAGCACCTGGCGAGCATAGGATGAGTTTCCAAACTTTGAAGGTGTTTGCAAGCAGGAGGCAGGTGTGTATGCAGCACATGAATATATATCTCTGTTTGTCTGTGTATGTGTGTGTGTGTGTGTATGTATATATATATATATATATATATATATATATATATATATATATAATATACACTGATCGAGAAAACCAAAGTGCTCTTCCATCAGTCAGCAGCCAATCCCTCTCCAATGTCAGTGATACACCATAATGGTGTAACATTAGAAAATGTGGACCATTTCCGCTCCCTTGGCAGCCACCTCTCCACCAAAGTCAACATTGACACTGAAATACAACACCATCTGAGCTCTGCGAGTGCAGCATTTTTCCAAATGAAGCAGAGAGTGTTTGAGGGCTGGGACATCTGTAGGGAAACCGAGGTGCTTGTTTATAAAGCCATTGTTCTCCCAACCGTGCTATACGCCTGCGAAACGTGGACTGTCTACAGATGTCACACTCAACTCCTAGAATGATTCCATTGGCGTTGAAAAAAATCCTGCAAATCTCTTGGGAAGACAAACGGACAAATGTCAGCGTGCTGGAAGAAGCAAAGACCACCAGCATTGAAGCGATGGTCCTTCGCCATCAACTCCGCTGGACCAGACACGTTGTCCAAATGCCCGATCACCTTGATGCGCTTTCCTCCTGGCACGTTTCTCTCTTTCACCCTCGACTCGTGCCTCCTCGAATTCTGCAGCACTGCTGGTCACAGCTGACCTCCAGCTGGAGCACTCAAGGGCCAGGGCTTCCCAGTTAGAATCATAGAATCATAGAATCAAAGAGTTGGAAGAGACCTCATGGGCCATCCAGTCCAACCCCATTCTGCCAAGAAGCAGGAATGTTGCATTCAAATCACCCCTGACAAATGGCCATCCAGCCTCTGTTTAAAAGCGTCCAAAGAAGGAGCCTCCACCACACTCCAGGGCAGAGAGTTCCACTGCTGAACGGCTCTCACAGTCAGGAAGTTCTTCCTCGTGTTCAGGTGGAATCTCCTCTCTTGTAGTTTGAAACCATTGTTCCGCGTCCTAGTCTCCAAGGAAGCAGAAAACAAGCTTGCTCCCTCCTCCCTGTGGCTTCCTCTCACATATTTATACATGGCTATCATATCTCCTCTCAGCCTTCTCTTCTTCAGGCTAAACATGCCCAGCTCCTTAAGCCGCTCCTCATAGGGCTTGTTCTCCAGACCCTTGATCATTTTAGTCGCTCTCCTCTGGACACATTCCAGCTTGTCAATATCTCTCTTGAATTGTGGTGCCCAGAATTGGACACAATATTCCAGGTGTAGTCTAGCCAAGGCAGAATAGAGCATGGGGAGCATTACTTCCCTAGATCTAGACACTAGGCTCCTCTTGATGCAGGCCAAAATCCCATTGGCTCTTTTTGCCGCCACATCACATTGTTGGCTCATGTTTAACTTGTTGTCCACGAGGACTCCAAGATCTTTTTCACACGTCCTGCTCTCAAGCCAGGCATTGTCCCCCATTTTGTATCTTTGCATTTCGTTTTTCCTGCCAAAGTGGAGTATCTTGCATTTGTCACTGTTGAACTTCCTTTTGTTAGTTTTGGCCCATTATCTCTCTAATCTGTCAAGATCGTTTTGAATCCTGCTCCTGTCCTCTGGAGTATTGGCTCTCCCTCCCAATTTGGTGTCGTCTGCAAACTTGATGATCCTGCCTTCTAGCCCTTCATCTAAGTCATTAATAAAGATGTTGAACAGGACCGGGCCCAGGACGGAACCCTGCGGCACTCCACTTGTCACTTCTTTCCAGGATGAAGAGGAAGCCTTGGGGAGAATCACCCTCTGGGTTCGTCCATTTAACCCATCTTCGAAATCAGTTTTACTTACTTACTTACTTACTTACTTTACTTACTTAGGTGATCCCTCATTGTCCGAGGATGATGGTCCTCCAAGTGCGGTGTCCTGGCAGTGGGTATGTAGGTGATGGTGGAGCCCTTCCACTCTACTCCGAACTCAAGAATGGAAAACAAAATGTTGGAGGACAGGAAAAGAGATTCAAAGATGGGCTCAAAGCCAACCTTAAAAACTGTGGCATAGATATCGAGAACTGGGAAGCCCTGGCCCTTGAGTGCTCCAGGTGGAGGTCAGCTGTGACCAGCAGTGCTGCAGAATTCGAAGAGGCATGAATGGAGGGTGAAAGAGAGAAACGTGCCAAGAGGAAGGTGTATCAAGCCAACCCCGACCGGGACCGCCTTCCACCTAGAAACCGATGCCCTCACTGCGGGAGACGATGCAGGTCAAGAATTGGACTCCATTGTCACCTACGTACCCACCACCAGGACACCAATCTTGGAGGACAATCTTACTTGGACAACGAGGGATCTAAGCTAAATAATCTAAGGCAGTGGTTCTCAACCTTCCTAATGCCGTGACCCCTTAATCCAGTCCCTCATGTTGTGGTGACCCCCAACCATAATATTGTTTTCGTTGCTACTTCATAACAGTCATTTTACTACTGTTATAAATCATAATGTAAATATCCGATATGCAAGATGTATTTTCATTCATTGGACCAAAGTGGGCACAAATACCCAATGCAACCACATGTAAATGCTAGTGGGGTTGGGGGAGGATTGATTTTGTAAATTGGGAGTTGTAGTTGCTGGGATTTATAGTTCACCTATAATCAAAGAGCATTCTGAACTCCACCAGCGATGGATTTGAACCTAATTTGCCACGAAGAACTCCCATGACCAACGGAAAACACTGGAAGGGTTTGGTGGGTATTGACCTTGAGTTTGGGAGTTGTAGTTCACCTATATCCAGAGAGCACTGTGGACTCACGCAATGGTGGATCTGGACCAAACTTGGCAAAAATACTCAATATGTGCAAATGTGAACACTGGTGGAGATTGGGGGAAATAGACCTTGACTTTTGGGAGTTGTAGTTGCTGGGATGTATTACAATCAAAGAACATTCTGAACTCTACCAACGATAGAATTGGCTCAAACTTCCCATATGGAATCCCCATGACCATCAGAAAATACTGTGTTTTCTGATGGTCTTTGGCGACCTCTCTGACACCCCCTCGCGACCCCCTCAGGGGTCCCGACCCCCAGGTTGAGAAACACTGATCTAAGCTGATCGAATGTTTCAATGCACATCCTGAAAACATCCTCGTTGTTCCATTGAGGCTGTGAGTGCGCTCATTTATGAGCCACCTCTCCTCCATAACCGTTCAGAAAACATCGCAGCGCCCATTTACCTTCTGTTGGCTCTGTGTTTGTACACGAACCACCCACAGATAAGGTTGTCCTCAGGTGGAGAGCGATCAAACAGAGAAAGGAACACCAACCCTTGGCCAACTTCTGTGAAAGCTTCTGCCCACTTTCGATCCATGGCATCCAGGCACGTTTTGCCTTATGGTCGTTTGGCAACGTCTCCCACCGCCTTTCAAGTTCCATACTAAAAAGGCTAAAAAATCCGAGAGGCTTAATTCAAGAATCAGTTTCAAGCAGGAACTTAGATTATGGGGATTGTTGGACTATCAAAATAAAAATGGAGCATGAGACAAAACCGCAGTACATATTAACAGCGGCAAGGATCCTATATGCTCAACGATGGGAAAAAAGACAGAAATGCCAACTATCTATATACATTTATTTATCGTGTCATCTGCAACCAGAACATTGTACTACATTTCTAACAGAACAAAACAAACAAACACACATTTTGCAAACTTGGTAGCTGATTAAATGTCCTTTGACCAGTATCTGGCCATTTGGAGTGCCTCTGGTGTTGCCGCAAGAAGGTCCTCCATGGTGCATGTGGCAAAGCTCAGGTTGCATTGCAGCAGGTGGTCAGTGGTGTGCTCTTCTCCACACTCGCATGTCGTGGATTCCACTTTGTAGCCACATTTCTGAAGGTTGGCTCTGCATCTCGTGGTGCCAGAGAGCAGTCTGTTCAGCGCCCACCAAGTCGCTCAGTCTTCTGTGTGCCCAGGGGGGAGTCTCTCATCTGGCATCACCCATGGATTGAGGTGCTGGGTTTGAGCCTGCCACTTTTGGACTCTTGCTTGCTGAGGTGTTCCAGCGAGTGTCTCTGTAGATCACAAAGGACTACCATCTCACCCGTCTCATAGGAAACCTGCTACAAAACAGGAGCTTTTTTGTTGAGTTCCAGGGCCAGAGAAGCAGATGGCGGAAACAGAAGAACAGCCGGCCTCAGGGGAGCGTGCTTGCTCCATCCATGTTCAACATCTACACAAATGACCAGCCACTGCCAGAAGGGACAGAGAGTTTCATCTATGCTGATGATCGTGCCATCACCACCCAAGCAGGGAGCTTTGAGATGGTTGAACAGAAGCTCTCCGAAGCTCTAGGTGCTCTTACTGCCTATTACAGGGAAAACTAACTGATCCCTAATCCATCTAAAACACAGACATGTGCCTTTCACCTTAAGAACAGAGAAGCATCCCGAGCCCTGAGGATTACCTGGGAAGGAATCCCACTGGAGCATTGCAGCGCACCCAAGTACCTGGGAGTCACTCTGGACTGTGCCCTGACCTACAAGAAGCACTGCCTGAACATCAAGCAAAAAGTGGGCACTAGAAACAATATCATACGAAAGCTAACTGGCACAACCTGGGGATCACAACCAGATACAGTGAAGACATCTGCCCTTGCGCTGTGCTACTCTGCTGCTGAGTATGCATGCCCAGTGTGGAACACATCTCACCACGCTAAAGCAGTGGATGTGGCTCTTAATGAGACATGCCGCATTATCACAGGGTGTCTGCGCCCTACACCACTGGAGAAATTACACTGCTTAGCCGGTATTGCACCACCTGACATCCGCCGGGAAGTGGCAGCCAATAGTGAAAGGACCAAGGCAGAGACATCTCCAGCTCATCCCCTGTTTGGGTATCAGCCAGCACGTCAACGACTTAAATCTATATACATAACAATATAATGTTCGTTTGTAGTATTAACAGAACTCAAAAACCACAGGACGAACTGACACCAAATTTGGACACAAGACACCTAACAACTCAATGTATGTCCTTCACTCAAAAAAATTGATTTTGTCATTTGGGAGTTGTAGTTGCTGGGATTTATAGTTCACCTACAATCAAAGAGCATTCTGAACTCCACCAACGATGGAATTGAACCAAACTTGGCACACAGAACTCCCATGAACAACAGAAAATACTGGAAGGGTTTGGTGGGCACTGTCCTTTGGTTTTGGAGTTGTAGTTCACCTACATCCAGAGAGGATTTCCTCCTTTCCAGGGTCACCGGGGTGGCTTCTTATATTTTTATACATTTTTTCAGTAAAGGGGAATTGGGCAAAAGGGTCAGGAAAAGGTCAGGCACACAGGGAGAAATATAGAAATATAGAAATCATGATATAGAAAACATACCCACTTATCCCTCCCACCAGAGTCCCATAGTCCCCTGGAAGTTGTAGTTTGGAGAAGCACCAGCCCTCTTTGGCACAGAAGGTGAAAAGCCATGTGAAACAACAACTTCCAAAATTCCAAAGCATGGAGCCAGGGCACTCAACGTGGTATCAACTTGCATTCATTCTGCAGTGTGGATACATGCATGCATTGCTTGCTACTGGTTCTTGCATAACTGGGAAGGAGAATCTTGCCTACTGAAATGACTTGTCACAGCAGTGATCAACCATCACCAGACCTGGTTTAAGCTGCATGGGAACAGAGCCCTAAGGCTATTTAAAGCTTTCCATGTGGGAAACACCCAGAGGTGTTCAACTGTGCTGACTATAAAACAGAATACAATCAAAGCAACAGTTAAATAAACAATTACTTTTGTTTATTTATTGAACCATTGGTAAATAAACATTTAAAGAAACAATCGCATCAAAAACATTTATCTGAAATGGTTTTAAAGTGCTTTAGAGATAGTGGGTTAGACTAGGTGACCTTTGGGTGTTCCTAGTACCAACAACAAGAGCAGCAGCACTCTGTGTATTCTCAGGAGTACAACAGCAACAATAGCAATGATATAATGCATGCTCAGGACTACAACACATAGCACCCAACTCTCTTCCTTGCACTGCTCCTGGATTAGACTGGATAGCCATTGGAGAACACTGTTAACAAACAACAACAACAATTGCAATGATATAATGCCTGCTCAGGACTACAACACACAGTATCCAACTCTCTTCCTTGCACTGCTCCTGGATTAGTTGGATACCCCTTGGAGATTCCTGTGAATGATAATAACAAACATACTTTGTGCATGCTTAGGAGTGATTCTCTCTTGCTTGCCCTAAGGGTCAGACTAGGCGACCTTTGGGGATCCCTGCCCATTCCCCCTTACTGGAGAGGCAGGCAGAGGGGAGTTGGAGGGGGAGGCAACGTAGAGGCGTCCTTGCACTGCTCCTGGACTAGACTAGATGACCCTTGGAGATCCCTGTGAACAACAACAACAGCAATGATACACTGTGCACCTTCAAGACTGCAACACATAGCACCCAACCCTTTTCCTTGCACTGCTCCTAGATTAGACAGGATAGCTCTTGGAGATCTCTGTGAACAATAACAACAATAGCAATGATACCCTGTGCATTTTCAGGACTAGAATACACAGTACCCAACTCTCTGCCTTGCACTGGTCCTGGATTAGACTACATGTCAGGTTTTACAATGTATTGTAATGTATTATAGCTGAGTCATGCACTGCTAATGGGCTTCTATTGGAAATGCTGAGTCATGCATTAACTGTATAAAGGGAACTTCATTTGGGGAATGTGTTCTGGCCTAGTCCAGGTGATTGTGAATGATGTAATCCTGGGTCTGAGTTAAGTTAATGAGTTGGGAACCAATCAGAGATTGCTATGTGTAATTGTATAGAATTGTATATAAGGAAGTCATGTACAGTGTATATCTCTCCTTGTGCTGTGATGTTGTTCGTCAAAGGCTCTATGTAATTGATTAAAAGAACCTGTCTGCTAAGACAAGATATAACTGTGTGCTGTGGTAAGTTTGTAATGTCATCTAGACTGGGGGAAAGACAATAGTAAAACTGACAATGGCCAGGCATGTGCTCAAGTGTCTGTAAAAGGTTCCAGAGTGACTGCAGGTTGTGGGAGCAGTTGACTGAAAATACTGTGCAGGAAGAAGCTACTGGAAAGCGCTGAAGTTGTGCAACTGATCTGCTGCTGAATTGTGAAGTTAATCTCAACACTACATAAACCTCTGGGATATCCTGTTAACAACAACAATGATATAATGCATGCTCAGGACTACAACACATAGTACCAAACTCTCTTCCTTGCACTGCTCCTGGATTAGACTGGATAGCCCTTGGAGATCCCTATTAACATCAACAACATCAACAATGATATAATGCATGCTCAGGACTACAACACACAGTACTCAACTCTCTTCCTTGCACTGCTCCTGGATTAGACAGGATACCCCTTGGAGATCCCTGTGAATGATAATGACAATCATACTCTGTGCATGCTTAGGAGGGATACTCTCTTGCTTGCCCTGGGGATAGACTAGGCGACCTTTGGGGATCCCTGCCCATTCTCCCTTACTGGGAAGGCAACGTAGAGGCGTCCTTGCACTGCTCCTGGACTAGACTAGATGACACTTGGAGATCCCGGTGAACAACAACAACAATAGCAATGATACACTGTGCATCTTCAGGACTACAACACACAGTACCTAACTCTCTGCCTTGCACTGCTCCTGGATTAGACTACATAACCCTCTGGGATATCCTGTTAAAAATGACGACAACAATAGCAATGATATAATGCATGCTCAGGCCTACAACACAAAGTACCCAACACTCTGGGTTGTTGTAGGTTTTTTTCGGGCAATATGGCCATGGTCTAGAGGCATTCTCTCCTGACGTTTCGCAAGCATCCTCAGAGGTAGTGAGGTCTGTTGGAACTAGGAAAATGGGTTTATATATCTGTGGAATGACCAGGGTGGGACAAAGGACTCTTGTGTGCTGGAGCTAGGTGTGAATGTTTCAACTGATCACCTTCATTAGTATTTAATGGCTTGGAAGTTCCTGGGGGAATCTTTTGTTGAGAGGTGATTTGATGTGCCTGATTGTTTACTCTCTGCTGTTTTGCTGTTGTAATTTTAGAGTTTTTTTAATACTGGTAGCCAGATTTTATTCATTTTCATGGTTTCCTCCTTTCTGTTGAAATTGTCCACATGCTTGTGGATTTCAATGGCTTCTCTGTGTAGTCCGACATGGTGGTTGTGAGAGTGGTCCAGCATTTCTGTGTTCTCAAATAATCTGCTGTGTCCAGGCTGGTTCACCAGGTGCTCTGCTATGGCTGACTTCTCTGGTTGAAGTAGTCTGCAGTGCCTTTCATGTTCCTTGATGCGTGTTTGGGCAATGCTGCGTTTGGTGGTCCCTATGTAGACGTGTCCACAGCTGCATGGTATACGGTAGACTCCTGCAGAAGTGAGAGGATCCCTCTTGTCCTTTGCTGAACATAGCATTGGTTGGATTTTCTTGGTGGGTTTGTAGATAGTTTGTATGTTGTGTTTCCTCATCAGCTTCCCTCTGCGATCAGTGGTTCCCTTGATGTCTGGCAGGAACACTTTTCCTCTGGGTGGATCTTCATCTTGACTCTTGTGGCTTCTTCTCGGTTGTCTTGCAGCTCTTCCGATGTCTGAGGTGGAGTTTCCATTGGCCTGGAGAGCCCAGTTGAGGTTCAGTTCATCTTGGAGGAGGTGGGCTTCGCAGATCCTTTTTGCACGGTCTGCCAAGGCTTTAATGGTGCTTCTTTTTTGACTTGGGTGATGGTTGGAGTTTTTATGTAGATATCTATCTGTGTGTGTGGGTTTTCTGTAGACGGTGTGACCCAATTGTTGATCTGGTTTGCGGATGACGAGGACATCTAGAAAAGGCAGTCTTCCTTCATTTTCTTTTTCCATAGTGAACTGGATGTTAGGGTGGATGCTGTTAAGATGGTCCAGGAACCTGTTGAGTTCTTCTTCTCCATGGCTCCAAATGGTGAAGGTGCCATCCACATATCTGAACCATATGTTTGGGTGGATGCTGTTAATATGGTCCAGGAACCTGTTGAGTTCTTCTTCTCCATGGCTCCAAATGGTGAAGGTGTCATCCAGATATCTGAACCATATGTTTGGGTGGATGCTGTTCAGATGGTCCAGGAACCTGTTGAGTTCTTCTTCTCCATGGCTCCAAATGGTGAAGGTGTCATCCAGATATCTGAACCATATGTTTGGGTGGATGCTGTTCAGATGGTCCAGGAACCTGTTGAGTTCTTCTTCTCTGTGGCTCCAAATGGTGAAGGTGTCATCCACATCTCTGAACCATATCGTGGGCTTTTTGGTTGCTGTTTCCAGGGCTTGTTCTTCAAAGTGTTCCATGTAGAAATTAGCTATGACCGGGCTGAGAGGGCTCCCCAGAGCTACTCCATCTTTCTGTTCATAGAACTCATTGTCCCACTGAAAGTAGCTGGTGGTGAGGCAATGGTGAAACAGAGCCGTGATGTCTTCTGGGAACCTCTGGTTCCCTGTGAATGATAATGACAATCATACTCTGTGCATACTTAGCAGGGATATTCTCTTGCTTGCTCTGGGGGTCAGACTAGGCGACCTTTGCGGATCCCTGCCCGTTGTCCCTTGCTGGAGAGGCAGGCAGAGAGGAGTTGGAGGCGGGGGCAACGTAGAGGCGCCCTCCCCTTGGCCCTCCTCCTTCCCTCCCTCCTCTTCCTCCTTGGCCCGCCATCCCTGCCGGGTGCCAGGCGGAGGCAGCCTCTCCCCGCCGTCCCATCGCTGCCTCCCGGCGCCGCCTCCTTTTCTCCCGAGCAGCCAATGGAAGAGGCGTCCTAGCCAGCAACTCTCCTGCTTTCTCTGCTCTCTTTTTCCCCTCCTTTGGCTTACATCACTCGCCGGGCTTAGGCGTCGGAGAAGGAGGAGAGGAGGAGGAAGAGAACCGAGCCTGGGACGATGCGTTAAGGGCGCACGGTCACTGCGGCCGCCCCTCCGTTGCGCGCGGCCTGGCCGGGAAGATGAACTACCTGGTGAGGAAAGGGCGACGTGGGGGGAAAGAGGGGGCTCTTAGCTATCCATCGGTGGGTCATTTGTGGGGCTGGGTCGCCGGGCTGGCGAGGGAGAGCCTTCCCTTTTGGGTCCCCCCAGGACCTCTCCAAATGGAGGCCAGGGCGCACGGAATGCGCTTTGGGTAGGCAAGGAGGAAGGCTCTGCTTTCCAAGGAAGGAAAGGGTTTGGCCCCTTAGTCCTTCTCTTGGGGGGGGGGGGGGGCTTCAATCTCTTCTCTAGCCAACGTTTTAGGCTTCAATCTCTTCTCTACCCCCCCCCTCCCTAGTGTTGGCCCCATCTTTGAGAGAAAGGAAAGACAGATCCAAATTGGAAAGGTTTGACTTTGTCCTCAATGCAGTTTGTGACACTACTGTTAACTGCCACAGCTCAATGGTGAAGAGAATCCAGGGAGGTATAGTTTGGGAAGGTCTGGAGCCTTCTCTGTTGGAGTCTTGCCAAACTACAACTCCCAAGATTCCTTAGCATGGTTAAACTGATACTAAACTGCATTTATTCCCCAATGTAGATGCCTTGGAGAAAAAAGAGAAAGCCAAGGCTCTGGGCACTTCGACCTTGGAAGATGGGACTGTGTGTGTGTATTCTCTGTGTGTGTTTTTTGTGCATTTGTGTGCTTTCGGGATTTTGCGTCCTTCCTCAAGCCAAGGTCGGACTTCTTTGGCCCGGGATGGAAACCGGCGCCCATTTTTATGTATTTCCTTAGTGTGTCTGTTGGATTTATATCCGGCCTTTCTCCCAGAATGAGGTTCTGTTTCCCTTCATTCTTTTAACCAACCTTAATCCCTTCCTAATATATACATATTATTCTGAATTTTCAAAAAACACAGATGGGAAGCAAAGAGGGATAGAACAGCGGGTTGCTGTGAGTTCTCTGGGCTGTATGGTCATGTTCCAGAAGCATTCTCTCCTGACGTTTTGCCTGCATCTATCGTTGTGAAGTCTGTTGGAAACTAGGAAAATGGGGTTTATATACCTGTGGAATGATGTCCAAGGTGGGGGAAAGAACTCTTGTCTGTTTGAGGTAGGTTTTTTTTCCGTGTCAGGAGCGATTTGAGAAACTGCAAGTTGCTTCTGGTGTGAGAGAATTGGCCGTCTGCAAGGACATTGCCCAGGGGGCGTCCAGATGATTTGATGTTTTTATCATCCTTGTGGGAGGCTTCTCTCATGTCCCCGTATGAAGAGCTGGAGCTGGTAGAGGGAGCTCATCCGCCTCTCCCCGGATTTGAACCTGCGACCTGTCAGTCTTCAGTCCTGCCGGCACAGGGGTTTAACCCACTGCGCCACTGGGGGCTCAAATGGTTCAATTGGCTGTCTTGATTGGCATTTAATGGCCTAGCGGTTTCAAGGTTTGGCTTCTTACCGCTTTGGGGGATCCTTTGTTGGGAGGTGATTAGCTGGCCCTGATTGTTTCTTGTCCAGAATTCCCCTGTTTTTGAGGCCAACAATAACATTCAGAACCCAAAATCACTGGGTTGTTGTGAGTTTTCCGAACTGTATGGCCATGTTCCAGAAGCATTCTCTCCTGATGTTTGGCTTCGAACCGCTTTGGGGAATCCTTTGTTGGGAGGTGATTAGCTGGCCCTGATGGTTTCTTGTCTGGTATTCCCTTGTTTTTGAGTGCTAATCAAGGAGGCCAACAACAACATTCACAACCCAAAATCACTGGGTTGTTGTGTGTTTTCCGGGCTGTCTGGCCATTTTCCAGAAGCATTCTCTCCTGACGTTTCGCCTGCATATCTCGTAGGTTGTGAGTTTTTTTGGAATAATGTCCAAGGTGTGAGAAAGAACTCTTGTCTCTTTGAGGTAGCTGCGAATGTTTCCATTGGCCACCTTGATTGGCATTCAATGGCCTAGCAGTTTCAAGATTTGGCTTCTTACCACTTTGGGGAATCCTTTGTTGGGAGGTGATTAGCTGGCCCTGATGGTTTCTTGTCTGGAATTCCCCTGTTTTTTGAGTGTTGTTCTAGTGCCAACAACAACATTCACAACCCAAAATCACTGGTTGTTGTGTGTTTTCTGGGCTGTCTAGCCATGTTCCAGAAGCATTCTCTCCTGACGTTTCGCCTGCATCTCTCTCCTGACGTTTCGGCAGGCATCCTCGGAGGTTGTGAGGTTTTTTGGAATAATGTCCAAGGTGGGAGAAAGAACTCTTGTCTGTTTGAGGTAGTTGCGAATGTTTCCATTGGCCACTTTGATTGGCATTCAATGGCCTAGCAGTTTCAAGGTTTGGCTTCTTACCGCTTTGGGGAATCCTTTGTTGGGAGGTGATTTGCTGGCCCTGATTGTTTCTTGTCTGGAATTCCCCTGTTTTTGAGTGTTGTTCTAGTGCCAACAACATTCACAACCCAAAATCACTGGGTTGTTGTGTGTTTTCCGGGCTGTCTAGCCATGTTCCAGAAGCATTCTCTCCTGATGTTTCGCCTGCATATCTCAGAGGTTGTGAGTTTTTTTGGAATAATGTCCAAGGTGGGAGAAAGAACTCTTGTCTGTTTGAGGTAGATGCGAATGTTTCAATTGGCCACCTTGATTGGCATTCAATGGCCTAGCAGTTTCAAGGTTTGGCTTCTTACCGCTTTGGGGAATCCTTTGTTGGAAGGTGATTAGCTGGCCCTGATGGTTTCTTGTCTGGATTTCCCCTGTTTTTGAGTGTTGTTCTAGTGCCAGCAACAACATTCACAACCCCAAATCACTGGTTGTTGTGTGTTTTCTGGGCTGTCTAGCCATGTTCCAGAAGCATTCCCTCCTGACGTTTCGCCTGCATCTCTCGGAGGTTGTGAGGTTTTTTGGAATAATGTCCAAGGTGGGAGAAAGAACTCTTGTCTGTTTGAGGTACTTATGAATGTTTCAATTGGCCACCTTGATTGGCATTTAATGGCCTAGCAGTTTCAAGGTCTGGCTTCTTACCGCTTGGGGGGAATCCTTTGTTGGGAGGTGATTTGCTGGCCCTGATGGTTTCTTGTCTGGTATTCCCTTGTTTTTGAGTGCTAATCAAGGAGGCCAACAACAACATTCACAATCCAAAATCACTGGGTTGTTGTGAGTTTTCTGAACTGTATTCCAGCCATGAAAGCCTTCGACAATACATTGAACATTACATTTTTAATTATGCCAAAGGGTTACTTGCTTCCCAAGCCCTTTGGCCCTCCCTTCGACTCAAGGAGGAAACTCCAACCGAGTTGAGATTGAATCACAACAAACTAGGCCCCACTGTGTCGAAACCCTGAGGCCCCCAAGACATTGGGAAAGCTCCCTTCGCAAGGCAAAATCAGCCAAGGTGGAAAAAAGAACCAAGCCGGGAGAAAAAAAGAGGGGGGAAATGAGGGCGGACTGCTCTGGGAAAGCCCTCCCATTTCGCTCTGGAAAGGAAAGGGTCACTGGGAACACGCTTTGCCTTTTTGGAGGAACGAAAAGAATGATATGTCAAAGATATAACTATCTTAGTTTGGAATATCACCATACGAAAGGCTGTCGTGGCACCTTTGAGAAGAAGGGAGAGAAAGAAGTTGGGAGCAGGCACTATGATAGACTTCAGTCTGCGTGCCGAGCTGTGCCAAAGCCCCTCGAAGACCCCCTTTTCATAATGCGAACTGGAGGTTTTGATCCTCAGCAGGATCAAATTACCAGAAGCCTATGAAATCATGCTTTAGTGAAGGGAGATGGGATTATTTGGCCACCCAAAGGAAGGACAGTTGTCGCTCTTAATTCCTTTTGCTGGAGACTACGACGCAGAACAATGGCTTCAAACTACAAGAGAGGAGATTCCATCTGAACACGAGGAAGAACTTCCTGACTGTGAGAGCCGTTCAGCAGTGGAACTCTCTGCCCCGGAGTGTGGTGGAGGCTCCTTCTTTGGAAGCTTTTAAACAGAGGCTGGATGGCCATCTGTTGAGGGTGCTTTGAATGCAATATTCCTGCTTCTTGGCAGAATGGGGTTGGACTGGATGGCCCAGGAGGTCTCTTCCAACTCTAAGATTCTATGATTCTAGGGGGAATGTGTTCTATCCCTGTATTGTCGAAGGCTTTCGTGGCTGGAATCACTGGGTTGTTGTGAGTTTTCTGGGCTGTATGGCCATGCTCCAGAAGCATTCTCTCCTGACATTTCACCTGCATCTATGGCTGTGAGGTTTGTTGGAAACTGGGAAAATGGGAGTTATATAATAATAATCATCATCTATATAAATGAAAGCAAACAAAAGTCCTTTGTCTCACCCTGGTCATTCCAAGGATATATAAACCCATTTTTCCTACTTCCAACAGACCTCATTACCTCTGAGGATGCTTGCCATAGATGCAGGCGAAATGTCAGGAGAAAAATTGCCTCCAGAACATGGCCATATCCCAGAAAAACCTACAACAACCCAATGTAATGTTCGTTTGTGGGATTAACATAGCTCAAAAACCACTGGACGAATTGACACCAAATTTGGACAAAAGACACCTAACAACCCAATGTATGTCCTTCACTCACAAAATTGATTTTCTCATTTGGGAGTTGTAGTTGCTGGGATTTATAGTTCACCTACAATCAAAGAACATTCTGAACCCCACCAACGATGGTACACAGTTCTCCCATGACCAACAGAAAATATGGGAAGGGTTTGGTGGGCAGTGTCCTTTGGCTTTGGAGTTGTAGTTCACCTACATCCAGAGATCACTGTGGACGCAAGCAATAATGCATCTGGACCAAACTCTACATGAATACTCAATATGTCGAAATGGGAACACTAGGATTTATAGTTCACCGACAATCACAAAGCATTCTGAACCATACCAACGATAGAATTGGGCCAAACCCACACAGAACCCCCATGTGGGCCACAGCAATGCATGGCAGGGGACAGCTAGTACATAATATATGTTTGTACTTTTGTATCCGTAGGATTTGGCAATTATGTGCCATGGGGAGCAAGCAGCACCAAATACCATGTTTGGTTACTTGCTGTGTTGGTGTTGCCTCCTTAAGTTGTGCTATGCTTGCGGAAGGAGTTTTGTGTACAGGACATCATGTCCAGTCAATGGCAGCAGAACCAGAGTAGTGCATGCATGCAGAACTGTGGCACATGGCGATAATGTATGAAAGGACATAGAATGATGTGCAAATACGCTTTCTTCATTTGGCTACAAATGTTGCATGCTTTTGTGTAAGCATAACGTAATTCTGCCAGCAGATAATGCCTGATGTTATATTGTTTCAGCATATGTAGCATCGAATAATATTGTATTGTCGAAGGTTTTCATGGCCGTTGTAAGCTTTTTGGGCTGTATGGCCATGTTCCCGAAGCATTCTCTCCTGATATTTCGCCTGCATCTATGACAGGCATCTTCAGAGGTTTTGAGGTCTATTGTCGAAGGCTTTCATGGCTGGAATCACTGGGTTGTTGTAGGTTTTTCAGGCTGTATGGCCATGTTCGAGAATCATTCTCTCCTGACGTTTCGCCTGCATCTATGGCAAGCATCCTCAGAGGTTGTGAGCTCTGTTGTTGAAGGCTTTCATGGCTGGAATCACTGGGTTGTTTTAGGATTTTCAGGCTATATGGCCATGTTCTAGAAGCATTCTCTCCTGACGTTTCACTTGCATCTTTGGCAAGCATCCACAGAGGTTGTGAGGTCTGTTGTCGAAGGCTTTCATGGCTCGAATCACTGGGTTGTTGTAGGTTTTTTGGGCTATATGGCCATGTTCTAGAGGCATTCTCTCCTGACATTTTGCCTGCATCTATGGCAAGCATCGTCAGAGGTTGTGAGGTCTGTTGTCGAAGGCTTTCATGGCCGGAATCACTGGGTTGTTGTAGGTTTTTCGGGCTGTATGGCCATGTTCTAGAAGCATTCTCTCCTGACGTTTCACTTGCATCTTTGGCAAGCATCCACAGAGGTTGTGAGGTCTGTTGTCGAAGGCTTTCATGGCTCGAATCACTGGGTTGTTGTAGGTTTTTTGGGCTATATGGCCATGTTCTAGAGGCATTCTCTCCTGACATTTTGCCTGCATCTATGGCAAGCATCGTCAGAGGTTGTGAGGTCTGTTGTCGAAGGCTTTCATGGCCGGAATCACTGGGTTGTTGTAGGTTTTTCGGGCTGTATGGCCATGTTCTAGAAGCATTCTCTCCTGACGTTTTGCCTGCATCTATGGCAAGCATCCTCAGAGGTTGTGAGCTCTGGTGTTGAAGGCTTTCATGGCCGGAATCACTGGGTTGTTGTCGGTTTTTCGGGCTATATGGCCATGTTCTAGAAGCATTCTCTCCTGACATTTTGCCTGCATCTATGGCAAGCATCCTCAGAGGTTGTGAGGTCTGTTGTTGACGGCTTTCATGGCTGGAATCACTGGGTTGTTGTAGGTTTTTCGGACTGTATGGCCATGTTCTAGAAGCATTCTCTCCTGACGTTTCGCCTGCATCCATGGCAAGCATCTTCAGAGGTTGTGAGATCTGTTGTCGAAGGCTTTCATGGTTGGAATCATAGGGAAAGGATACCGAAGGGAATCCATCCACATAGGGTAAAACTACATCTCTCACCCAAGGCTGACCGGGAAGGAAAGGAAACCGAAGGGAATCCATCCGAATTTATTCCGAATTACGAAGTTTCCAACCGAACCTAACCATGCCTACTAGGTAGTTTTAGTCTTTTTCCCTGAACTCTGTTCCAAAAGAATTTCCATACAAAAAGGAAGTTTCCCAAGGAAAGCTCAATTAATCCCCAGCCTCATTGAGCCAGTTGCTGAATGGCACATCAACACTTGGGTCAATGTATTGCTGCAATATCTTGCATTGTGGTCGATGGTTGGATTTCGGCCAGGGGCTCTGCTGCAACCAATTAGCCCTGGAATGTGAACTATTCTGGGCTTCCTAATTGGTTGCGGATGTTGTGGGCTGGGAACCCCACCACTTACTTTTCAACATGCAGTGCAGGGATGGTACAACCCGACACATTTGCATCGAGGTGATGAGAAGGTGAATGCAGTTCGTGGATGATGCTTAGGTCAGTCTTTGAAGGTTAAGCTACGACTTTGGAGACCAGGGTTCAAATATTTTCCTTGATGATGAAAACCTACTTGATGACCTTGGGCAAGTCGCACTCTCTCAGCCTATTTATACCCTGCCAACATCTCCTAAAGCAACATTTCTCAACCTGGGGTCATGAGGGGGTGTCAGAGGGGTCACCAAAGACCGTCCGAAAACGCAGTATATTCTGTTGTTCATGGGGGTTCTGTTTGGGAAGTTTGGCCCAATTCTATTGGTGGGGTCCAGAATGCTCTTTGATTGTAGGTGAACTATAAATCCCAGCAACTACAACTCCCAAATGCCAAGGTCTATTTTCCCCAAACTCCACCAGTGTTAACATTTAGGTATATTGAGTATTCGTGCCAAGTTTGGTCCAGATCTATCATTGTTTGAGGGCACAGTGCTTTCTGGATGTAGGTAAACTATAACTCCCAAATCCACCAATGATGGAATTGAACCAAACTTGGCACACAGAACTCCCATGACCACCAGAAAATACTGGAAACCCACCAAACACTTCCAGTATTTTCTATTGGTTAAGTTTGGTCCAGATCCATCATTGTTTGAGTCCATAGTGTTCTCTGGATACAGGTGAACTACAATTCCAAAACTCAAGGTCAAGGCCCATCAAACCCTTCTAGTATTTTATGGGAGTTCTGTGTGCAAGATTGGTTCAATTCCATCGTTGATGGAGTTCAGAATGCTCTTTGATTGTAGGTGAACTATAAATCCCAACAACTACAACTCCCAAATGACAAAATCATAAATTTTTGAGTGATGGTCACTCTTTGCGTAGTGAGATGTTTTGTTGCCATATTTGGTGTAGAGTTTGGTTCAGATCCATCATTGTTTGCGTCCACAGTGATCTCTGGATGTAGGTGAACTACAACTCCCAAACTCAAGGTCAATGCCCAGCAAACCCTTTCAGTATTTTCTGGTGGTCATGGGAGTTCTGTGTGCCAAGTTTGGTTCAATTCCATCGTTGGTGGAGTTCAGAATGCTCTTTGATTGTAGGTGAACTATAAATCCCAGCTACTACAACTCCCAAGTGACAAAATCATAATTTTTTAAGTGATGGTCACTCCTTGTGTTGTGAGACGTTTTGTTGCCAAATTTGGTGTGATTTCGTTCATTGGTTCTTTTGTTTTTAAGTTACTCATTATGCACAGAGCATTTATATGTATATATAGATTATTATTATTATTCATATAGCCAAGTCCAGATCTGAATTTAGTGACCGACAACTTAGTCCAAAGCCTGCCATTGTCAGAGTTCAAGCATTGTGAATCCTGCCAAACCGACTGTCAAAAGGCCTGGTCCCAAAACCATGTTTTAAGCTTCTTTTTTTGAGTTTTCATAGCCGGAGTCACTGGGTTTTTGTAGGTTTTTTTCAAGCTATATGGCCATGGTCTAGAGGCATTCTCTCCTGACGTTTCGCCCGCATCTATGGAAAGCATCCTCAGAGTTAGTGAGATCTGTTGGAACTAGGAAAAAGAGTTTATATATCTGTGGAATGACCAGGGTGGGACAAAGGACTCTTGTCTGCTGGAGCTAGGTGTGAATGTTTCAACTGACCACCTTGATTAGTAATGTAATGTTCGTTTGTGGGATTAGCAGAACTCAAAAACCACTGGACGAATTGACACCAAATTTGGACACAAGACACCTAAAAACCCAATGTACAGAGCATTTTGAGTACCTTTGATTGTAGGTGAACTATAAATTCCAGCAACTGCAACTCCCAAATGACAAAATCATAATTTTTGAGTGATGGTCACTCCTTGTGTTGTGAGACGTTTTGTTGCCAAATTTGGTGTGATATCATTCATTGATCCTTTTGTTTTTAAGGTACTCATTAGGCACAGAGCATTATATATAGATTGTTGTTGTTGTTGTTGTTGTTACTACTACTACTACTACTATATGTATATCCCATGTTATCTCTCCTGAAGGGGATTCAAGCATAAAAGCATTAGTATACCATTTAAAGTATACAATTAATATTGAAGGTACACAACAATACAGTGTTCTCAAAGGGATAATTGGTTCACATTTGAAATCCCTCCCATTGCCCTTAATCCATTTGATCTGGATCTAAATCTGAGTAGAGGGAATATATTTTTTAATACGGCAGGGATTTTAATATAAGCAGGAAGTGCCTTCAAAGTGAGAGTTGGGTTTGTGCAAGGGCGCCTTGGGACTTCTCTCGCTTTGGCTGTGATGGAAAGAGTCCTCTGTTTCCCTTTCTTTTGGGGCATTGTCTCCCTCTCCTGTTCCTCTCTCCGGATCTCCAGGCCAAGAAATGCATCCAACAGAGTGACCTCCAGTCAAGGAAAGGTGCTTCTGCACGCAATCTATTTGCTGCAGCGTTGAACAGGGAAAACCAGCTGATTCCCAACCCATCTAACACAGAGACATGTGCCTTTCATCTCAAGAACAGACAAGCATCCCGAGCTCTGAGGATGACCTGGGAAGGAATCCCACTGGAGCATTGCAGCGCACCCAGATACCTGGGAGTCACTCTGGACCGTGCTCTGACCTACAAGAAGCACTGCCTGAACATCAAGCAAAAAGTGAGCGCTAGAAACAACATCATACGAAAGCTGACTGGCACAACCTGGGGATCACAACCAGACACAGTGAAGACATCTGCCCTTGCGCTATGTTACGCTGCTGCTGAGTATGCATGCCCAGAGTGGAAAACATCTCACAATGCTAAAACAGTTGATGTGGCTCTTAATGAGACATGCCACATTATCACGGGGTGCCTGCGCCGCACACCACTGGAGAAATTACACTACTTAGCCGGTATTGCACCCCATGACCAACAGAAAATACTTAAGGCCATCCAATCCAACTCCTTTCATCAGGGCAAGAAAACGTAATCAAAGGCCTCTTGACAAAGAGCCATCCAGCCATAGATATAGATAGATAGATAGATAGATAGATAGATAGATAGATATGAGTGGGCGCTAGAAACAATATCATACGAAAGCTGACTGGCACAACCTGGGGATCACAACCAGACACAGTGAAGACATCTGCCCTTGCACTATGTTACGCTGCTGCTGAGTATGCATGCCCAGAGTGGAAAACATCTCACAATGCTAAAACAGTGGATGTGGCTCTTAATGAGACATGCCGCATTATCACGGGGTGCCTGCGCCGCACACCACTGGAGAAATTACACTACTTAGCCGGTATTGCACCCCATGACCAACAGAAAATACTTAAGGCCATCCAATCCAACTCCTTTCATCAGGGCAAGAAAACGTAATCAAAGGCCTCTTGACAAAGAGCCATCCAGCCATAGATATAGATAGATAGATAGATAGATAGATAGATAGATAGATAGATAGATAGATATGAGTGGGCGCTAGAAACAATATCATACGAAAGCTGACTGGCACAACCTGGGGATCACAACCAGACACAGTGAAGACATCTGCCCTTGCGCTATGTTACGCTGCTGCTGAGTACGCATGCCCAGTGTGGAACACACCTCACCACGCTAAACAGTAGATGTGGCTCTCAATGAGACATGCTGCATTATCTGTGCCCTACACCACTGGACTGTTTAGCCGGTATTGCACCACCTGACATCCGCCGGGAAGTAGCAGCCAATAGTGAAAGGACCAAGGCAGAGACATCTCCAGCTCATCCCTTGTTTGGGTATCAGCCAGCACGCCAACGACTTAAATCTAGACATAGTTTTCTAAGATCTACAGAGACACTCACCGGAACACCTCAGCAAGCGAGAGTCCAAAAGTGGCAGGCTCAAGCCCAGAATACCAAATGAGAGACTCCCCCTGGGCACACAGAAGACTGGGCGACTTGGAAGGCGCTGAACAGACTGCACTCTGGCACCACGAGATGCAGAGCCAACCTCAAGAAATGGGGCTCCAAAGTTGAATCCATGACATGCGAGTGTGGAGAAGAGCAAACCACTGACCACCTGCTGCAATGCACCCTGAGCCCTTCCACATGCACAATGGAGGATCTTCTTGCGGCAACACCAGAGGCACTCCAAGTGGCCAGATACTGGTCAAAGGACATTTAATCAACTACCAAACTCACAATTTTCGTATTGTGTCTGGTTTTTTTGCTTTGTTCTGTTAGAAATGTAATATAATCGACTGGTTGCACTGACACGATAAATAAAGCGTTGAACACACGGAGCAAGAACGTAATCCCATCGGAGGGGGATTAAAAAAAGAAAACCAGGTTACGAATGAAACATTGCAAATAATGGGGCACGGTTGTGCCGAGTAAACATGCTCGGAATGTCACCATCCGTATCTTTTGGGATATGTATTTGCTTGCACGAGATAAGCCCTTACCATGTACCATAACCGGAGGCAAGGCTGCACTGGACCAACCCAGGAGGTGTTTTGCTGCAGATGAGAAATCTCCTGGTCATTTCATAGAATCATAGAATCATAGAATCAAAGAGTTGGAAGAGACCTCCTGGGCCATCCAGTCCAACCCCATTCTGCCAAGAAGCAGGAATATTGCATTCAAATCACCCCTGACAGATGGCCATCCAGCCTCTGCTTAAAAGCTTCCAAAGAAGGAGTCTCCACCACACTCCGGGGCAGAGAGTTCCACTGCTGAACGGCTCTCACAGTCAGGAAATTCTTCCTAATGTTCAGATGGAATCTCCTCTCTTGTAGTTTGAAGCCATTGTCCCATTGCGTCCTAGTCTCCAAGGAAGCAGAAAACAAGCTTGCTCCCTCCTCCTCCCTGTGGCTTCCTCTCACATATTTATCCATGGCTATCATATCCCCTCTCAGCCTTCTCTTCTTCAGACTAAACATGCCCAGCTCCTTAAGCCGCTCCTCATAGGGCTTGTTCTCCAGACCCTTTTAGTCGCCCTCCTCTGGACACATTCCAGCTTGTCAATATCTCTCTTGAATTGTGGTGCCCAGAATTGGACACAATATTCCAGATGTGGTCTAACCAAAGCAGAATAGAGGGGTAGCATGACTTCCTTAGATCTAGACACTATGCTCCTATTGATGCAGGCCAAAATACCATTGGCTTTTTTTGCCGCCACATCACATTGTTTTCCATCTCTTTGCTCCTCTTGGTTACGGTGTCTTCTTCTCCTCCTCCTCCTTCGGCTACCTGGCTTGACTTGCTTCTCTGAGTCATTCTGCAGGCAGTGTTTTGTTGGCGCATGTTTCAGGGATCCGAAGTTGGTGGAGATGCAGCATAGATGACAACATTCACAACCCAAAATCACTGGGTTGTTGTGAGTTTTCAGGACTGTATGGCCACGTTCCAGAAGCATTCTCTCCTGACGTTTTGCCTGCATCTATGGCAGGCATCCTCAGAGGTTGTGAGGTTTGTTGGAAAATTGTGTTTATATATCTGTGGGATGTCCAGGGTGGGAGGACGGATGCTTGTCTCTTTGAGGCAAGTGTGAATGTTGCTGTTGGCCACCTTGATTAGCATTAGAACAACACTCAAAAACAGCGGAATTCCATACAAGAAATCATCAAGACCAGCTAATCACCTCCCAGACTGTGTACTAGCGGTGGGTACGTAGATGACTATGGAGCCCTCTTCTTGATCTGCATGTTCTCCTGCAGTGAGGGCATTGGTTTCCAGGTGGAAGGCGGTCCCGGTCGGGGTTGGCTTGACATACACATTTCTCTCTTTTGCTCTCCATTCGTGCCTCTTCAAATTCTGCAGCACTGCTGGTCACAGCTGACCTCCAGCTGGAGCACTCAAAGGCCAGGGTTTCACAGTACTCGGTGTCTATGCCAGAGTTTTTAAGGTTGGCTTTCAGCCCATCTTTCAATCTCTTTTCCTGCCCACCAACATTCCATTTTCCGTTCTTGAGTTCGGAGTAGAGCAACTGTTTTGGGAGACAGTGGTCAGGCATCCGGACAACGTGGCCACTCCAGCAGAGTTGATGGCGGAGGACCATCGCTTCAATGCTGGTGGTCTTTGCCTTTTCCAGCATGCTGACATTTGTCCACTTGTCTTCCCAAGAGATTTGCAGGGTTTTCCAGAGACGGTGCTGATGGAATCCTTCCAGGAGTTGCATGTGACGTCTGTAGACAGTCCACGTCTCACATGCATATAGCAGGGTTGGGAGGACAATAGCTCTATAAACAAGCACCTTGGTATCCCTATGGATGTCCCTGTCCTCAAGCACTCTCTGCTTCATTCGGGAAAAAGCTGCACTCGCAGAGCTCAGGCAGTGTTGTATTTCGGTGTCAATGTTGACTTTGGTGGAAAGGTGGCTGCCAAGGGAGCAGAAATGGTCCACATTTTCTAACGTTACACCATTACGATGTATTTCTGGCATTGGAAAGGGATTGGCCACTGACTGCGGGAAGAGCACTTTGGTTTTCTCGATGTTCAATGAGAGGATGAGCTTCTCGCATGCGTCTGCAAAGGTGTTTAGAGTGGCTTGGAGGTCTTCTTCTCAAGCTCAGGCTTTCTGTCGTCGCGCAGGAATTAAAATACTCCGTGATTTCGTAGGTCTGTTGTCAAGATATGTATGCAGTGAGCTTTCCGAACAGGAAGAGCTTATGCTTGGCATTTCCACCTTCTGTTGTAATCCTCCTAGTTTCTCTTTGCCAAGTGGAAAAGGCAGATCTCTTGTCATAAAAGCAAACAATTTTTTTTCCTCTCCAGAGTGGTTGGACTACAACGCCAGTGAGTCTCAACTGGCATAGCGATGCTGGGAGGTGCAATCCGAAAAGAAATGCTAGAGAACACATTTTTTTCCAAGCTCAACCATGAGAGGAGAGGAGAGGAGACACGTTGGGGTCTCCTTTCACAATGAAAGAAATGTTACCACGTAGTCCTGGCATCTGCATTTCCACACTGCCATATAATCCAGATGATCGAAGCAGATAATCCACGTTATCTGCTTTGAACTAGATTATATGAGTCTACATTGCCATGTAATCCAGATGATCCACGTTATCTGCTTTGAACTGGATGGTATGAGTCTACATTGCCATATATTCCAGATGACCGAAGTGGATAATCCATGTTATCTGCTTTGAACTGGATTATATGAGTCTTCATTGCCACATAATCCAGATGATCAAAGCAGATAATCCACATTATCTGCTTTGAACTGGATTATACGAGTCTACATTGCCATATGATCCAGATGATCAAAGTGGATAATCCACGTTATCTGCTTTGAACTGGATTATATGAATCTACATTGCCATAAAATCCAGATGATCCACGTTATATGCTTTGGACATGGATTATAAGAGTCTACATTGCCATATAACCCAAATGGCCGAAGTCTACATTGCCATATAATCCAGATGATTGGATTATATGAGTCTACGTTGCCATATAATTCAGATGATCAAAGCAGATAACCCACATTATCTGTTTTGAACTGGACTATTTGAGTCTACATTGCCATATAATCCAGATGATCAAAGTGGATAATCCACGTTATCTGCTTTGAACTGGATTGTATGAGTCTACATTGCCATATAATCCAGATGATCAAAGCAGATAATCCACGTTATCTGCTTTGAACTAGATTATATGAGTCTACATTGCCATGTAATCCAGATGATCCACGTTAATCTGCTTTGAACTGGATTGTATGAGTCTACACTGCCATATATTCCAAATGACCGAAGTGGATAATCCATGTTATCTGCTTTGAACTGGATTATACGAGTATACATTGCCACATAATCCAGATGATCAAAGCGGATAATCCACATTATCTGCTTTGAACTGGATTATACGAGTCTACATTGCCATATAATCCAGATGATCAAAGTGGATAATCCACGTTATCTGCTTTGAACTGGATTATATGAGTCTACATTGCCATAAAATCCAGATGATCCACGTTATATGCTTTGGGCTGGATTATACAAGTCTACATTGCCATATAACCCAAATGGCCGAAGTGGGTAATCCACATTATCTGCTTTGAACTGGATTATATAAGTCTACATTGCCATATAATCCAGATGATTGGATTATATGAGTCTACGTTGCCATATAATTCAGATGATCAAAGCAGATAACCCACATTATCTGCTTTGAACTGGATTATATGAGTCTACCTTGCCATATAATCCAGATGATCCACATTATCTGTTTTGAACTGGACTATTTGAGTCTACATTGCCAGATAATCCAGATGATTAAAGTGGATAATCCACATTATCTGCTTAGAACTGGATTATACGAGTCTACATTGCCATATAATCCAGATGATCCATGTTATCTGCTTTGAATTGGATTAAATGAGCCTACTTTGCCATATAATCCAGATGATCAAATCGGATAATCCATGTTATCTGCTTTGAACTGGATTATACAAGTCTACATTGCCATATAATCCAGATGATCAAAGCGGATAATCCACATTATCTGCTTTGAACTGGATCATACGAGTCTACATTGCCATATAATCCAGATTATCAAAGTGGATAATCCACGTTATCTGCTTTGAACTGGATTATACGAGTCTACATTGCCATATAATCCAGTTCAATGCAGATAATTTGGATTCTATATGAGCAGTGTAGATGGGGCCGGAGAGGCATTTGGCTCCAGAGCCTGTGCAAACTACAAATCCCAAGATTCCAAAGAGTGATAGTGACAGCTGTTTTGGATGCGTACACTTCAATGCCACTTTGGCCCCTTCCACACAGCTTCCTTACCTCCAGGGCATTGAGTGCCTTGATCCAAAATGCCGGTATTATTTTGTGTGCCGGTGAGAGAGAACTCCAAACAAGCCGGTCTAATTGGCAGTGCCGGGAAAAGGGCTCCCTTTGAATCCTGGCCTGCAATTTTTCAGTTGCAATTTTCGGAGAGTAAATAACAGGCTCTGATCTTGATTCATTCAACAGCCCTCCCTGCACACATCTCCAAAGTAAGACTGCTTATGGTTGGCATATGGTTATAGGTTTGTATTAGGCCTGGGTAACAACGCAAAAATTTGTTTCTAAAATCGATTTGTATTTGGGGGTTTTTTTTTGTTTCGATATTTAAAATAATTACAAAATTTTCCCTTAAAAAAGTTCGGTATTTACGAAATTTCGTTAATATTTACAAAACATTTTGTAAAGATGGCGCCCTTTTTTTCCCAATATTTTTTCAATATTTTTTTAATTTAATTATTAATTTAGTAGAATAGGGAGGAGAAATTATTATTAAGGAGGGAAGGCAGGCACTCAAGCGCTGCCGCCGAGTCGGGCCCGGCTCCTCCGAAGCTAAGGTTTCAGTGCGGAATTGGGAGAAGGGGGTCCCCAAAGGCCATCTAGTCCAGCCCTCTGCTAAGGTTTGAATGCGGAATTGGAGGAAGGGGCTCCCCAAAGGCCATCTAGTCCAGCCCCCTCTTAAGGTTTCAATGTGGAATTGGGAGAAGGGCTCCCCAAAGGCCATCTAGCCCAGCCCTCCGCTAAGGTTTCAGTGCGGAATTGGGAGAACGAAGCACACCCACCGCAAAGGTGAGGAAGGAGGGACGGGCCGCCTTCCCGCTGAGGGTCGCTCGCCCTCTCGCTCGCTTGCTCAGCCGGCGCCTTCCCCGCCCTCTCCTCCTCCTCCTCCTCCTCCTCCTCCTCCTCTTTCAGGCTCTGACTGGCTAAGGAGAGGAGAGAGAGGAGAGCTCCCAGCAAGCATCTAGCCATCTTACGTATTTCCGAAATGGACGGAAATACAAAAATATTTGGCGCATGCCGTTTCGATATTTAAAAACACTTCCGGGTTTAAAAATAAGTTTTGTAATCGTTTTGTAATTGCTAAAATTAACGAATATTTAACGAAATACAAAATTAACGAACGAAACCGCCCAGGCCTAGTTTGTATATTTAGAGCAGCGTTTCTCGACCTCCGGGGTCCCGACAAACAGGGTCGCCAAATGGGTTGCCAAAGACCATCAGAAAACATATATTTCTGATGGTCTTCGGAACCCCTTTGGCAGAAAAAGTTCAAGATCTCTCTGCCCGTCATTCTCTTCCTTTTTGGAAACAGACGGCGGTATAAATAAAGTTTTGTTATTATTGTTGTTGTTGTTGTTGTTGTTGTTGTTGTTATTAGCTCCGAGTCCCTTGGGGAGATGGTGGCAGGGTATAAATAAAGTATTATTATTATTATTGTTATTGTTATTATTATTATTATTAAGGGGTCGCAGCATTAGGAAGGTTGAGAAACACTGCTTTAGAGCAGTGTTTCTCAACCTGGGGGTCGGGACCCCAGGGGGGGCACAAGGGGGTGTCAGAGGAGTCACCAAAGACCATCAGAAAACAGTATTTTCTGTTGGTCATGGGAAGTCTGTGTGAGAGGACTAATTCTATCGTTGGTGGGGTCCAGAATGCACTTTGATTGTAGGTGAACTATAAATCCCAACAACTACAACTCCAAAATGTCAAGGTCTATTTTCCCCAAACTCCACTAATGTTTACATTTGGGCATATTGAATATTCATGCCAAGTTAGGTCCAGATCCATCATTGTTTGAGTTTCTGGAGGTAGGTGAACTACAACTCCCAAAGTCAAGGTCAGTGCCCACCAAATCCTTCCAGTATTTTCCGTTGGTCATAGGAGTTCTGTGTGCCAAGTTTGGTTCAAATTCATCATTGGCGGAGTTCAAAATGCACTTCGATTGTAGATTAACTACAAATCCCTGCAACTACAACTCCTAAATGGCAAAATCAATCCCCCCCAACCCCGCCAGTAGTCAAATTTGGGTGTATTGGGTATTTGTGCCAAGTTTAGTCCAGGGAATGAAAATAACATCCTGCAGATCAGATATTTACATGATGATTTATAACAATAGCACAATGACAGTTGTGAAGTAGCAACAAAATAATGTTACGGTTGCGGGTCAGCACAACATGAGGAACTGGATTTGTCTATATGTGAGTTATATTAATTGTATTGTTTATTTGCTTATTGCTTGCTGTTTTTATTGATGTGTTGGGCTTGGCCTCATGCAAGCCGCTCCGAGTCCCTTGGGGAGATGGTGGCGGGGTATAAATAAAGTATTATTATTACTATTATTATTATTATTATTATTATTAGCTCCGAGTCCCTTGGGGAGATGGTGGCGGGGTATAAATAAAGTATTATTATTACTATTATTATTATTATTATTATTATTAGCTCCGAGTCCCTTGGGGAGATGGTGGCGGGGTATAAATAAAGTCTTATTATTATTATTATTAGCTCTGAGTCCCTTGGGGAGATGGTGGCGGGGTATAAATAAAGTATTATTATTATTATTATTAGCTCTGAGTCCCTTGGGGAGATGGTGGCAGGGTATAAATAAAGTCTTATTATTATTATTATTAGCTCTGAGTCCCTTGGGGAGATGGTGGCGGGGTATAAATAAAGTATTATTATTATTATTATTAGCTCCGAGTCCCTTGGGGAGATGGTGGCAGGGTATAAATAAAGTCTTATTATTATTATTATTAGCCCCGAGTCCCTTGGGGAGATGGTGGCGGGGTATAAATAAAGTATTATTATTATTATTATTAGCTCTGAGTCCCTTGGGGAGATGGTGGCAGGGTATAAATAAAGTATTATTATTATTATTATTAGCTCCGAGTCCCTTGGGGAGATGGTGGCGGGGTATAAATAAAGTATTATTATTATTATTATTAGCTCTGAGTCCCTTGGGGAGATGGTGGCAGGGTATAAATAAAGTATTATTATTATTATTATTAGCTCCGAGTCCCTTGGGGAGATGGTGGCGGGGTATAAATAAAGTATTATTATTATTATTATTAGCTCTGAGTCCCTTGGGGAGATGGTGGCGGGGTATAAATAAAGTATTATTATTATTATTATTAGCTCTGAGTCCCTTGGGGAGATGGTGGCGGGGTATAAATAAAGTATTATTATTATTATTATTAGCTCCGAGTCCCTTGGGGAGATGGTGGCGGGGTATAAATAAAGTATTATTATTATTATTATTAGCTCTGAGTCCCTTGGGGAGATGGTGGCGGGGTATAAATAAAGTATTATTATTATTATTATTAGCTCTGAGTCCCTTGGGGAGATGGTGGCAGGGTATAAATAAAGTATTATTATTATTATTATTAGCTCTGAGTCCCTTGGGGAGATGGTGGCAGGGTATAAATAAAGTATTATTATTATTATTATTAGCTCTGAGTCCCTTGGGGAGATGGTGGCAGGGTATAAATAAAGTATTATTATTATTATTATTAGCTCTGAGTCCCTTGGGGAGATGGTGGCGGGGTATAAATAAAGTCTTATTATTATTATTATTAGCTCTGAGTCCCTTGGGGAGATGGTGGCAGGGTATAAATAAAGTATTATTATTATTATTATTAGCTCTGAGTCCCTTGGGGAGATGGTGGCGGGGTATAAATAAAGTATTATTATTATTATTATTAGCTCTGAGTCCCTTGGGGAGATGGTGGCAGGGTATAAATAAAGTATTATTATTATTATTATTAGCTCTGAGTCCCTTGGGGAGATGGTGGCGGGGTATAAATAAAGTCTTATTATTATTATTATTAGCCCCGAGTCCCTTGGGGAGATGGTGGCAGGGTATAAATAAAGTATTATTATTATTATTATTAGCTCTGAGTCCCTTGGGGAGATGGTGGCAGGGTATAAATAAAGTATTATTATTATTATTATTAGCTCTGAGTCCCTTGGGGAGATGGTGGCAGGGTATAAATAAAGTATTATTATTATTATTATTAGCTCTGAGTCCCTTGGGGAGATGGTGGCAGGGTATAAATAAAGTCTTATTATTATTATTATTAGCCCCGAGTCCCTTGGGGAGATGGTGGCGGGGTATAAATAAAGTATTATTATTATTATTATTAGCTCTGAGTCCCTTGGGGAGATGGTGGCAGGGTATAAATAAAGTATTATTATTATTATTATTAGCTCTGAGTCCCTTGGGGAGATGGTGGCGGGGTATAAATAAAGTATTATTATTATTATTATTAGCTCTGAGTCCCTTGGGGAGATGGTGGCGGGGTATAAATAAAGTATTATTATTATTATTATTAGCTCTGAGTCCCTTGGGGAGATGGTGGCGGGGTATAAATAAAGTATTATTATTATTATTATTAGCTCTGAGTCCCTTGGGGAGATGGTGGCAGGGTATAAATAAAGTATTATTATTATTATTATTAGCTCTGAGTCCCTTGGGGAGATGGTGGCGGGGTATAAATAAAGTATTATTATTATTATTATTAGCTCTGAGTCCCTTGGGGAGATGGTGGCGGGGTATAAATAAAGTATTATTATTATTATTATTAGCTCTGAGTCCCTTGGGGAGATGGTGGCAGGGTATAAATAAAGTATTATTATTATTATTATTAGCTCCGAGTCCCTTGGGGAGATGGTGGCAGGGTATAAATAAAGTCTTATTATTATTATTATTAGCCCCGAGTCCCTTGGGGAGATGGTGGCGGGGTATAAATAAAGTATTATTATTATTATTATTAGCTCTGAGTCCCTTGGGGAGATGGTGGCGGGGTATAAATAAAGTATTATTATTATTATTATTAGCTCTGAGTCCCTTGGGGAGATGGTGGCAGGGTATAAATAAAGTATTATTATTATTATTATTAGCTCTGAGTCCCTTGGGGAGATGGTGGCAGGGTATAAATAAAGTATTATTATTATTATTATTATTAGCTCTGAGTCCCTTGGGGAGATGGTGGCAGGGTATAAATAAAGTATTATTATTATTATTATTAGCTCCGAGTCCCTTGGGGAGATGGTGGCGGGGTATAAATAAAGTATTATTATTATTATTATTATTAGCTCCGAGTCCCTTGGGGAGATGGTGGCAGGGTATAAATAAAGTATTATTATTATTATTATTATTAGCTCCGAGTCCCTTGGGGAGATGGTGGCGGGGTATAAATAAAGTATTATTATTATTATTATTAGCTCTGAGTCCCTTGGGGAGATGGTGGCAGGGTATAAATAAAGTATTATTATTATTATTATTATTAGCTCCGAGTCCCTTGGGGAGATGGTGGCGGGGTATAAATAAAGTATTATTATTATTATTATTAGCTCTGAGTCCCTTGGGGAGATGGTGGCGGGGTATAAATAAAATATTATTATTATTATTATTATTATTATTAGCCCCGAGTCCCTTGAGGAGATGGTGACAGGGTATAAATAAAGTTATTATTATTATTATTATTATTATTATTATTAGCTCCAAGTCCCTTGGGGAGATGGTGGCGGGATATAAATAAAGATTATTATTATTATTATTATTATTATTATTAGCCCCGAGTCCCTTGGGGAGATGGTGGCGGGGTATAAATAAAATATTATTATTATCATTATTATTATTAGCCCCGAGTCCCTTGAGGAGATGGTGGCGGGGTATAAATAAAATATTATTATTATCATTATTATTATTAGCCCCGAGTCCCTTGAGGAGATGGTGACAGGGTATAAATAAAGTTATTATTATTATTATTATTAGCTCCAAATTCCTTGGGGAGATGATGGCGAGGTATAAATAAAGTATTATTATTATTATTATTATTATTATTAGTTCCGAGTCCCTTGGGGGGGGGGGGAAGAGAGAGAGAGAGACGATGGAGGAGGTCTCCTGCGTGCGTGCAGCCTCCCCAGCCCTGTGCGCATGCTCCGTGTTGTTTTGAATTTGTGAGTTTGTTTTGGTGTTTATTGGAATTGTGATGATTGTTGGTCATACCTTGGGTATGAGGCATTAGAAGGCCAAATTTGGTGAGATTTGGTCCAGTAGTTTTTCCGTTTTTGAACCCCTAAGGACGACGTTTACCTTTTTATATATATAGATTATTATTATTATTATTATTATTATTATTATTATTATTACTAAGGGGTCGCGGCATTAGGAAGGTTGAGAAACACTGCTTTAGAGGCCTCTGCAAAAGGGTATTTACTCTGACGTCAAATTTGGGAAACATACTGAGAACTGCGGTTGTGTTAGCTTGGTTGCATATGAATGGGTAATGCGGAGCCAGCTGGTTGGGTGGCATTTGCTCTCCGATTTGTGCGATTTGTCCGTTTGAAAGGCACTGCTTTCGTCAGGCTTTTATGGAGACGGTGCTGGGAGGGACTCTGGATCAGCGGGGTGGTGTTTACATTCTCTCTTGTGCCAGTTGACGGTTACGGCAAACCCACCGCTGGCGAATGGCTCCTCGGAGTGGTTGGCGTCGCACGGCTTTAAGGGATTGGGGGAGAAGGATGGATCCCTGCCAGGGGAATTCGCAGCAGCCCCATTGCTGGCTGACAAGACAAGCGTTATGCTTGGACAGAAGGGAAAAACATGGGCGTCCTACCATTCAGGCAGCAAGGAGGAGGAGGGAGAAAAAAAGAGAAGGGATTCCTTTAAAGACGTCAGCGTTTGGGACGCAGTGCAGCCCAGCTGGTACCGCTCCATGAACAATCCTTTCTGAGCTTACCCCATTCTGCAGAATCCTCTGTGACTCAGTCGCTCAATCGTAGACAAGTCAAAGCACTATGGTTCCTCTTTCACTCTCACAGCAACATCCCAGAGAGTCCTGGCGTTTGCATTTCCACACTGCCGTATAATCCAGATTCTCAAAGCGGATAATCCACGTTAGCTGCTTTGAACTGGATTATAGGAGTCTACATTGCTATATAATCCAAATTATCTGCTTTGAAATGGATTATATGAGTCTACATTGCCATATAATCCAGATGACTAACGCGGATAATCCACGTTATCTGCTTTGAACTGGATTATATGAGTCTACATTGCAATATAATCCAGATTATCTGCTTTGAACTGGATTATACGAGTCTGCATTGCCATATAATCCAGATGATCAAAGCGGATCATCCACGTCATCTGCTTTGAACTGGATTATACAAATCCACTTTGCCATATAATTTAAGTTATCAAAGCGGATCATCCACATAATCTGCTTTGAACTGGATTATACGAATCCACATTGCCATATAATCCAGATGATCAAAGCGGATAATTCACGTTATCTGCTTCGAACTGGATTATACGAGTCTGCATTGCCATATAATCCAGATCATCAACGCAGATAATCCACGTTAACTGCTTTGAACTGGATTATATGAGTCTACATTGCCATATAATCCAAATTATCTGCTTTGAACTGGATTATATGAATCCACATTGCAATGTAATCCAGATAATCAAAGCGGATAATCCACATTATCTGCTTTGAACTGGATTATACGAGTCTACATTGCCATATAATCCACATGATCCAAGCGGATAATCCACGTTATCTGCTTTGAACTGGATTATACAAGTCTACATTGCCATATAATCCAGGTTATCAAAGCAGATAATCCACGTTATATGCTTTGAACTGGATTATACGAGTCTGCATTGCCATATAATCCAGATTACCTGCTTTGAACTATATTATACAAATCCACATTGCCGTATAATCCAGATGATCAAAGCGGATAATCCACATTATCTGCTTTGAACTGGATTATACGAGCCTACATTGCCATATAATCCAGATTATCTGCTTTGAACTGGATTATACGAGTCTACATTGCTATATAATCAAGATGATCAAAGTGGATAATCCATGTTATCTGCTTTGAACTGGATTATACGAGTCTACATTGCTATATAATCAAGATGATCAAAGCGGATAATCCACGTTATCCACTTTGAACTGGATTATACGAGTCCGCATTGCCATATAATCCAGATGATCAAAGCCGATAATCCACGTTATCTGCTTTGAACTGGATTATACGAGTCTGCATTGCCATATAATCCAGATGATCAAGGTGGATAATCCATGTTATCTACTTTGAACTGGATTATACAAATCCACATTGCCATGTAATCAGGATCATCAAAGCGGATAGTACATGCTATCTGCTTTCGAACTGGACTATATGAGTCTACATTGCCATATAATGCAAATTATCTGCTTCAACTAGATTATATGAGTCTACATTGCCATATAATCCAGGTTATCAAAGCAGATCATCCACGTTATCTGCTTTGAACTGGATTATATGAGTCTACATTGCCATATAATCCAGATAATCAAGGTGGATAATCCACGTTATCTGCTTTGAACTGGATTATACGAGTCTATATTGCCATATAAGTTCAATAAGTCCAATGCAGATAATTTGGATTTTATACAGCCTTGTAGATGGGGCCGGAGAGGCATTTGGCTCCAGAGCCATTGAAAACTACAAATCCCAAGATTCCAAAGAGTGATCATGGCAGCCTAAAGTAGAACCTTTTCCATGCTTTTAAGATCGAAACAATTAGGAATTGGCATTGACAACCCAGGAAGAGAGCACAATCTTCCGAAATCATCATGGAAGAGAGCCTGACATGGTTTGTCACAGGGAATTCCCCCAGTCTTACCATTGTTTCCATCTTGAATGCCTTTAATGTTACTGGTGCCATTTTAGGACTGGGCAAACATGCTAGCACTCCCTGCTAAGAATACTGTTTGGCTGGTGATGGAAGGAAGGGAAGGAGGAAGGAAAGAAAGAAAGAAGGAAGAAAGAAAGGATGAAAGGAGAAAGAGGAAGGGAAGGAGAGAGGGAGGGAAGAGGGAAGGGAAGAAAGACAAAGGGAAGGAAGGATGGGAAGGATGAAGGAAGGAAGGAAGGAAAGGATAAAGGAGAGAGAGAAGGGTGGAAGGAGAAAGAGAGAGAGAAGGAGGGAGGAAAGAGGGAAGGAAAGAAAGACAAAAGGGAAGGAAGGATGCAAAGGAGAAATGAAAAAGAGAAGGAAGGGAAGACAAAACGGAAGGAACAATGAAAGGGAGGGAAGGATGGAAGGAGAAAGAGGGAGAGAGGGAAGGAGGAAGGAAAGAGGGAAAGAAAGACAAAAGGGAAGGATGGAAGGGATGGATGAAGGAAGGAAGGAAAGGAAAAAGGAAATAGAGAAGGAATGAAAGACACAAGGGAAGGAGGAAGGAAGGAAGGATGAAAGGAAGGAAGGGAAGGATGGAAGGAGAAAAAGGGAGGGAGGGAAGAGGGAAGGAAGGCAAGATAAAAGGGACAGAAGGATGGGAGGAAGGAAGGAAAAGAGAAGGGAGGATGAAGGAAGGAAAGGATAAAGAAGAGAGAGAAGGAAGGAAAGACAAAACGGAAGGAAGGAAGCATGAAAGAGAGGGAAAGATGGAAGGAGAAAGAGGGGAAAGGGAAGGAGAGAGGAAAGAGTGAAGGAAGGATGGTAAGGAGGAACGAAAAAGAGAAGGAAGGATGAAGGAAAGGGTAAAGGAAAGAGAGAAGAAAGGGAAGACAGAAGGGAGAGAGGGAAGGAGGGATGGAAGAGGAAAGGGAAGAAAGACAAAAGGAAAGGAAGGATGGATGGAAGGAAGGAAGGAAGGGATGAATGGAGGAAGGAAAGAAAGGATAAAGAAAAGATGTTGCAATTGGTTGCAAATGTTGCAATTGGTTACCTTGATTAGCATTGAATGGCTTTGCAGCTTCAAAGACTGGCTGGTTGCTGCCGGGGGAATCCTTTGTTGGGAGGTGTTTCCAGTGCTGATAATTTAGCATGGAATAGCCTTGTAGCTTCAAAGACTGGCTGGTTGCTGCCTGGGGATCCTTTGTTGGGAGGTGTTAGCTGGCGCTGATGATTTAACATTGAATGGACTTGCAACTTCAAAGACTGACTGGTTGCTGTCTGGGGGGGGGAATCCTTTGTTGGGATGTGTTAGCTGGTCCTGATGATTTCTGGTCTGGAATTCCCGTTTTCTGAGAGTCGCTCTTTATTTCTGCACCAAAATAATTATTTTGCAGCTGCAAAGGATGATGTCCAGGGCAAGAGAAAGAACTCTTGTCTTGTCGAAGGCTTTCATGGCCGGAATCACTAGGTTGTTGAAGGTTTTTTCGGGCTATATGGCCATGGTCTAGAGGCATTCTCTCCTGACGTTTCGCCTGCATCTATGGCAAGCATCCACCTCACTACTTCTGAGGATGCTTGCCATAGATGCAAGTGAAACGTCAGGAGAGAATGCCTCTAGACCATGGCCATATAGCCCGAAAAAACCTACAACAACCCAACTCTTGTCTGCTTGAGGCAAGTGTGAATGTTGCAATTGCAATAAGTATCCCACAATTAAATGGGAAATAACATTTTTCAAACCAGGAACAGGACATTTTTTCCAATTTTGTTACATAGTGTAATCTTTGGAAACATCTCAGAGGGTTTGATTCATACCATGGTAAATGTGGGCTATCTCTGGCACTGTTCCTTTCTCCCTCTAGTCAATGAGAAATCAAATTAAAACTGTCTTAATAAATTGAGCAAGAGGGCCTCTGTGTAACTGCAGAGTGCATTTTTCTGTTCATGGCCGAGTATTGGAGCCATATCACTCACTCTTCCTTCCTTCGTCCATCCTTCTCCTTGGAATTCAAGGCCAGATGTGTCCTTCCAACCTTGCTTTGCATTGCCCTGCCTGGTAGCTTCCTTTGCCCTTGGCTCCTTTGCCATTGGCTTGGCAGGCTCCCCTCCCTCTCTTGGCACTGCATGCGCCCTGGAACATGTACCTCTGAGCAGGGAAAACACGCCAACCTGGGTTAATCATTGGCCATACGTGAATGGCAAAGTCCCTGCCTTGTTGGGGCACGGAAGCAGGGCGAGGCGGAAGTAAGCAAGCGGGGCGAGGCAAGGAGACCTATTGCGTTGCCACTGTCCCTCTGCAAGAGGCAATCCCCAAGTTACCAACAAGATTGGATCTGTAGGTTGGTTCTTAAGTTACACTTAATTTCAGAGAGTTGTAGTTCACCCTTATCCAGAGAGCATTGAACCCAATTGACGTCAGATCTGGACCAAGCTTGATTGGCAAGCAAGCAAGCTAGCAAAGCACACAGACCCAACATGGCCAACTGTGCATACAGGCAGGGTTTAGGAGTGATTGACCTTGGATCTGGGAATTGTAGTTCACCCTTATCCAGAGAGCATTGAACCCAACTGATGTCAGTTATTGACCAAGCTTGGCACACAGACCCAACATGGCCAACTGTGCATACAGGCGGGGTTTAGGGGTGATTGATCTTGGATCTGGGAATTGTAGTTCACCCTTATCCAGAGGGCATTGAACCCAACCAACGTCAGATCTGGACTAAGCTTGGCGCACAGACCCAACATGGCCAACTGTGCATAAAGGCGGGTTTTAGGGGTGATTGACCTTGGATGTGGGAATTGTAGTTCACCCTTATCCAGAGAGCATTGAACCCAACCAACGTCAGATCTGGACCAAGCTTGGCGCACAGACCCAACATGGCCAACTGTGCATAAAGGCGGGGTTTAGGGGTGATTGATCTTGGATCTGGGAATTGTAGTTCATCCTTATCCAGAGAGCATTGAACCCAACCAACGTCAGATCTGGACCAAGCTTGACGCACAGACCCAACATGGCCAACTGTGCATAAAGGCGGGGTTTAGGGGTGATTGACCTTGGATCTGGGAATTGTAGTTCACCCTTATCCAGAGAGCATTGAACCCAACCGATGTCAGTTATTGACCAAGCTTGGCGCACAGACCCAACATGGCTAACTGTGCATACAGGCGGGGTTTAGCAGTGATTGACCTTGGATCTGGGAATTGTAGTTCACCCTTATCCAGAGAGCATTGAACCCAACCGATGTCAGTTATTGACCAAGCTTGGCACACAGACCCAACATTGCCAACTGTGCATACAGACAGGGTTTAAGGGTGATTGACCTTAGATCTGGGAATTGTAGTTCACCCTTATTCAGAGAGCACTGGCGAGGTTTAGGAGTAATAGATTTTGGGTCTGGGAATTGTATTCCCCCCTTATCCAGAGACCACTGATCCCAACTGACTTCAGATCCGGAACAAACTTGGCACACCAACAGAACACTGAAGAAGTTTCTGGGACATTGACCATGCTTTATGGGAGTTATAGTTCACCTGCATCCAGAAAAACAGTGATTCCCACCAACAATGGAACAAAGCTTGGCACAGGGAAGCCCCATGACCAACTGAGCATACTGCAGAGGTTTATGGGAATTGACCTTGATTTTGGGAGTTGTAGTTTGCCCTTATACAGAGAGCACTGAACTCAACCGACGTTGGATCTGGACCAAACTTGGCACACAAACCCAACATGCCCAACTGTGCATACAGGTGGGGTTTAGAGGGTCATTCCCCTTGGATCTGGGAGTTGTAGCTCACCCTTATGCAAAGAGCACTGAACCAAACCAACGTTGGATCTGTCAATACCGCACCGATTCCCAGGTTCTTGGGTGGAATTGAAATCATCATAGATAGGATCGTAAGAGCGCTATTGTCTAAAGTGTCATTGCTTGGAATGTGCCATATTATTCGCCAATGCCGCGCCGATTCCTAGATTTTTGGATGGAATTGAAATTATGATAGATAGGATCAAAAGAGCACAATTGCCCAAAGTGTCATTGCTTGGAATGTGTCATATTATTTGCCAGTACGGAACTGATTTCCAGATGTTTGGATGGAATTGAAATCACCATAGATAGGATCATAAGAGCGCTATTGCCCAAAGTGTCATTGCTTGGAATGTGCCATATTATTTGCCAATACCGCATCGATTCCCAGGTTCTTGGATGGTATTGCAATCACCATAGATAGGATCGTAACAGCGCCATTGCCCAAAGTGTCATTGCTTGGAATGTGCCATATTATCTGACAATGCCACACCGATTCCCAGATTCTTGGATGGTATTGCAATCACCATAGATAGGATCGTAAGAGCGCCATTGCCCAAAGTGTCACTGCTTGGAATGTGCCATATTATTTGCCAATACCGCACCAATTCCCGGGTTCTTGGATGGAATTGAAATCACTATAACTAGGGCCATAAGGGCAATATTGCCCAAAGTGGAATGTGCCATATTATCTGACAATGCCACATCGATTCCTGGGTTCTTGGATGGAATTGAAATAACCATAGATAGGATCATAAGGGCGATATTGCCCAAACTGGCATTGCTTGGAATGTGCCATATTATTTGCCAGTACCATACTGATACCTGGGTTCTTGGATGGAATTGAAATCACCATAGATAGGATCGTAAGAGCGCTATTGTCCAAAGTGTCATTGCTTGGAATGTGCCATATTATTTGCCAATACCGCATCGATTCCCAGATGTTTGGATGGAATTGAAATGACCATAGATAGGATCGTAAGAGCGCTATTGCCCAAAGTGGCATTGCTTGCAATGTGCCATATTATCTGACAATACCGCACCGATTCCTAGATTCTTGGATGGAATTGAAATCTTGATAGATAGGATTATAAGAGCACTATTGCCCAAAATGTCATTGCTTGGAATATGCCATATTATTTGTCAGTACTGAATCAATTTCCAGATGTTTGGATGGAATTGAAATCACCATAGATAGGATCGTAAAAGTGCTATTGCCCAAAGTGTCATTGCTTGGAATGTGCCATATTGTCACACAATACCACATCGATTCCTAGATTCTTGGATGGAATTGAAATCACCATAGATAGGATTGTACGAGTGCTATTGCCCAAAGTGTCATTGCTTGGAATGTGCCATATTATTTGCCAATACCGCATTGATTCCCAGATGTTTGGATGGAATTGAAATCATCATAGATAGGATCGTAAGAGCGCTATTGCCCAAAGTGGCATTGCTTGGAATGTGCCATATTATTTGTCAATGCCGCATCGATTCCCACATTCTTGGATGGAATTGAAATAACTATAGATAGGATGATAAGACTACTATTGCCCAAAGTGGCATTGCTTAGAATGTGCCATATTATCTGACAATTCCGATTCCTAGATTCTCGGATAGACTCTCGGTGAGTCCCAAACCCCCAATAATTCATGCTCTGGTAAACTGCCAGTGTCTTTTCCACAGTTGTGGCTTCAATATGGCAGCCACAGGGCAGGTATTCAAAGCAATGAACCCATGCAGTGTTAGAGAAAGCACTGGGGCACAGCATGTGCCACTCATGCGCCGCTGAGCACGGTTGGAAAGCAGCTTCGGTGACATTTCATCGACTCCTGGAAGCACACCTTCTGTGAAGGGAGCACGGGGCAGGGAAATGTCATGCCGCATCATGCTTCCGTGGGGTCGCCATAAGTCACAGCCATCACTCTGGAGGGAGTGTTATGGCTCTGTTATGGCGAGGGCTGACTTTCCTCGTCCTTCCCTGCCTGGCCTGCTGCCCTTCCCCATGTTGCTGCTTTCGGGATGTGTGGAGGCTCGCCTGCCGCCTTTTGCACTATTCCTCGCCTGCAGGGAATGGCTTACGCAGCAGCAGCAACACCACCGCATTCATGTTTGGACAGGTTGCTGGGAAGCGGGTGCGGGAGGCCAGTGTCTGGATGTGCCGGCGCATGCAGAGAATGGGTGTCGTTGCATTAGCGTCCCGTTTTCTCTTTGGACCATCTGGTCATTCATAGTGAGAAGGGGACATGAGACCAGCGATCACATGTCCTCCATGTCATTTTATGTGGTCCTCCTCCAGATGCTGAACCACAACTTCTTTGGGTTGCTGTGAGTTTTTTGGGGCTCTATGGCCATGTTCCAGTGGCATTCTCTCCTGACATTTCACCTGCATCTGTGGCTAATGGCATCCTCAGAGGTTCTGTTGGCAGTGAAGGAAGTAGAGTGTATATATATATATATATATATCTGTGGAATAATGTCCCGTGTGGGAGAAAGGACCCTTGTCTGTTTGAAGCAAGTGTGGATGTTGCAATTATTAAAATATTAAATTAAAAATGTAGTTCTTGTGCATGTCTCTTTTGAGTCTTAGCACACTTAGAAGACCCAAAGAGACATGCACAAGAAGTGGAAAAAGGGAGAAATCACCAAAGAAGAATTCAATTAGCAATTAGCAACATCCACACTGAGGTTGAAGATGACTTTCTTTTTGTGAGAAGACCGAGGCAAAGAAGGCATTAAGCAGTTCTGCCTTTTCCCTATCCCCTGTCAGCATTGCCCCATCTTCTCCTCGAAGAGGTCCTATCGCCTCCTTGTTCTTTCTTTTTCTACTGACATAAGCAAAGTAGGCCTTTGTATTGTTTTTAATGTCCCTGGCAAGCCTGAGCTCATTTTGTGCTTTAGCCTTGCGGACCTTTTCCCTACAGGAGTTGGCTATTTGTTTGAATTCTTCTTTGGTGATTTCCCCCTTTTTCCACTTCTTGTGCATGTCTCTTTGGGTCTTCTAAGTGTGCTAAGACTCAAAAGAGACATGCACAAGAACTAATTTTTTATTTTAATATATAAAGAGCGATAGACTGTAATATAAATAACAATTATTATTATTATTATTATTATTATTATACATATTTTCACTTTTAATATGGATGTGTATGGGGCATCACTGCTGTAAAAAGCATGGCATGCGCCTGAGCCATGGGTGTCCAGCACACTAACGCTGCAAATGTCAAAACAAGTGACCCAGTTTCCATTTGATGCTGGCTGTAGGGCTATGCAGCAACAGGGTGTATTTCATGTCCACCTTGTCTTTAGGTATAGACAGACGTCTACACTGTAGAATTAATGCAGTTTGACAACACCATAACTACAGTGGCTCAGTGCTAGAAGGCTTTATGTCAGCGTTTGTCAATTTGGGGGTCAAGACAGGGTGTTTGTGTCCACAGTGCTCTCTGGATGTAGGTGAACTACAACTCCCAAACTCCAGTATCTTCTCTTGGTCATGGAAGTTCTGTCTTTTTATATCTAAGTAGATAATCTGATTTTAGATGACGTTTCGCCTGCATCTATGGCAGACATCCTCAGAGGTTGTGACCTCACAACCTCAAACTACAAGAGAGGAGATTCCATCTGAACATGAGGAAGAACTTCCTGACTGTAAGAGCTGTTCAGCAGCGGAACTCTCTGCCCTGGAGTGTGGTGGAGGCTCCTTCTTTGGAAGCTTTTAAACAGAGGCTGGATGGCCATCTGTTGCTGGTGCTTTGAATGCAATGTTCCTTCTTCTTGGCAGAATGGGGTTGGACTGGATGGCCCATGAGGTCTCTTCCAACTCTTTGATTCTGTGATTCTTAGTATGCCTGCCATAGATGTAGGCGAAATGTCAGGAGAGAATGCTTCTCGAACATGGCCATATAGCCCGAAAAACCTACAACAGCCTAGTTCTAATTCTTCCCTATAAGAATCACTAAGTCTAAAAGCTTCTGTGCACACAATGCCATATGTTTATGTGCACCCAAAACTCTGAAACTACCGGAATATAACCTCACCGCGGTCTCGAAATGCTGGAAATCCGGACATTAGCCACCAAAGTGCTGCTAATTGTTGGAATTGGCTTCTATGTTGCCTTGGGGCAATGTTGGCTTTGGAGATGCTTTTTTCGGAGCCTCATCTTAGCTCGGCCCTATTAAAAATGGACAAATCCCAACGCTTGTGGCTGAATGCCTTCCAACTATGTTCAACCGCTCGGTAATCCTAGACTGCTGCCGGAGGTTGCTTTTTATAATGGACGTCTTCCTAAAATAAAGCAAGTGCGGTGTCGCGGTTTGGGTTTGGACAACGGCACCGCGAGGCTCTCGTTCCGAATCCCGGCTCATCTATGTCTTTGCAGGAAGAACATCCTCCAATACGACTTGCTTTAGTTTTCAATGTAATACAATATAATACTACTAATAATAATAATATGATATTATAATTATATATTTTATATTAAATGTAATATTACTAATGTTATAATACAATGTATATAATATTAATATTATCATAGAATCAAAGAGTTGGAAGAGACCTCATGGGCCATCCAGTCCAACCCCATTCTGCCAAGAAGCAGGAATATTGCATTCAAATCACCCCTGACAGATGGCCGTCCAGCCTCTGTTTAAAAGCTTCCAAAGAAGGAGCCTCTACCACACTCCCTCCGGGGCAGAGAGTTCCACTGCTGAACGGCTCTCACAGTCAGGAAGTTCTTCCTCGTGTTCAGATGGAATCTCCTCTCTTGTAGTTTGAAGCCATTGTTCCGCGTCCTAGTCTCCAGGGAAGCAGAAAACAAGCTTGCTCCCTCCTCCTCCCTGTGGCTTCCTCTCACATATTTATACATGGCTATCATATCTCATCTCAGCCTTCTCTTCTTCAGGCTAAACATGCCCAGCTCCTTAAGCCGCTCCTCATAGGGCTTGTTCTCCAGACCCTTGATCTGCTCCCTCCTCCCTGTGGCTTCCTCTCACATATTTATACATGGCTATGATATCTCATCTCAGCCTTCTCTTCTTCAGGCTAAACATGCCCAGCTCCTTAAGCCGCTCCTCATAGGGCTTGTTCTCCAGACCCTTGATCTGCTCCCTCCTCCCTGTGGCTTCCTCTCACATATTTATACATGGCTATCATGCCTCCTCTCAGCCTTCTCTTCTTCAGGCTAAACATGCCCAGCTCCTTAAGCCGCTCCTCATAGGGCTTGTTCTCCAGACCCTTGATCTGCTCCCTCCTCCCTGTGGCTTCCTCTCACATATTTATACATGGCTATCATGCCTCCTCTCAGCCTTCTCTTCTTCAGGCTAAACATGCCCAGCTCCTTAAGCCGCTCCTCATAGGGCTTGTTCTCCAGACCTTTTATCATTTTAGTCGCCCTCCTCTGGACACATTCCAGCTTGTCAATATCTCTCTTGAATTGTGGTGCCCAGAATTGGACACAATATTCCAGATGTGGTCTAACCAAGGCGGAATAGAGCATGGGGAGCATTACTTCCTTAGATCTAGACACTAGGCTCCTATTGATGCAGGCCAAAATCCCATTGGCTTTTTTTGCCGCCACATCACATTGTTGGCTCATGTTTAACTGGTTGTCCACGAGTACTCCAAGATCTTTTTCACACGTACTGCTCTCAAGCCAGGCATCCTCCATTCTGTCTTTTGGCATTTCGTTTTTCCTGCCAAAGTGGAGTCTCTTGCATTTGTCACTGTTGAACTTCATTTTGTTAGTTTTGGCCATTCATCTCTCTAATCTGTCAAGATCGTTTGAATCCTGCTCCTGTCCTCTGGACTATCCCTCCCAATTTGGTGTCGTCTGCAAACTTGATGATCCTGCCTTCTAACCATTCATCTAAGTCATTAATACAGATGTTGAACAGGACCGGGCCCAGGACGGAACCCTGCGGCACTCCACTTGTCACTTCTTTCCAGGATGAAGAGGAAGCATAGATTGTGCTATGGCAATCTATATATATATATAAATGCTCTGTGCTCTGTGCATAATGAGTAACTTAAAAACAAAAGGACCAATGAATGAAATCACACCAAATTTTGCAACAAAACGCCTCACTACACAAGGAGTGACAGTCACTCAAAAATTATGATTTTGTCATTTGGGAGTTGTAGTTGCTGGGATTTATAGTTCGCCTACAATCAAAGAGCATTCTGAACTCCACCAATGATGGAATTGAACCAAACGTGGCAAACAGAACTCCCATGAGCAACAGAAAATATTGGAAGGGTTTGGTGGGCATTGACCTTGAGTTTGGGAGTTGTAGTTCGCCTACATCCAGAGAGCACTGTGGACTCAAACAATGATGGATCTGGACCAAACTTGGCACGATTATTCCATATGCCAAAATATGAACACAGATGGAGTTTGGGGGGGGGGAGACCTTGGCATTTGGGAGTTGTAGTTACTGGGATTTATAGTTCTCCTACAGTCAAAGAGCATTCTGAACTCCACCAATGATGGAATTGAACCAAACGTGGCAAATAGAACTCCCATGAGCAACAGAAAATATTGGAAGGGTTTGGTGGGCATTGACCTTGAGTTTGGGAGTTGTAGTTCGCCTACATCCAGAGAGCACTGTGGACTCAAACAATGATGGATCTGGACCAAACTTGGCACGAATATTCCATATGCCAAAATATGAACACAGATGGAGTTTGGGGGGGGGGGGGGGAGAGACCTTGGCATTTGGGAGTTGTAGTTACTGGGATTTATAGTTCGCCTACAATCAAAGAGCATTCTGAACTCCACCAATGATGGAATTGAACCAAACGTGGCAAACAGAACTCCCATGAGCAACAGAAAATATTGGAAGGGTTTGGTGGGCATTGACCTTGGGTTTGGGAGTTGTGGGTACAGCTAGTAAATAAATAAATACAGTAACGAAACAGTAACGACATTTCATTACTTTTGTTATAGTAACATTTTTTCAAAACTGTACTTTAGAAACACTTTAGAAACAAAATTACTTTTGAACTATTTTTTGTTCATCGCACATCCCTGGTTCTCCTCTGGAAGCTTTGTTTTTGTGGCACAAACTATGTTGAATGGGTTGAAACTCCATAAGATATGTATTGTCGAAGGCTTTCATGGCTGGAATCACTAGGTTCTTGTGGGTTTTTTCGGGCTATATGGCCATGTTCTAGAGGCATTTCTCCTGACGTTTCACCAGCATCTATGGCAAGCATCCTCAAAGGTAGTGAGGTCTGTTGGAATTAGGGCAATGGGTTTATATATCTGTGGAATGGCTGGGGTGGGGCAAAGAGCTCTTCTCCGCTGGAGCTAGGTGTGAATGTTTCAACTGACCACCTTGATTAGCATTTAATGGCCTGCCTGAGTCTGGGAAAATCTCTTGCTGGGAGATGTTAAGATGTGCCTGGTTGTTTCCTCTCTGTTTTTTGCTGTTGTAATTTTAGAGTTTTTTAATACTGGTGGCCAGATTTTGTTCATTTTCATGGTCTCTTCCTTTCTGTTGAAATTGTCCACATGCTTGTGGATTTCAATGTTACAACAAAATTACAACAGCAAAACAACAGAGAGGAAACAACCAGGCACATCTTAACACCTCCCAGCAAGAGATTTTCCCAGGCTCAGGCAGGCAATCAAATGCTAATCAAGGTGGTCAGTTGAAACATTCACACCTAGCTCCAGCAGACAAGAGTCCTTTGTCTCACACTGGTCATTCCACAGATATATAAACCCACTTTCCTAGTTCCAACAGACCTCACAACCTCTGAGGATGCTTGTCATAGATGCAGGCGAAACGTCAGGAGAAATGCCTCTAGAACATGGCCATATAGCCCGAAAAAACCTACAAAACCTAGAACTAGGTTGTTGTAGGTTTTTTGGGCTATATAGCCATGTTCGAGAAGCATTCTCTCCTGACATTTCGCCTACATCTATGGCAGGCATACTTAGAGGTTGTGAGGTCACAACCTCTGAGGATGTCTGCCATAGATGCAGGCAAAACGTCATATAAAATCCAGATTATCTACTTAGAACTGGATTATATGGCAGTGTAGACTCATACATATGTCTATGGAAGTTGGTTGACTGGTTGCATATATATATATATATATATATATATATATATATATATACATACACACACACACACACACACACACACACACACAAATACATACATATACAATACTTTATATATTATTACTATTTTATATATTGCTATATAATACATATGTTTTCATAATATATAACTATTATAACGAAGCTTTGTTTTTGTGGCACAAACTATGTTGAATGGGTCGAGACTCCATAAGATAATTCGTTGGAAAACTAGAGCAAGATGTGCTGGAGGATGTCCTGAAGTTTCTGCAGTTTAACCAACTTTCCCCATGTTTTTGTGATAGAACCAATTAGGAACTGACATTCAGAACGCAGGGACAAAATTCATGTGCTAGAGTGTTGTCCAAAAGTTCTGTTTTTGCCTCTGCCTTCAGGATCAAACAAGCCCAAAGTCTTGCAGGTATGTCAGGTCCCCCCTTCCTCTTCCGCCCCCGTGATCCTCGGCCTTCCTGGGACAATCCCGGCGCTTGTCTGCGGCACAAAAAGCGCATTGTTGTCCAGGGCCCCCAAGAGCCGGTGGGCGGATCGCTTGCGCCCGTGCCTGCAAGCGAGCGGCACCCGGCGGGAATGAATAACCGCAGCTATGTTCTAGCTTGCTCAGGAATGCGCGTCTGCGGGAGGCAGAGTCCAGGGAGCAGCGCATGGAGATGAGTCGTTGGCTTCCTTGCACAAGGTTTCCAACTTGTTTCTGACTTGCAAACGACTCTTAGTTAAGAACAAACATGAGACATCTGGAATATTGTGTCCAATTCTGGGCACCACAATTCAAGAGAGATATTGACAAGCTGGAATGTGTCCAGAGGAGGGCGACTAAAATGATCAAGGGTCTGGAGAACAAGCCCTATGAGGAGCGGCTTAGGGAACTGGGCATGTTTAGCCTGAAGAAGAGAAGGCTGAGAGGAGACATGATAGCCATGTATCAATATGTGAGAGGAAGCCACAGGGAGGAGGGAGCAAGCTTGTTTTCTGCTTCCCTGGAGACTAGGACGCGGAACAATGGCTTCAAACTACAAGAGAGGAGATTCCATCTGAACATCAGGAAGAACTTCCTGACTGTGAGAGCCGTTCAGCAGTGGAACTCTCTGCCCCGGAGTGTGGTGGAGGCTCCTTCTTCGGAAGCTTTTAAGCAGAGGCTGGATGGCCATCTGTCAGGGGTGATTTGAATGCAATATTCCTGCTTCTTGGCAGAATGGGGTTGGACTGGATGGCCCATGAGGTCTCTTCCAACTCTTTGATTCTATGATTCTATGATTCTATGACAGCTTGCTTAGCTTAGGCGATCCCTCGTTGGACGAGTAAGATGGTCTTCCATGATGGGTTTCCTTGTGGATTCGTAGGTGGCTGTGGAGCCCTATTCTTGACCCACATCTTCACCCACATTGGTTTCCAGGTGGAAGGCGGTCCCGGTCGGGGTTGGCTCACCTCGCCTTCCTCTTGGCACGTTTCTCTCTTTCACCCTCCACTCGTGCCTCCTCGAATTCTGCAGCACTGCTGGTCACAGCTGACCTCCAGCTGGAGCGCTCAAGGGCCAGGGCTTCCCAGTTAGAATCATAGAATCAAAGAGTTGGAAGAGACCTCATGGGCCACATGTGTCTGCATGTCATCAAAAATAGCCATGCGTGTCAGTGCTGACCCGTGTGTCATAGGTTCACCATCACAGTCCTAGGATTCGGCTATATTTCAGAGGAACAAAGTGGCCAAACGAGCTCAGAGTCTTCCTTTGCTAAGAAAACAATACAAAATTCATTGTTTTGGGAACCAGGTGGTGCTTCATAAGTTCACAAGTGACTTGAAGGCACATATAGAATCATAGAATCAAAGAGTTGGAAGAGACCTCCTGGGCATTCCAGTCCAACCTCCTGCCAAGAAGCAGGAATATTGCATTCAAATCACCCCTGACAGATGGCCATCCAGCCTCTGTTTAAAAGCTTCCAAAAAAGGAGCCTCCACCACACTCCGGGGCAGAGAGTTCCACTGCTGAACAGCTCTCACAGTCAGGAAGTTCTTCCTCATGTTCAGATGGAATCTCCTCTCTTGTAGTTTGAAGCCATTGTTCCATTGCGTCCTAGTCTCCAGGGAAGCAGAAAACAAGCTTGCTCCCTCCTCCCTGTGGCTTCCTCTCACATATTTATACATGGCTATCACATCTCCTCTCAGCCTTCTCTTCTTCAGACTAAACATGCCCAGCTCCTTAAGCCGTTCCTCATAGGGCTTGTTCTCCAGACCTTCCGTAGTTTGTAGCAGCGATCCCTCATTGTTCGAGTAAGATTGTCTTCCAAGATTGGTGTACTGACGGTGGGTCTTTAGGTGACTGTGGAGCCCTATTCTTGACCCACATCTTCTCCCGCTGTGAGGCAGTCCCGGTCGGGGTTGGCTTAACTCGCCTTCCTCTTGGCACGTTTCTCTTTTTTGCCCTCCATTCGTGCCTCTTCAAATTCTGCAGCACTGCTGGTCACAGCTGACCTCCAGCTGGAGCGCTTACGGGCCAGGGCTTGCCCATTCTCAGTGTCTATGCCAGAGTTTTTAAGTTGACTTTGAGCCCATCTTTAAATCTCTTTTCATGTCCACCAACATTCTGTTTTCCGTTCTTGAGTTCGGAGTAGAGCAACTGC